>NC_132798.1:18884375-19190000 GCF_048594095.1 Paramormyrops kingsleyae | reverse complement strand
TTTCTTAGTTTTATTTAATTTAATTTTTTTTTAAATGATAAGTCTGCCCTGTGCAATCAGTACACGAGCTGCCACTCACTGCATCCTCTAAAACACAGAGACAGACAGAGCGTCCTGCTGTAAAGGTCCCAATATTTCTAATTTGTTTGGGTTGTTCAGAACCACGGAGCATTAAAGCTGTTCCAGCTACTAAAGCTGCAGCCTAAGTTAATGGGTTGTTTCATTTAAAACTTAGTGCTGCAGCCCTTCCTACTGGATTCACATTGAGGACTTTAGATAACAGGGCAGCGATTCACAATCAATTCAAGGCTGTGTCCCTGTGCAATGTACGCGTCAGCTTTCATGGGGATGTATACATTTGTTTCCATAGTTCATAAATAAATGTCTCATTACAGATCAGTAGAGATACACATTCCAAATTATTCTTTTATTAACCAATTGCTTCCTGCTAAATGCTACTTATCCGGAACATAGCACTTTAAATTTATCAGCCCCTTAATTACAGACTTAAAAGGAAACTGGTATTAGAGGTACCTTAATGGAGATCCTTCATACCGTATGCATGTACACCCTTGTGCAAATTAAATGCTGTCACACAGACATGCATGCAATGGCCAGGGACCTGCTGGTTTGCACAGCCACCAGGGCAGAGTGTACGATGTGTGGATGGACAGAGGAGGCACTGTGCCCACAGACTGGCAGGCCTGCTTGGGTGGGGTTAGAGCTGGGTGGTATGACTGAGTGGATGGACAGAGGAGGCACTGAGCCCACAGACTGGCAGGCCTGCTTGGGTGGGGTTAGAGCTGGGTGGTATGACTGAGTGGATGGACAGAGGAGGCACTGAGCCCACAGACTGACAGGCCTGCTCGGTTGGGGTTAGAGCTGGGTGGTATGACTGAGTGGATGGACAGAGGAGGCACTGAGCCCACAGACTGACAGGCCTGCTCGGTTGGGGTTAGAGCTGGGTGGTATGACTGAGTGGATGGACAGAGGAGGCACTGTGCCCACAGACTGACAGGCCTGCTCGGTTGGGGTTAGAGCTGGGTGGTATGACCACCCATACCAAAATATTAATATGAAGTTGGTCGGCCTAGTGTTGCTGTAACAGCCTCTACTTTTCTGCTAAGGCTTCACATTAGACGTCGGCACACATTGCTGGTGGGGTTTGCAGCCATTCAGGTGGGCTATTGAGGTTGGGTCATCAGGTCCCTTTCTGTGAACTTGAGTGCCTGCCACTTTGCAGCTGAACTTGCTCCCAGATGTTTTGTTCTTCATAATCACTTCACTTATGTTAACCAGGGAAGCTCAATCAGAGTAGAAATGTGGCAAATTGACTTGTTGGAAAGATGGAATCCAATGATAGTGCCCAATGGAAAGACACTAACCACTCCTGTACAGCCAAGCACCATGCTGTTAATATTCATCATGGGAGATTGCATGACTGCGTGCTTAAATATACACCAGGGTCAGCAATGTGTGACTTATTAAGAATGATGCCCAAATAGCATATTTTTCTTTTTTACAAATGGCCCCCAACCATGGTCCTACAGTTGACCAGGAAGTTGCTTCTCAAAACAGGTACAACAGTGCCAAAACACAGTATGGTGTGATTCCAAGACATTTGCTGTGGAGGGCACATGAATATTAAAATGAACTCCTTGGATGCTGCTCACACACACACACACACACACACACACACACACACACACACACACACACACACACACACACACACACACACACACACTCTAATAGTTGTGTTTTCACCCTCATGATGCTTTTAGAGAAATCCTTTCTGGATGCCAAACCCATGAGACACATGACACACAGCATTTTGCGTGTTGAGGTGTCAGGTGAGTATATACCTGAGAATTTCATAGCTGGCAAAGTCCCACTGGTACAGGCCCAGGTCGGAGCTGCACACGATGTGTTTACCATCGAATTGGAGCCGAGGCTGTAAGCACACGCTCCGGTCCTCTGAGACACACAGGGTCTTCAAGCACTTGCAGTTGATCTCTCGGCCAATAGGCCAAACCTTCAGAAGAGCACAAATATTGCTTAACCACCACTCTGCCCCAAAGTACAGACAATTCAAGAGTGACCTCTGTTGGAACTTCTGAAACATTACAACAGGCAAGTACTTAAATGTGAATTAGTCATATAAAGAACTGAGAATAAAGCAGAATCTAGAAATAACATGAAACTTTACCTTAATTTCGTATTTATCTGCACTTAATAAAATATAGTCACCAGGACTATGCATGAGCGACTCCACCTGGCTTTTTTGCAAGACAACCTAAAAAGTAAGAGAGAAATGAAACAGCATGGACACAGCAAAGGAACACAGTCGCAGTGTTTCAAACTGGAAATGGACTGGAAGGACTAGTGAACACTGAGCACAGAAAAAGAGCTGCCTGCCTTTGGCAGTTAGCATAAAATTGCGTTGCGGAAACAACTAAACAAAAGGGGAAAATAGGAAAACGAATATTAAGAAGTTGCTGAAACATTTTGAAAGATGCTGGCCAAGAGAACAACTGGAAAGCTCACTGATGTGAAAATCAAGTTATGAAAGTAAAGATAGACTTTTTATAAAGACTTGTAGAATTCAATACTAAGACTAAAGCCGTACCAAAATATCACAGTCCAAAGCCAGTATGGAGTACCAGGTGACTAATGATCATTTCCAGTCAGCACCCAGCAGAAGAGCGTACCTTGGTCACCCATTCAGTGTGGCCAGTAAGGGTGTTGAGACACGTCCCTGCTGATAAGGACCAGACCTTCACGGTGAAGTCTGCAGAGCCGCTGACCAGGGTATCCAGATCGTCGTTGTAGTCTATACTGAACACTGTGCAAACATCAGGAAGGAAACCACTTAGCACAAGCCAAAATAAAATTCACCACCCAAGGTTCATCAAGGCTATTTAGGAGCTCAATAGGTAAAGAATACACAACTTCTTGCGTAACTTATGTTGTTGCTTTTACTGTGCCTATATGAGGGATCCACTATATGTTACTGATGGTATTAACTGTCGGGCTGCCACGATTATTCGACATTCGATGATGTATAATCTGAAAATCGGTCAACATTGATATTTTAAATCGATGCATCTTTTTTTAAAATTATTTTAATATAATTATCTTTATGATTTCTAAAACGCTTCAATTTACTACAACAGATCTTTGCCTTTAATATCACTATGTAATTATGATCAATGTTTCCCCAACCATTATATTAGGGGGGTGCCCCACTCCCCAAACAGCACCCCCCCCCCCCTCTTGAAGATCAAGTTCATTTTATTTAATTTTATTTTCTATATAGCGCTAGATCACAACAGAAGTCATTTAAGGTTACCTTTCCTATAGAACAGGTCTATACATTGTCCTTTTATTAAACAAACAGAGAGCGCGCGACGGAAAGTATGTCGCGTCAACCACCTGAAAAGCAGACATATATCTGCGTTTTTTAAACTGTAAACTGTGAGAGGGACTTCTCAACCATGAACAGGGTAATAAATGTTGCACAATGGGTTTTTCTGTTTTAAACTATCACTATTTTAAGCTATCAGTTATCACTTTTAAAGCCTACAGTTAATGTATTTGCAGGTCAAGACAAACATCCGCAACTTGCTATAACCGCTGTGTATTATGGGTCGAATCACCACTGCTGTCATTACAAGAAACATATGAACACCATGAATCCTGTCGGTGTCCGTCTAACCCCCCCCACCCCACACAAAGCTGTAAACCGAGGGGAAACACTGATGGTAGTAGTTCAAATTACCACAAACAAAAAGGTGGTTTTACACTGTGCAAAGTTTTGATGGTATACCACAGCGGTAGCACTATGCACAAGCACCCGAAGGGGAAAAGTACAGCTGTTATTCTGGATGATGGACCTCGAGAAAAGGCAAAAGACTTTTAAATATCTTTTGTCCGTCGAGCTGCAAAGTACATTCATTATTAAAGCCATATAGTTGTCTACCTGCTACCTTAGAATTTCCACTGAATAAATGTTTGTGGAAATGTCTAAGCTTATTCTTCTTGGATTGATGGTGCCAGTGTGCGTGTGTTCGTGCCTGTTGGGCTTTTTGGGACTAGTGTTGTTAATGGTGTCGTAAGGTAAAACTGAAACAAAAGGACACTAAATAAAGAAAATTCGTGACCGAAAATAAAAATAAAAATACAAAGAAAAAAATGTGACTTTAATCTGTAAAAAGTATCGCCATGCGGTAGTAGATGGTGATCTTTCATCTTGTTCAATCACAGTATCTCCTCTTTTAAAAGTTATCGCTGCTGAGGTGTGTTTCTTCATCGCCACTTGTACAATGACAATAAAGCATCTTTATCTTACTTCAGTGCTTATCGCTTCCATGATTTACCAAGACAGTAGTATATGGTGTGCTCCACTAACAAAATTTAATAAGCATAAGGATTCGCCAAATGTATACAGATTGCAAACTTCTGGCTGTCATAATACGCACCTCATTACTATTTTAGGCAGACAACCTGATTTTGGCCAAAAATAATGTCTGTATAGTGCTGAAAAACCGGCATCCATTATCTAAAGCAATGCAATGACATACAATTTGTTGTTGTAAAAAATAAAATTAAATTAAACAGACAAGTTGATTTTCTGGAGGAAAATTAACCGTTTAGATTAATCGACCAATCGGTATAATACTCAACCGATTAATCCATAGAAAAAAAAAAGTCATTACTGGCAGCCCTAATTGACTTCCTGCAGTGATGACAATAGAATATTTTTTGCAGTAACCTTGTTATTGGCCTTCCTGCTGTGCACTTACATGTATGCGCGTGCATGTGATTTCGGAAGCCGTGGTGCACATCGGAAAATAGGGCTCCCCGAAAGCCATTATATAATTCAAACCCTGATTGTGCTACTGATACATCTCTCTCTTAGACTAAAGCAATGGGACAAACATAAATCACATACACTAAACTATTCAAAATTCCAGATTTTAAATTAATCCACTGTAATGACAGAATAATTAAAATGCGTTTGTGGGGGGCTCGAAATGGATGCTCCCTCACTTATACACCTGATCAAAAAGACAAATCAGGAACAACCGAGCACAACAAAATGACTGACTCAACCAGAATTAGAGACTAAGGATATCAGCTAGGGTGGCATCCAAAACCCAAAAGCAAGATAACAGAAAACCGTTTGGTAGATTATGTTAATTGTCATCATGAAAAAATTAAAGTAAAAAAGCCCTTCTTACATGACAAATGGTACTTTAGAAGAATCCTAATAACTACTTTATTGTTAGCACTGACTCAAGCAGACAGTCAAATACTTAATATAGTGCATCACTTAAAGGCTAATGGTGTCATTGCGTAAAACAAAGCAATAGTTCAGCTGGGTCAAAAAACATTTAAGATCATTTCAGATTAACAAGCATTCTCCCTTCACCATACTTATGTTTTTACACGGACCGAGTTTGCCGAGTAATTAACACTGAACCGGTGCCAAGGCTCACGTCTTGACACCAATTCACACTTTGACTTTGTACAATATGGATACAATAACATTTATAGTAAGACTTTCCTACAGAAAAAAGGCAGCACTTTAAAAAGCATAGATTTCACATTAATGATGGGCTTGCTATCTCTTGTCCACAAACTCCATTCCCAAAATCTGGTATTTCTGAACATTCCTGTCCTCAAATTATACTCTATCTTGTTAAAAGTGTGAAAAGTCATTTATAATTTATAGGGCTGCAACAACTAATTGATTATATCGATTAAAATAGACTATTAAAATAGTTGGCAACTGGTTTAATAATTGATTAGTTGGGTCTACGTTATTATACACATAAGTACAGTGGCTACTCCCTAATTTGGGAGCAGTAAGCTAACCAAAACCGTGGTTGCAGTAAAGCACCATTAAGCTGTATGCCGACCAATATAAAAGAAAAGGGAGACGCAAATCCTTCATTCAGTGGTGTAGCGGAGGGTAAATGCACATAAACGCCATTTACGCACCTTTTAAATTTACAAAACAGCATTTACTCACCTTTTTTTGAGATCACTAATGTTAAGGATATAGTTACCCACCGTTTTTACTGCTGTACATATAGTTTACCCACCTTAAATTTCTTGTTACCACTACGCCACTGCTTCATTTCTTCATGATAGAAATTTATAGTAATATCAAATGTTGTAGTACTCAAGATCAGTTTTTGAAAGTCTTGATCTTGTCTTTCAATCAGCCGTATTTATACTCGTTCTTGTCATGGACTTGGGATTTTATTGAGACCAGCCAAGACCACAACTCTGAGAATATTCCTATTAATGAGCTGTTTACTGTCGGATTGGATAACTTCTCACTTCATGTGCAACTAATGATGTTACTGCCGACCACGTTACCCGCCCCACCCCTTCACACACACACACATATGTGCACATGAACACAGGTGAAGTCGTGGTTGTCTGGGAAAGATGTCAACACAATCGGCTATTATCAAATGTGGCTACATATACCACAAAGTGTTTACCCTACCATTCTATTAGGGGGGCACCCCAAGTTAATTTTATTTTCTATATAGCGCCAGATCAGAACAAAAGTAATTTAAGGTTACCTTTCCAATAGAACAGGTCTATACCTTGTCCTTTTATTAAACAAACTAAATAGCCTTATGTTATTTATCTTATTTACAGTTCATCACTGTAGTATGCGCACACAACCGGATACATTTTAAAACGAAATATGCCACCTGTTGTTCACAGGTTTTTCCTCACCAATTGTCTTATTTGTGCCGTTCAGCCACTAAAGTGTATGGCGTTTCATTTTTAGCGTAAAATGCAGAAAAGGCCTTTTCTCCGCAATAAATGTTTACTTTGTTTGTCCGTAATAAATGGAGATACACTCACTCGCATGCTCTCTCCCCCCGTTACGTATGTGTATCAACATTAAATAACATTAGAGAATTATTTAATAATATTCTTAGTAGCAGCAGCGATAGTCTGTGCTTTTACATTAAAAAACTGGAGTACTGAATACATTATCTAAAGCACCATGATTTGGACTAAATTAGAAAGTTTCCAAAAACCTTGCTGAGCTGCATGTTTAGGTTCAAGTGCTGCATTTATTTATTTTTATTTTACTTGGGGGGAAAAAAATAAACAATTAATGTTCATCTCATTTAAAATATTTCAATTATTATATTATGTACATTTACTAATCTTCAGTCCCTGCCCTGGTTTTGGTCTCGGCCCTTCAGAGTCTTGGTCTTGTCTCAGTCTCGACACACTCTGGTCTCAGTCAGGACTTGGTCTCGGTTTATGTGTTCTTGACTACAACTCTAGTAATATCTGGACATTTATATCAGATAGTATATTAACTGCACTTCCCTTTCATTCTCAGCACTTGGCAGCATGACACAATGTCCATTTATTTCATTTCATTGTGCTTTGTTAGATCAGCAGTCATTAACTAAGATTATGTATGTTTTATTTACTGTGCTTCTGTGCATACTCACTACGCTGTCTCTCACATTAGAGAAATAATAATAATCGATTAATCGAAAATAAATAAAAATTAATAACCCACAGATTAATTGATTATCAAAATAATCGTTAGTTGCAGCCCTAATAATTTATTTTGAGGTTTTCTTTCAGTATTCTCAACACACTGGTGAGATAAATATCAGCGTTCTTTGAGTTATCATGCAAAGTTCATAACTTTTTCCTCAACAAATTTAATGAATTCTTCACCATAAAAAATGTTTATGTAATATGGGGCTGTTTTCAACCATAAGACAGATATGTAAAAATATATGTATTTGACGATGTATTCTGTGCCTTACAATAGACCAGTGTTTCCTAATCCAGTCCTCAGGGACCCACAGCCAGTCCACGTTTTTACCCCATCCCAGGTCGCTGCCAGATGATCCATGGTTTGCTCCCTCATAGCTCCCTGAGCAAAACTGTGGAGTGTCTGGCAGAGAGCTAGGAGGGAGCAAAAACGTGGACCGTCTGTGGATCCTCAAGGACTGGGGTTGGGAAAGACTGCAATAGACTATTGACATTTCACCAAAATATAAGCAGGGTGAATATTTGGGGAAAACAGTCAAATATCACACTTACCAGCACCAGTATGACCACGGAAATGCTGGATCTTAGCCCCTGAGCTCCACTCCCAGCAGGCAATGGTGTTGTCAAAGGACCCTGTCACCAGCTTCTGCTCGTCGAACTTCACCACGGCGCATGTGTGTGTCTGGATGCCATAGATGCATTGCCCGGTGCAAACGTCCCAAAGCTTTGCAGAGAGGTCGTCAGAGCCTGCTCCACAACAAAAATGGTGTTACAGTTTAACTATACACTCACAACAATTTTTGCAGCCTTTTCAGACAGAACTGGAAGAATCTACAAAATCTTGTTCTATGCTATCTTCAGCAGGTGTTCCACTTGCCAAACCATATAATAAAGATTTAGCCAGATCTTTTTGGAAAACCACAAAATAAAAAACCAAATTTCCAAAAAGAAGTCCCATGCAGGTAATATAAGTGTCAAGGACAATACAAATATCTGCTATCACCAAGCATCCACTGTACTTAATTGTTTGTTTTGTAGTCCTGTTTTTTTTAAATATGTCCATCAGGTTTAAGTATACTGAGCGACAAAAAAACAAATTCCTTGTATGTGTAAACATACTTGGCCAATAAAGCTTATTCTGATTTAATTATTTTCAGTTTTTTTATTACTATTTAGTAACTGGTCAATAATCAGACCAATCAAAAATGAACTGGAACATACGTACAAAGTATCCTTGAACACAGAATTACCAATATTGCTGTTGCTTTGGATTCAAAAATAATGTTCCTGTATTGTGATATTTTAATTATTACTTTTTTTGGTTCATAATCCAAAAAGCCGGTCTGACCTGTAAATGTAACAGTATGATAAACATCTCAGATTAAGTGCTACATATTATATGAACCAAAACAGACTAAATTATACTAATTTATTTTACTTTTAATGTATTTACAAATTACAGAGCTTTAGGCTGAAACTGGGCTGGTCTGACCTGTCACAAGAGCAGTACACAGATTCTGGCCCTTCCCTATGTTTTACTGTGCCACATTAGTAGTCATTCACTGAGGGTGACAAACTCAATGTTAATTGCAGAATTTGTCCTTGAAGCTAGCAGATCAGTGTGACCAAAGGAAGGTGGCAGAGCAAAAGGAATCTGAACAGGGAGGGGGGCATGTTCTCTAAATGCTGCTGACTAGGCAGGATTCTGCTGAAGAAATGGATGCAAAACACAGTTGACATAAAACTAGTGGGGAGGGAGTAAAAAAGGGCACTGATTTTAGCTAGTTCCTCTTTGATGGTAGACTGATAGACCTGACCTGTGCAAAGGAGGCCGTCCTTGTAGTACAGGGCATAGACACGTGCACTGTGACCAATCAGGGATGATGTCTCGAATGCCTCTTGGTCTCGCAGCTGCTTCACCCTCAGCTTGGCCCTCAGGTAGACCCTCTTCCAGTAGGTGGCATCCTGGATGGAGTCGTCGATCTGCCAGCCCAACTCGCGGCACGCGCCCTGCCACACCTCGGTGCAGGCACTGATCACCTTGTTCCACTGCTTGCACACCAGGCAGCAGGTGAGCAGGGTCTTGGGGTCCAGCCAGTGTAACAGGTAGAAGGTAAGCTCCAGCGGTAGCAGCCGGAGGAAGTCACGCTTCAGCAGAGTCTCCAGGCTGTTGGACAGGTGCCGTAGCTGTGCTGCCCCACTCAGGCTGATCAGGTGGTCCAACGATTGGTTCTTCTGCTGGTCCGTCAATGTGAGAAAGGAGGCGGAGACCGTCTCCAGCCACCCCTCAAAGGCCTTCTTCTCCATGAGCTCATGGGAATGTTTAGCTATAGAAAACAGGAATATACCACTAAGATGTGCACAACCTCATACTGTGCAATGTAAAAATCAGTTCCTTTTATAGCTGCTATATACAATAAAGGAACCATTTTGGAATACTGTAACAGATATTTTTCATACAAAGTACAAATCACCTTAATATTTAGCATCATATATATGCAAGACTAAGAGCAGTTCGAACATGAAATTACAATAATTAGAATGAGCAATTCCTTACGATCCCATTTTCTCAAAGGATTCATCAGAAAGAACAGCAGCAAAAACTCGAAACAAATCAATCTCCTACTATCACAAAAAAAAAACTACTATCAGGATTATCACTATGAAAAACTATTATTTGATTCCTGGATTTGTCTATTATAGGGGACGAGATGAAAGACAGCATACGGGCGCCTCCATAAACAGACCTCCTCGGAGATGGAGATGTCTGAGGTTGACTCACCACGGTCAATGAGATATTAACTGCCCGCTCATGGAAATGGGACTTGAACGCGGAAGCATACATTTAACGGCGAGGCGAGGAAGCAACTTGAAATTTTCCAGCAGGGGAGGTGGAGGCGTGGGGTTAGGGCTGCTCTGCCCAGGCGGCGAGTGCATACTGACAGCCGGCGTGCCAACTATCTGGTTAGTCATCCGGCTGCCGTGTCATCTTAGTGACCTGTATTAACTCAACTCACCTACCCAAAACCGTAATCTATGGATACAATGCAGTATCGCGCTTATATATGACACATAACTGAGACGCTATGCAAATCAAATAGTTTAAACAGCGCAAAGACTGTGAGACCGGCTACAAAGTGATCCTGACAGGTTAGGGTGTCAGAGGGAAGGTAGCTACTAGCTGCGCCTAGTTCGTGACAGGTAAACCGCTAGCTAGCAGACACTAGTATTAAACCGGGCAGCGCTGCCTCCTCCCGGGTTACGCAAATATAACCACAGCCGTGCTGGTTTACACCTGTCTGGCGACGGGATAAGCAACCAACCAGTTAAAAACCGTCTTACCATTTCCCGTGGAACCCGTGTCGACGACAGTGGACAACTTCCAGATATAGATCTGAACCGCGGGAAGGTTACAGGAGCAAGACGGCTAACCAGACTCAACCCCCGCCATAAATACGAGCCGTGAAAGTATCATGGCTGGGCGTTTCTAGGCAAAATACACACAGAATTATATATTAAGCTTGCTGAGCAAATTATCTCCAAAAGTAGCCAACCTAATCTAGCTGTCAGGTAACCGGTCCTGCTAACACTTGTTAAAATGCATAACCGTTAAACGCACGGAAAAAACGCACTGGGCGACAACACAAACCAGAATGCACAGCTAGCTTTCTGTCGGCGGGTCCCAAAATTCCACACCTTGCATTATTCTTATTGATAATATTATTATTGAAAACCATCTGTCAGCCTGGCTAGCAAGTCGGACGGCTGTCCGAGTGACCCAAAGACAGAAGAGTCGCGCGCGGCTAACAGAAGCGGGACTCGCGAGGACCAGTGGGCGACGCTAAAGTATGCTAGGCTAGGCTAGGCTAATCTAGGCCGCTTTTGTTTGTTAACACTAGGGTTAACCCGCCTTTCCGCAAAAAAAGTACAGGCAGCTAGGCGAACAAATAATATAAAGTCTATTTAAAGGCTGCGCGTACGGCCGGCTTCGTCGCTTGTGTTTTGCTCTTTTACTTCGCTTGTGTTTAAAGCTACGGAATGGCCCTGCTGCCCGGCGAGCCAACTTCAGGCCTGTCTCTAATGCCTGCGGAGACAGGAAGTCATCCGGAGGAAGAGGCTGGAGTTGGACGGCGGCAGGGAGGAGCAGGGAATTCGTGTGTCCGCCATCGTGACGAGATGGTCGTCTTGTTGGCACGCCGTAATGACTCGGTAGGATCCTGTTCCGGTTAAAAGTCTCGGGCCAGGAACTGGATGGATCCGGCGAGTCGTCGCCTAAAACTGCCGACGTCCGACCGATTCCGGCGGCTGACAGCTGTGAAGTGTCTGGAGTGTCTACGATCGCGGATGCCGGTGCGCAGGCGAACGCGAGCTGGCGGGGACGGGGGGGGCTTCGACTTCTTGGCATGATGATGAAAAATGCGAATAATCTGTCGGTCATAAGTAGGCTATACAAACCTCTTGGTGAGAGAAGGTTGCAATCAAATGACAGTGGGAGTTTGACGGGTCATGCGAGGGAGACAGGCACCGTCCACAGGGGTTTTTCAGAGTCTTGGGGCGGGGGGGGGGGGGGGGGTGGGAGTTCACTGATTTCGAAATTGAGTTGTTTCTGAAATCACTACATTTCTGATTAATTTCTAACATTAATCATATTTGTTAATCGGGTGGTACCACGTTGTGTACACAAGAACACTTGTCTACCAGAACACTTGTTTAATAGGATAACGTATATTTCCAACAACGGGAAATATGATTACAGTTAAAAATCTAGTAGATTGTACCCCACCCAGCAGATGTCGTCACAATTGAAATACACAGTCTTCTCCTGTAGCAATGGTGTTGGACTACTGGTCGATGATCCAAGTCTTCCTTGTTATTGAGTTACCAGCTTTTGGAGGTATTAACTGTGGTTACAAATATAGAGTGTCCAAAGAAGTTACAAATACAGTGTCCATAGAACCTATTCCCTGACCGGGAATCGAACACGGGCCGCGGCGGTGAGACCGCCGAATCCTAACCACTAGACCACCAGGGAATAGATTAGAATCACATTCTTCAGTATATCTAATACTATTGCACTTATTCTTTAATAATTCTATTGCACTCTGGTCTTTGCAGGGGTGTTATTAATTAAGTCCCTGGTGGTCTAGTGGTTAGGATTCGGCGCTCTCACCGCCGCGGCCCGGGTTCGATTCCCGGTCAGGGAACACTTCTTTTTGCTGTTGTACATTTAAAATATGTTGACGTTTTAGTTTAAAAGGTGTAAGTATTCTATCTCATCTGTGATGATGTGAAGTTCTAACACTAACTTCACTTTACTACTGTTTGAATTAAACTATAACATCTTATTGTTAGTTCGGTGGTGGTTTACTGGTTAAGATTCAGTACTCTCCCCAACGTGGCCCTAGTTTGATTCACGCTCAAGGATGTAATCATTTTTGAATTACAAAAAATGGAACAAACGTGTATTGCATCATTTACACTCATCCAGTACATTTTGTAAGATGGATTTTATGTTAAAAGAGGTTCCCAAATTGTCAAAAATAAAATGTTTTAATGATGCAAAACACATCTGAACATTTTACGTGGTTAACTCCAAGTCGAAGAGGTAGTTCCACACTAATACAGCCAAAACACAGTTGCAGTTGATTATCCCTTTACATGTCAATCCGGCTCGAATGCTTTAACACAGTACAAAGACAAATTCATTAAAAATACACAATTTGCTTATGGTAATATAAAAAGTAATGCTTTTTTACCCTTAAATATAGTTCAATTTTACTTGTGACAAAAATAGCATAATTCAGTGACAATATTAGTCAGCTGCTCTTTTGAATAAACATAAAACAATTATAATTTTACTGTAATGTGACACTGCAATACTGATCCCCAAAGAAAAAAAAAAAAGAACTGTAAAAAGGTTTCTCAACTAACGTAAAACATTTTCACATCTAGAAATTCCATGGCATTCCCACAAAACAATGGTAATATTATGTACTATGTGAGATGCACAACACTACTTAAATAAAATTAGAAAAAAAGTCTTCCCACTATTAATTTTTGCTTCTCAATGCCTTGAGATCAGTCCAGTAGAGAATTATTCACTGTTTATATTCTGCTTGATAGTATCGCGCTGCATTTGTTTTTGTGGGTCTGGTTGAAGAAACGTGCTCTCAGCATCTGGTCTGGTAGCTAGACTCTCAGGTGGGTTAGACGTGAAGTCCAACAGTAGGACCAGGTTCAATATGGGTAGCGGGAGATGGAGATGTAGATGATGAACACACTCTGGTAGGTGATGTGGCCCTGCGCGGAAAATGTGGTGGCCTGCACACGCAGGCGGACCAGCCCGGGCGAGTCCAGCGGCTGCGCAGTGAATATGATGCCACGCCCGGCCTCGTCTCTGATCCCAAACTGTGGCCCTCCCACAGGAATGGCCTCATCCCCACCTTCGCCACCCCCTCCCTGCTCCAGGATGGTGAAAGTCGTGCGCTCCTGTAGCCTCCCACCCTCTGAGAAGGCGGAGAGGCGTATCACATTGTGATTGGCTGGGATCCCCAGGGGGAGGGTCAGCAGCTTGTACTGCAGCAGGAGTGGGGCACCCCCTGGGGAGCAGTCCAGTGAACAGGCTCGGTAACAAGTCCTGTACAAGAAGGAAGGAGACAGTCAGGTGATTGTGACACCCCCCTAACTGCAGGGTCACAACAGCAACATAACAGACAACACTGCAAGTTATGAACCATGTCATGGTGTGGTTAAAACAATATTCACAGCACTGAAGAAACTTCTTGCACTACCTACCCTGGGGCCCCTCTTGTCTGATACGAGGCGGGGCAGGGGGTGTCCAAACACTGGTACCCCCCTCGAGTGTTGAAGCACATCTGATTAGGGCCACACTGAATGCCCTGCATGGTGCATTCATCGATGTCTGTTAGGGACAAAGAGGGAGAGCTTCAGATGGGCACAGGGAGCACACCCTTGTCTCCACACTGCCTCCGCCAATGGACAATGCAAGATCTGCACCTTTGCAGCTCCTCCCATTGGGCAGCAGCTGATAGCCTAGGGGGCACAGGCACTGGAAACTGCCCAGGGTGTTCCGACACTCATGCTGACAAGGCTTCCACAGCTGGCATTCATCTACGTCTGCATAGGGGAAGGGGACACAAGAATGAGGACCAATGAGGACTCAGAGCAAGGTGGATCACAGGCCAATGAGTGCCCGGGGCAGGGTTGTTTATGGACCAATGAGAATGTGGAGGAAGGAGCTTCATGGACTGATGAGAACAGAGGGCAGAGAGGAGACAATTAATTTAGGCTTGATTAAATGCATTTTTCAGTCCAGTATGAAGTGCCTTTTTGCCCTGTATAAAGCTGTTACAGCACTAGAGGCTGAACCAAATGTATGAAATGTCCCATGACACACATTTCAAAGTCAGGCAATTTGCCAACAGCACACTCAATGCAGCAGGCTTGACAAGGATTGATGAATATGTCTGAAGGAGTTGGGCTGTCCCCAGGAGACCATGAATAAATGCGAAGGTAAGAGCATTCATTTGAATTTAAAATATGACAGCACATTATACATTTCTAGTTTGTAGCTTTGGGATTCCACGAGGCTGCACTGGGGACACCCTCTTCCTTTTTTCCGCAGATAACTCTCTGCTTATCCTTTTGTCCATGTTCAGTGTGATACATACAATCACACAAAACAGTTGACTGAGTACTTCTCCCGATTCAAACAGCTGAGTGACCGGATAAATGACTGAAAACATCTGTGATACTAACTAAAGAAAATAGTCTGCTTGAGCTATCATTTCTGTCCGATAATTTGATGGGGATAATTCTAATCATTTTATCCTTGTCATTTTCAATTGTTTTATCATAAATCAAATGCACGGTATCTGCTCTATGGAATATGGAGTACAGAATGGTGGGTAATTTCATAGAAACTTGTGATTCTGTCAAAAAACGAGTAAGGGTAGTGATACATTTGAACATATGTGTATATGTGGCAAGGCACCCACCCACACACGCCCCCTCCTTGCTGTGGTAGCCCAGCGGGCAGCCACGCCCAGTGACCAAGGTGCCTCCCTGATGCTCAGGCAAGATGGACAGACGTGTGAGGACGGGCTGACCCAGGCTGGACACCAGCTGGGGGCGCAGCCGTGCCAGGACCCGAGTGCCATTACTGGGGACACGCCCCCTTTCCAAGGTAGCGCAGGAACGCCCATCTGCCAGTAGGGCGGCGCCTGGCGGACACAGGCACCGGAAACTGCCTGGAAGGTTGCGGCACTGGTGGGCGCAAGGACTGGGAACCTGAAGGCATTCGTTGATGTCTGAGATGTGAAAACACAAGTCAATATACAAGTAAAATCGACAAAATCATCGATGACTGGTTTCCACAAAGGTGGCACGCCTAGGTGTGATCGATCGGCTGTGAACGATCTCTCACCCAGACACGGCTGGCCAAGCCCCTGGGACCGGTATCCTCGGGGACACAGGCAGCTGTACCCCCCCACTGTGTTCTGGCAAACCTGGCTGTAGCGACACATGTGGCTGCCATCCTGGCACTCATCAACATCTGCAGCACAAAGAGGGGATGAGAGATCACTAATGGTGCTCATGTGGCACACTGCTGAGGGATCCGCTGGCAGTGGCAGGTTGGGAAATGAGCAGCTCTGAAAGCCCACTCTCCGAGTGCCACACTGCTGTTGGTAAAACCTTTTATTCCAAGTGTAAAATCTGGAATATCCAAAGTAGACTCCTTACCGTGTGATGGCACTAAAATTCAGTTTGGCTTTGTTTTTTTCTACTAGTTTACTTTGACCATGGACATCTTAGGGTCTTGAGTCAGTCTTGCACAGTAAGGTTTATTGCATAGAGATACTCTTGCTGTAATTCCCAGGCTTCTCAACTCTAAATGACATAATGTATTCACTCTGTCTTCAATGTCTTTTTATTTTGAAAGACTGTTTCTTAATTCTCTGGATTCTCTCACTACTTTAACAAATACTTCAAAACAGATATTCTATATTGTAAAATGGTTTGTAGTAGAAGTCTTTTTTTTGTTAATTTTAGTATACATGATGATTTAACTGTGCAGCTTTGCTCAGAACGAGTGTCATCGTTTTTGTTCAATAAAACTGGTACTTCAAGTTTGCTTCTCTGACGGTTCCCACCTAAAGAGGCCACTACACAGTTACAAATGGCAGGGTGACGGCCTCTCACCCACACACGCCCCATCCTCGACTTGTACCATGCCGGCGGGGCAGCCGTCGAAGCACTGGTAGCTCCCGTCAGTGTTGCGGCACTGCTGGTGGGCTGGACACACATTGCGGGTGCACTCGTTGATGTCTGGCCATGTAGAGACACATGCGGAGATCACGGTTATCACTGGAGTCATGTCACTGGTTTAATGATGCAGGATTAAATTATCAGACATATAAACCCACTAAAAATAAAGGAATTTGCAGGATATGCAGAAATTAAACGGGAATAAATAATGTCTCACAATGAATGACCAAGATTCAAGATGATGAAAAGATTCAAAAAATAGATCTTAGTTCAGAACTGTAATCCCTTCATTGGTGAGAATGCACCTGTGGATACCGGAGGACCGGGTTGGGAATTAATGCTCTAGATGGTTAAAGATCAGAACATAGGTGCTTCTAGATCTCTATTTTTTGTCTAAGCCACCATGACAAAAATGTCTAAAACCTTGTTGCAGTTGGACCTATATACTCACTCCCAGCAAATGGGGGGGGGGGCTTCCCATGTTTCTTCAAGGGGAAGAGCCCCCTTGAAGGGTCAAACCTTAGCATTGCCCCTGGGTTAGAACACTGGACATGTTTGGTTTCTGTGATTAAGACTGAGCCTTTAATCAGCTCACTAGAGGGTTCGAAAGGTATCGCTGATAGTACCACAGCAAGTTAGTCTGTGGGGAAGAGTGAGCCCAGGATGCACCTGTTTGGATAAACCCATGGTGTGTTTCATTACTTCTTCTTTTCTTAGAGCAAGCTCAGTAAACTGCACACAGAATGAGTACAGAAATGACTGAACTGTTGTTGAGTTAAATGATTGCTAGTTGTGCATTAATGAAGTGCTCACTGGTTGAAATCTTAAATTGAATGAAGACTGTTTTCACAGTTTCATTAATTTTTCTTAGTCACATGACTTGGTATCAGTCTCATTTTTGTTAGGAAATCCTTCAATTCTATCTATATAGTGTAATTCTCCTGCTTCCTAACTTCATTTATGTCCTGCCACCCCTTCCTAAAACAGGTAGTAATACTGAGTAGGCTATATTTTATGTTTTCTTTTGTCTCCCAGCTCTTCCAGCAATTCCATTGTAATACTAACATAGCTACCCTGAGGTAATGCAAATCAAAATATGCTAACTTAGAACTAACGCAGCTATGCTAGCTTAACACCAACCCTGTGACACAAGGCTAATGCTAAAGCAGTGCGCTAACCCAGCGATGCTAACCTAAGCAGCGTGAACCAGAGAGTTGGTAGCCCACATGGCAGGCACATCGGAAGGAGCCCAAGGTGTTCAGGCACTTCTGCTGACAGGGGGAGATGGAAGACTCCTGGCATTCGTCCACATCTGTAACACGCAGTTCAGAGGTTAGCAACGCTGATTAAGTGCCTAAGCAGTTTTCATTTATTTGTCTTTCATGAAAAAAATTAACCAACATCTTTTGTGTGAGTATGTGTTTTCAGTTTGCACAGCCATCTTCACCTTTCCCAAAGATTTTAATTTAAATGTACAGTGGTACCTCAGTACTCAAAATTAATCCGTTCAGAACTCCGGATCGAATCCTAAAAAGTTCGAGTTCTGATCAAATTCTCCCCATAAGAAATAATGGAATTGGTTCCCGGCCCTAAAAAAATAACGCATTTAACCCTCTGGAGTCGGCTATCCCGCCGGTGGGATATGACAGAAGTTTTTGTCATATACACATTTTAAAAACACCCTCAGAAACCTTGGAGGTCTACTTTTCAAATATACATAGGTAGAAACTAAATATATTTTTACAGCTTCGTGATACGAATAGAAATAACAAGAGTGACTGACTTAAGCGTCTGCGTCTCGAAGCAGCTCTGAGCCTCTGATCGCCCACCCACTTGTAAATCGCGCTATTCGCATGATAATAACATGATAATCCGACAGATAGTATTGGGTAAAGAAATATGTGAATATGCCCATTGTGATAGAAATAAACAAGAGCACATGTCTGGGTAGTGTTTACACTGATCGGCTACAATATAGCACACGGATACGTCTCTGCCGCTGAAGCTTTGCGCCAGTGTTGCCACTTTCAGCAGCGAATCTCATACCTGTGTTCATGGCTCAGTGGACTAAGCCTGTATGCCTGTAATCATACGGTCGCCAGTTCAAACTCAGGCTATTTAGAACGTGAATAGCGATCTTCAGCTGATAGTGGTACTATACGCCCCCGATGCAGATAAAACAAAGAAAGATGATGTGGTTTGCTTTTTTGCCGATTTAACCTAATTTTAAAAACTTTAATACTTCCGACAATGGAAGTTTTGAAAATAAGATAGATTATGGATTTAGTCAGTGTTTTTTTTCATGATTCTACATAGCCTAATGATTTCAGCGAGATATAAACTGAAATACACGAGAAAGATATGCGGTCGACAATGCCCTCGTCCCCAGAGCATTAATAATAGTTAATTATTTTATTTTCGTCAACTCTGCATAGGCACTGCATCATATTTATATGGTCACAGTTTTTCATTTTTCATTCCATCTACCAATAAACTGTGAAAGGGATTTTATTGTTGCTACTTTTCTTGCGTTTCAAACTACCTTTCCAAAGTGATGGGTGTGGGGTGCAGTGACATTCCAGACTGATGGGCCATTAACAGTATGCAAACTACTACAGGTGTGAGGACACCTATTCCATCAATATTCATTGTGCAGGCCACTGACTTTGAGAAAAAGAGTGTCACTCCAAAGTTCTAACACTTTAGTAATCAAACCACATAAAATTTCAGAATGTCACTTTCACCTATGTGTAGCCAACCCCTGTGTCTATAAGCTTCAGAGCTCAAAAGTCTTGGCTAGAAATGTCTATAATGTGATTTTTTTACATTTTTTGCATGTCTGAAAATAGGTTTTTGAAAAGTATATGTTAAAAAAAACTTTTCTTCCGCGATTAAAAGCGATTAATCAAGATTAATTAATTACAAAGCCTCTAATTTAAACACAAAATGAACCAGACAAAACAAGAAAAGCATATACTGTACTAAACACATCTAAGCAAACTTATCAAAACAGTAATTTTTTAAAGAAAGAAAATAAATGTATCCAAACAATGTGTAAAGTTAAAAAAAATAAACAATGTGTCATGCCCCGATCGTCCGCTCCTTCCGTGTGTCACGCCCCCTCGTTAACCCCACGTGGAATCCCTGTGTGATCAACTGTTTCTGGTTGTTGTAATGAGTCCTCTGTATTTAGTCCGCGTTTCAGTTTGTTTCCCCAGTCCGGTCATTGTATTGTCTGTCTGCATTTTGCCTGTCTTACCTGTAATTAAACCCCGTATTCCCCGATACCCTGACATCTGCGCCTTTGTCTCCATTCCGTCCCAGCTGGGCACGACAATATTATTATAATTAAACGTATTAATTGTTTTTTTATTAATATTAAAATAATTAATACGGATTCTTTATTTTTAAATGTATTTTATTATATAATAATTACCTTTACTGTCTATCATTGTCTAAATGTATTTTTACTGCCTAAATATATGTATTCAGCTATAGTGTAAACATGCACGATGCTATCACAGCGAATGTGAGGCTGAGACTGAAGCGCTACCCTTTGTTTCCGCTGAGAGACATGCGTGACTCATTTCCCTGCGCGTACAAGTTATCTTAGGTCGGCGTTCACGGTTCGACTTCTGAGATTCAGATCGATTTCTCGGTAATTTTTTTTCCCGAACTGATTCGTTCAACTTTTAAGAAATTCAAGTTCTAATGAGTTCGAGAACTGAGTACCACTGTAATTTTTTCCCCATCTCTTATCTCTTAACATATTCAAGCACCAGAATTTAATAATTTTTAAAATGTCAAATGTGATCCACATGACTGGTCTTACGGTCCACCTGCCCTGAATGCCTGTCAGACCCATAAATCTGACTGAGGAGCAGCCCGCCAGCGTGGCTGCGAAATGGGCCCTTGCCTTCACAGCTGGTTCCGGCGACACTGGGCTTGAACCCGGGGCCGCACTGGGCTTGGCAGCGATAGCCCCCTTCGGTGTTCACACATTGCTGGTTGTACTGACACATGTGGGAGCCCTGGTCACACTCATCGATGTCTGTGGGGGTGACACCATACACAATGATGTCACACAAAGGCAGGGGCGTCAGAAGCATTTTGAATGTGGGGGGGACACACTGGTATAAAACTAATATTTTATGTTAAATATGGGGGGGGGGGGGTCCAAACAAATAATTATGAAATGTAAGGGGGACACATCCCCCTCAGATTTAATGGCAGCGACGCCCATGCACACAGGGCACGGCCAGTGGGCACACATAACTGCTTATGTCACACACGTGACAACCACTTTCCTTTCAGGCTACTTGCAGACGCTCACTGGATAAACTAGATAACTTAGTTAACAGTTTAGTACAAACTGTCCTCATGTCAACACTAGAATTGACCACAAAGCGGTAATCATCCAGCATCTAATGCGATCTGGCTCACAGGAAACTCCAGACCGCACTCTCATGCTCTGTTACTCTTTCTGATGCATTTCTCTTTTGGACCAGTTAATTGGTTATTAGTTTTACGAATGCAATTATAATAACATACAGCATTACTGAAATAAGCATCTTCTGTATGGCAATAGACCTAACTCAGCGACCGGTCCGCCCAGGAGCAGCACAGCAGCTGAAACGAGGCGTGGCATGTTGTAGCCTGACGCTCTGCACCTCACCTTGACAGGTGTGGGACACGGGGGAGATGGTGAAACCCGAGGGACAGGCACATGAGAAGCCACCCATGAGGTTCTGGCAGGAGTGCTCACAGGGGGCCTGAGAGACACACTCGTCTTCATCTGGAAGCAAGATGAGCAGCTCGGTGACGTCATAGCACATCTGGACATTTTTACTTATTCAGCAAACGCATTTATTGCAAATGACATGCTTTTTATTGCCGCCCCTGGCATTTGGACCAGTGACCTCACAGGCACAGCCTCCATATCCAGTTAGCTGCACACTGCTGCCACGGCAAAATGAGCTGATAGCGTCGTAGAGTGACCTGCCCTGCCTTAAGCAGTAGCGCTAATGGATGTCTCTGTCACGACCTCAGCAAAGCCCAGAGGTTTGTGGAAAGTAGGTCATCAGTGGAGCAGAAATTGCAGCTAAAAAGATGTTTACTTGCAGCAGGGCCGCAGTAAGGGCATGAATACCCTGGCAGACTTAGGAGGCCCGTATATGACAAGGGCCCTTGAATACATGAAATTATACGCAAACTGTGCTAGTGCCCAAGGTGACATTTTGTCAGGGGGGCCAGAATTTCTAGCTATGCTCCTGCTGTGCACACTGAAAAACTTTTTATTAGAATATTGAAATAAACACCACCAACCTTGAATATGACAAGCAGTTACAGAAGATGGATGGAAGGATAGATAGATGGATGAAATAAACAACATATATTCATAAAACAAAGATATAATGTTAAGCCGTTATGTGGATTATCCCTTTGTCCTTCGCCATGCCCCTCCATAACATATTTAACATTATAAAGAATTGTGTAACACTTTACTTAAAGCACTCATCATAGTGCACTACAGATGCCTTCATAATGCATTATAATGGTCAGTATAAGCCATTATAATGGCTTATACGATGAAGGTATTTATAGTGCATTACATATTAGAGCTTCATAGAGAATTCATAATGCATAATAACAGTGGCTATAATGTGTTATGCGTTTTTATAACATAGTATAAAAAGTATATGTGTTTATAATACATCATGAATGCATTTTGATGGTATGTATAATGCATTACACACAAGTGCTTTAAGTAAAGTGTTACTAAGAACTGCATTGTATTTAAGTTATAAAAATAACATAATTCATACCAAAACCTTTTTTTATGTTTGGACACAGTTACTAAGGACTTGCATCAAGGTATGCTAATGTTAACTGTGAAAGCCGAACACTGACCCCTGAAGGGACTAACTATATACAAAGCATTACATCTGGGCTTACCTGCACAGAATGAGGCTGCATCCAGCACAAACCCTTTGGGGCAACTCTCTCCTTCGCCATCTGCACAGACACTTTTGAGTTAGGAGCGGGTTCAGCAGGATAAATACCCACACACACCTCCCGGTCTCGGGAAGCGGGTCGGCACTAACCCGGTAGGATCAGCGAGGCGGTGAGCTGGAAGTCCAGGCTGAGGCTTGTCCAACTGTAAGCCCCACTAATGGCGGACACTCTCAGCAGCTGCAGCAGTGGCCCCTGGCGCTCGGGGCCTTCCTCGTACACCATCGTGTGGTTGCAGCGCAGCGGAAACGGAGCGCCGCCTTGCAGGTGACTTTGGGAAGACCAGGCATACATCTGCCCGGGTCCCGTACGTACGTATGACTCGTCAAATTCCTGCAGGGCAAAAAACACCGTAAATTGTTTTATTTTCTTCTTGAGTCAAATTTTTATGATTTACATACTCATCTCCATGTTTGCCTGGAGATTCACATGCACAGGAGAAAGTAATGATTTCTTGTGTTCAACTTTAATACCAATCCTGGAATATTTGGGACTATATCTCAGTTGGAGTTGTAACAGAGTCCCTCAGAGTATGCAGGACTCAAACAAACTTGAGGCAAATTCTAAAAAGAAAAAAAAAAAAAAAAAGAATATTTGATGGCGATCCGGGTTGATAGCAGAACACTGTCCGTCACATGGTCCCCACCTGCAAGCTGATAGGCAGATCAGAGAGGATTCGAGGAACAAAGCCATTGATGACAATGTCCACCAGGAGGATTCCCTCAGCATCCAGGCCCCTGGCCACGTGAGTCAGCCTCAGGATCTCCCCTGAACATGGAATACCAACAGTTAGCATCATAGGCTGCTAATGGCTAGCTCATTCTAGGTGGGCTACAAAAAATATCCAAAGAATCATGAAAGCAAAGTGGACAATAGTGACCATGTGGATAAGCTATGAGTGTAATCAGCAGTAATCGGTTGGGGGCTGTGTGCTGCTCAGTGGGTGCCCCCCCCCCACTAAATGAGTAGAATCCAAATGTTTGGGAATCAGTTCTGGGTTCTCAGTTGTTGCTAAGAGGCAGTAATCGAATTATACACTACATTACTCAGACATTCTACATTAAAACGTAGACGCTTGGTATGACAGCCATGGTGCTGAGCAAGGGTGAGCAATCTAATCCAGAAAGGGCCACTGTATGGAGGGTTTCACTGCAACTCCCTAATTAGATAACTAATTAGAGGACTGATTGGCTAAAGAGTCATCACCTGGGTTTGAACAGCTGACCTAAAGGTTATCTCAAAAACCTGCATACACACTGGCTCTTTGTGGATAAGATTGGCCACCCCTGGTGTAGAGAGGCTGTGGTCTGGGGTCACCTGACTCAAACTCCAGCTGGGACTCCTGCCGGAACAGACCCTGGGTCAGGGAAAAGCCGTTCTGGGTAGCAGCCATCTGCAATACGGTGGTCCAGTAGATAGGGGCGAAGACAGACACCAGCACTCGCAGTAGAGGCCCTGGAATGCAAGCTCAGTGAGAAGAGGCCCTACACCGACGCCAACCCCCTGCCCCGGGCCACATACTCACCCACACTGGTAGGCACGTTTTCTATGTGTCCCTCCAAAATGCTGCTGCCCTGTTCATTCTTCTCCGTGATGTTGGCCTCCAGGAAGGCAACGCCGAATTCTTGCTCATTCACCATGCCAATGAGGCTCCCCCGAGCCCTCCTGGGCACCTCCCCTACAGGGAATTAGCACCAGAAGGAGATGAGCAACACAAAAACCCAACTCAACTGAAACCTGAAGACCCTGCTAGTCAGCACAGGATATTAAGGCAACTAAACTATGACTCTACTGATGAAATGATAAACACGGACTGGTTTTCCTCAAACCAGCTACAAACAGAATTTGACTGTAAAGTTGCACTGGTATTTACCATCAGGAAAGTTATCTATGGTGTGTGTATGTTAAGAAGAAAGGCTGAGGTACCAGGGCAAAGCCTAGATTGACAGGTCTTCGTTTCAGTGCTTGCTCCTTGACATGGTGCTCCACCATTGGCTGGGGCTGGATTATTGCACAATCTGGTTCGCTCTTGGAGCCCCTGTCCACAGGTGGCACTGCAGGGACCCCACTGGCCCCAATTGGAGTAGACACCTGGAACTGTAACAGCAGTGACACAAAGCAGTGATGTTAGGACTATTTTACTACCGTTAACGGACCTGTTTGGCTAATGCATTATTGTTGTCAGTGATGGGCTGGGTTCCACTAATCTGCTAACTGCTAATTAGTGAAGCTAATGCAGGTAATGTGCCTCATTTGGGACTCCTCTAGCAACTGCTCATTCGACACAAAGTCAAACCAGCAGTACCCAAGGATCCTTCAAAGAGACAAAGTACCGAAGGAGTCAAGTCTTCGTCTCGGCTCACTGGATAGCGTCCATGTCTCTCAGCCGTACAGCAAGACAGGGCGCATCAGGACTCTAAAGACTTGGACCTTCGTCCTCTTGCAAAGATATCGGGAACGCCACACACCCCTTTCCAGTGACCTCATGACCCCCCATGCTTTTCCAATCTGTCTGCTGTCTTCATAGGAAGAGTCACCAGAGACATGAATGTCACTGGCGAGGTAGGTAAATCTCTCGACAAGGTCGACATTCTCCCCGCAAACAGACACACTACTGATGGCTGTGCCCAAGAAGTCATTAAATGCCTGGATCTTGGTCTTTATTCAGGACACCCACAATCCCAGACACTCAGACTCCTCACTCAGTCCCTCGAGAGCCCTGATCTGAGCCTCCATTGACTCCGCAAAGATCACAATATCATTGGCAAAGTCAAGATCAGTAAATCTTTCTTCACCAACAGATGCCCCACAGCCACTGGACCCCACAACCCTGCCCAACACCCAGTCCATACAAGCATTGAACAGAGTAGGAACAAGAACACACCCCTGGCGAACCCCAGAATCAACTGGAAAGAACGCAGAGAATCTCCCTCCACTCCGCACAGCACTCACAGTACCAGTGTATAGGCCGGCCGTGATGTCCAGCAACTTCGGGGGGATCCCGCAAAGTCTCAGGATGTCCCACAGGGCAACTCGATGATTCCAGATTTTTATGAAAATCGACAAAGGCTGCAAAGAACCTTTGCCGATATTCACGCTTGCACTCGATGAGAACCCTCAGTGCAAGGATAAGGTCGATGGTAGACTTCTTAGGCGTAACACCAGACTGCTCCGGATGCTGAGAGTCAAGCACGGATCCTGTTAAGGATGACCCTAGCAAGGACCTTACCTGGCACTGAAAGCAGTGTTATCCCCCTGTAGTTGCCGCAATCCAGGTGATCACCCTTCCCATTCCAGATACGGACTACACGTCCTGTTTTTCAGTTGGTGAGCCCAACTATATTTAGTCGGTATCTCTCCACTTCCCACACTGGCTCCTTTCCCACCAAAGAGGTTACATTCCATGTACTGAGAGCCAGTTTTGGCTTGCCGACGATTAGTCCATCAAGGCCCCTGTTCACCCGATCTACTCAGCACCCGACCCCCAGGGCTCCCCCTGTAGGTGGTACCCAACTGGGAAGATGACTTGTCTGAATGGGATATACAGCTATTGCTTCCTATCTGTGCTATGTCCTGTCTGTGCTGTATCATGCCTGTACTGCACCCTTCCTGTGCTGTGTCCTGTCTGTGCTGCATCCTGCCTGTGCTGCATTCTGTTTATGCTGCATCCTGCCTGTGCTGCACCCTGTCTGTGCTGCATCCTGTTTGGTCAGAGCCTTGTCTGTGCTGCAGCCTGCCTGTGCTGCTTGATGCCTTGCTTGATGTCATACAAAAAGACCCCCATATCACCACACTGGACTGGAAGCTAACAGAAGCGGACAGATGGATGAGTCGGCAGGCCCATGCATCACTCACCCTGTATTCTGAGTGAGATGCTGCGCTCAGCTGACCCTGCCTCACTCTCTGCCACACACCGGTACTCCCCAGAGTCATCGCTCTGAAAGACAGTGGACATGGCAGCCAGGCCATGTCAGGTCTCAGGGTAAGACAGGCTAAATGGGAAACTGAACCATGACCGTGTAAGTGCAGGGTGTGATGACCGTGTCAGTGCAGGGTGTGATGACCGTGTCAGTGCAGGGTGTGATGACCGTGTCAGTGCAGGATGTGATGACCGTGTCAGTGCAGGGTATTAGCTTGTACAGAGAGCATCCAAAGCAGGCCCCTACCAGCACGCCATAAATGGCTAGGGAGCCATTGTGAAGGCTGTGTAAGCGCAGAGTGTTCAGCAGGGGGCGGCCATCTCGGCTCCAGCGCCGGGTGGGCATGGGGTCACCTCGCATCGGACAGTCCAGCATGGCCAAGCGCCCCAGTGCCACGGTCTGGATGGTGTGCGCCTCCCCTCTCAGGACTGGGGGCTCTGAGGAAATGGAGAAGTATTTTTAAACTACTTCTGCATAAAATGAGGCATCAAAATCCACAGTGGGTGGGGACATTTGGCATGTCTCTCATTAGTTAGAACAGTTCCTGTTAGAACAAATCAGATAACTCGAAACCTTCCCTTCATTTCCCTTATTGCTATGACAACCTACTCCCACTGAACAAATGTTAAGCAGAAAGTTAACCTCTCCAGCTTATTTTATTATTATTATTATTATTATTATTATTATTATTATTATTATTATTATTATTATTACTACTATTCAGTGTTATTTCAAGTTAAATATATCATATGTCATAATACATAATGTGATGTTTGCAGAAAAATGATCATGTTGTCCTGGGTGCTTGAGCTTGTTCTGACACAGGGCACCAGGTCCATTCCTGCTGATGTCAGCACCATGCCTGTGTGGAAGCGCCTGGACATTTGGCTGGATGTCTCACCCCGAACCCGCACAAAGGAGAGCGCCCGGATGGCGCCCACGCTGTTCTCAGCCACGCACACATAGGTGCCTGCGTCAGTCAGAGTCACGTTCTCGATGAGCAGGGAGCTCCGGCCAGCCTCATCCACACTGGGCCCTGGTGGAGGCAGATGGACAGCCGTTAGCCGTTAGCCACCTCCCAGCTTACCAACCGGATTAAGTGACATTAAGTGACAGTTGCATTTTGCCAGTTGTTTTCAATTTTATCTATTATTTCTGTGCAACTCAAAGGGTGACCCCTCCCCACTGAAGGTACTGTTTGTTTAAACACCATGCCACCGACAGTGCCACCTGTTGGCCTCATACAACACCCACCCACAAGGCCTGACAGCGAGGTGCTTCAGCCCCTGCCCCGGGCTCCATCCTCCCAGTCTGGCCTACCTGGGAAGGGGCTGTTGTTGGCCATCCACATGACAGCGGGTGTGGGCGTTCCCTGGGCATGGCAGGACAGGCTGAGGCGCTGGCCCACGTTCAGGGTCACATCGCCAGGCAGCTCCTTGAAGGCGGGGCGCCGGTTGACATGTAGATGAGCCTGCTGTCGGGCCGTGCCAGCGGTGTTCACTGCCACACATGTGTACATGCCCGCGTCAGCCGGCTGTGGGGAGCACAGGAAGAGGGAGGGGCCAACAGAGGCGTGCAAAGGTAAGTCAGGGTAAACCATCACTGGGTATTTTTAAATTCATGGGAGGACAAAGAAATGAAAGAAAGGGTGCGTTCGACTTCATGCAGCCGCTTACAGCGCTGGCTTAAAGCAATGCATTCTGGTCCTGATGCAATGCATCATGGTTAGATATTTTTTGTCCGGCGCTGCAAAACGTCACCACACGCCACCATGTCACATGGTACAAAAACCTCGCGAGAGCAAGACGACTTAAGACAGATCGTGCAGCACCTCTCAGCCGGCTGCACAAACTGGAACCGCCTCCGTGACGACACAACTTTGCCCTTATTGGCTGAAGAACGTGACGTTTGTATGACGTTTGTATCCCAGGAAATTCTGATGCGTTATCTGCTATTTCTCCTGAATATCACGTAAAGCAGTGAGAACTGGTTTTCAGTTAATTTACCTCGTAAAATAAAATTTAAATAAGTGACATAAATGCTCTAATAGTACACGTAAGTTAGTGATTTATTTATTGTTAGTTACTGTAATGATGCGCTGCTTTGTTTGTTTAATCGTCCAGTCTGTGAATTGCATTGTATACAGTACATGACAATAAAAACTTTGAATCCTTGAAATACGTGTCTTTGATCTTTTTCCTGGCAGCTATCTTTTTACACAGGGCCACTATACACAATAGTTTATTTTTTTTCCACTGCTAACAGTTTGGATCAGGAGTTGGTTATTGTAAAAGAAGTAATGTGCATGGCGGTGATATTTGTATAGATTTATCTACACCCTTCTGGCAGGGCTGCCATTGCAGTCAGGTCTCGCAGACTAAGAGGAGTAGAAGTTGTCCGAC
Organism: Paramormyrops kingsleyae; assembly: GCF_048594095.1. Classification (NCBI taxonomy): domain Eukaryota; kingdom Metazoa; phylum Chordata; class Actinopteri; order Osteoglossiformes; family Mormyridae; genus Paramormyrops; species Paramormyrops kingsleyae. The sequence goes on along the minus strand of NC_132798.1, from coordinate 19,160,821 downwards.
TTGGCTGCAGTCAGTTTATACTCCACCCCTGCAGCCGCCGGCAGATCTCGCTCCACGTCACGTCAGCTGCAGACAGACCTAAGTCCTACGTCAAAGGCACCGCACCCAAAGAAAGCCAGATGACATGAGAGGAGAGGAACCAGAAACTCCCCAGTAAGGAGAAAAAACCTCTGGGGGTCCAAGGTCAGCTGGCTGCACATGCTAACATTATAAGAAAGAAAGAGTGGGCTTGCTTGGTAAAAGCAAGATGTAAACTGTGAGTCATGCCAAAGTCCATCAATCGCTATGTTGGCCTGTGTAGGGTGGCTGATTGAAGTATGCACCCCCGACAATAAATACAACCTTAAGGTTCAATGTGAACATATCTGGGTCGTTAACCTATCAGGACCACTAGCTTCTGCCTCTGACCTCTGCCCTTTCGATGATCAGCTCCCCAGAACGCAGCATGGTGAACTTCCCCGGGACGGCCCTCAACGCCACACCTTCCTTCTCCCATGTCACCCTGGGCTCTGGAGAACCCTGGGCAGCACAGGGCAGAAGGGCCTGGAATCCCTGGATGACGGACAGTTCCGACTGTCCAACTGGAATCATTGGTGGAACTGAGCAAGAGAGAAAGTTGCAACGCAGATGGTTGAAACCAGTCAAGTGATACGTGATAGAACATTTCAAAATGAAGTGATTCTTTTTAGCATATCTTTTGGTTTGTCATTGGATGCAGCTTAACTACTTTTATGATGCTGAGAAAAGTAAGCAGGGGCATATACAAGAACAGGACCACAGGGGCACTGACCCTAGCTGAAAGCTGACTGGTCTCATCCCTTGTCACTCACCAACACAAAACATCTCATTCGTTAATGATAATGTTGGCCCTTTTACACCCACTACCTTGAAAAAAGTCTAGAATTGCCCCTGAAATTGAGTTGATGAGGGTTGGGAAAATCAAATCACCAGTGCAGCTCACCATGGACAATGAGCCGGACATCAGCACTACCGCGGCCGGCCGGGTTGCTGGCGGAGCAGGTGTAGAGGCCGCTGTCTGTGCGCTGCACAGCAGCGAGCCACAGAGTGCCATTGGCGAACATTCGCAGCCGCGCCCCCTCGGCCACGGGCCGCCGGTCCCGCAGCCATGTGATCTCAGGCGTCGGTTGGCCCTCCACCTGGCATCGCAGGCTGACTGGCTGGCCCAGCACCGCCACCTGCTCCGGGTGCGCTGCGGTGATCACGGGGGGCACTGTGGGGGGCAGACGCGATAACAGGGATAGAATGAGGGAAAGGGGCTTACGTTCACGGCAGAGATACGTCACCTCGACTTCACGTCGGTGTTAAATGATCATGAGAATTTACATAAATCAGAAAGATAAAATTGAATTAACAAGGCGCAGGCAGCTCCTGACTGACGCAAGTAATCCATTAAACATAAATCCGATTTTACATAAGCTGAATTTACCTTCCCCATCATTAAAGACACCTTATAGCAAAAAACACCCACCCATCTATCCATCCATTTTCTGTACCCACTGTTCCTATTGAGCGACATGGAGGGTCCAAAGTCTATGAGCACAAGGCAGAGAACAGCCCAGGATGGGGCACCAACCCAAAGCAGGCCACACTCACTCACCAATCACTCACACACCAGTCACTCCCACACCATTCACACCTACAGGCATTTTGATAACTCCAATTAACCTCAGCATGTTTTTGGGCCGTGGAGGGAAACTGGAGTACCCAGAGGAAACTCCACAATGACACAGGGAGAACATGCAAACTCCACACACATGGAGCCATGGCAGAGGCTTGAACCCTGGTCCCAGAGGTGTGAAGCGCTAACTACCGTGCTGCCCTAGCAAAAAAACACATATGCCAAAAATATACTTAGAATAAATACTAAAGAACACATATTATGTAAGTCAAAAGAAACTTCTATGTATGTATTTGTTTTCTGTAATTATGGATTTACATAATTCAGTTTTGCATAAATAGAGCGCTGCTTGTATATACACTGATCAGTGCTGTGAACAGTCATAATCAGTGCAGGATCATATTTCTCTAAATGTGTCACTGTCCAGTGTTCCTCTGGGTGTCCCAGCGGTTGTTGGGATGTTACACCAGTGCAACATTCTGGTTGAGTACTGTATTTCTCACAGACTGTTGCCATGACAACAAAACACACTGCTCTTCCCTGTTAATGTCTAAGTGAACCGACACATTTAGCATACAAAGGATGACCCCCCCCTCCCCGCCCCGCCCCGCCCCCTGGCCCTGGCCCCCATGGTACCTTGTAGGACGAGCCGTGTCCTCCCCGTCGCCGTGCCAGCCTCGTTCTTCGCCAGGCACTCGTACACGCCAGCGTCACCCAGTGTCACCCGAGAGAAGTGCAGCTCGCCGCGGGGAAGGACCGCCAGCCGCGAACCTGAGTGTCCGAAACGGCAGCGATGTGTATCTCTGGGCCTCGGCCAAGACGACCCACATCATAGTACCATGTAGCAATACACAAACCGGTTTGCGCATCATAAAAAAGGTAAAACTTGTATGTAATAATTATCTCTTTATATGGAAATTTTCAGAATTACCAGCCATTCAAATAACAGAATACCGAGTGTCCTCTTCAGTGGTGTAATTCATTTACTTATGAATAGCTTACTACCAATGCCCTAACATAATTATAGTTCTTCAGGTTTACTCTAAAGTTTGTGGTTCTTCCACTATATTTAATTGCCGTATGACAAGTTTTACAAACAACGTGGGACTCATCTTTTGTAGAAAACCCAAACATTCCCATACTTTGGACTTAGCAGGGCATTTTGGAAAGGTATTTCCTAGATCCCATGGTTTTGTACATTACATGTTTGGAATAAGACCTACGTATGATTAAGCGTAGCTAAGCTACAGCCAAGCTACCGTTTTAATATACCAGTTTTGCCATGCTACATCGCTATTTGTAAAAAATAGAAGTTACTGCAAAAGCTAGTGTTTTAAAAGTAGCTGCGCTACTACTAAGCTACTAAGAAAAGTAGATAGTAGTGTCGCTAATTGAAGATAGCTACTCCCCAACACTGCGCAGGACAGCCCATAAAACTCAGTATATGGCCACCTAAAGGCTGTTGGTTCAAATCTCAGCAATGTTGTGATGCACATACATTAATAGACTGTTCCAGCTGCCCAATGATGATTATCCACTCCTGTAAAAGGATAACATCTAAGATCGCTAAGCTATTAATACATTTAATAAAATGTTATGCATATATTTAAGACAATAACTCTCTCACCAGTTGCTATGGGTACGCCCTCCCGTTGCCAAGTAATGGACGGTCTGGGGAAGCCTTGGACGTCACAGGACAGAGCAATCCCACGATGCAACAGCACTTGCACTTCCTCGGCCATGGGCTGTATTTCCGGTGGCTCTGTGTTGGGCACAACACGGATATTGGCTGCTTTTTTTGTTCTTCATGGACATAAACTAATGATTGCTCAAAGGGTAAAATATATATATATATGGTCAGGTCATATAGTCTAAATTATTATTTTTTAAAATCAATTTGTGAACTTTAACAAATTGACCATCAAATGGACACTCTTCCCATGTAGCGTTTCTTGTGGTCTGAGTGCCCCAAGATATCAAAAAACACATTTTAACATCCTATTAACCAGCATAGTGAACTATGCAGCTGACAACCCTCACCAGTTTTGGGGATCCGTAATGGTGCTTTTCCACTGCCACTAGGAACCAAGCCATACCTGACCCATACCGCAAACTGATGGTTTTCCATTATAAATTATGCAAGTTGTACCCAAGCTGTACCCGCACTGACATGCTTATAGCAGGCCGAAAGTGTGCCTAAACCAAGCTGGTTGTGTCACGACCATTTGATTGGTCGAAATACACTGGGACAAAAAAAAAATAAACGGTCATCTGCGTCAATAAGCTAGGGAAAAAAGGACATATTCTATACATTATTCATTACTAGTAGTATCAGAATGTCTATTTATGTATTCAAAATAATTCGGAACTTAAAGAATTACTATAGTACAGAAGAACAGAATGGATTTGTAATGCAGGTTTTCACAAGCTAATAGCAATTCTCACAGACGTGCTAGCAGAAATGAGTACATAGTAAATCATGATGTAAACCATGTGAACGATAAATATGCGCCAATGTTGCTCTCCAAACTTGGCAGCGCCTTTACCAACCCAACCCTTCTGCAGTGGAAAACCGAACCAAGCTGGAACCTCACTGCAACTCGCCTGTCTTCGTGGTACGGGTTGGGTATGGTTCGGTTCCTGTATGTCAATGGAAAAGTGCTGTAAGTCTGTATCCCTGATGGACCCCATACCCACCTTGCACGGTAAGGCTGATGTGCTTGTGTGCGGCGCCAGCGGTGTTGCGGGCGGAGCAGGTGTACCTGCCCGTGTGGCTGGGGACAGCAGCAAGGATCTCCAGAGCCCCTGAGTCACGGGAACACCATCATTGAGGCACTACCTCAACCCACACCCCCCCACACCTCCATATCCTACGGTAGCAGCCTTACCTGTTGGCAGGACCCGATAGCTGGCCCCCCGGGAGCTGAGCTGCGCCCCCCCTTTGGTCCAGCTCACACTGGGCTTGGGACGTCCCAGCGCGTGACACGGCAAGACCACAGGTGACATCGTCACTACTGTGACGGAGGTGACATCATCCACGATGGAAGGAGGAGCTGCAGCAAAGTGAGGTAGAAGATGGGAAGGTCAGTGAACTCAGGGTGGAGATCACTGTCATGCCAAAGAGCTACACAGCTCCAGTGCTTAGAGATGACTGGTGTCATCCTTTAGTAGCCGGTTTCAAGCTTGTATCTTGTCTGTAATTTTAGCAGTTTGTGCTTTGGTGGGTTTTGGACGTGATCGGTAGGTTGCGGGTTCAATTCCTAGGGTTGGATGAGTGATTTCACAGATGGGCCCATGAACAAGGTCCTTAATTCCCAATTGCCCCAGGGACTAACTGACCCGGCTTTCTTACGAATGTACATTGCTATGGATTACAGCTAAATAAATAAAATCTAAATGATGCTTAGAGCATAAATCACTCAGACTTACTGATCTCAGGTTTTGTTACATAAGTAAGTTATAATAAATAGCACTGCAGGAAAGTGGGATATAGGGACATTACTGGGGGAATTAGAAAAAAAATAGATTAAATATATTTTTTAGGCTGATAAAACACCTTGCAGGATGACCTCAATGACCCTTCGCTCCTCTCCAACCTCATTGGCTGCTGTGCATTCGAAATATCCTTCATCCTGATCAGACGGGGCCAGAATGACCAGGGAGCCAGAGGAGAGTAACCTTAAAAGGGAGAATCCCGAGGAAATCGTTACAAGATCATTAAAGCAGCGCAAAACCGGCAAAAGCCAGACAGACGTATTCTGGATCTTTCTCACTTCCCATGAAGTGGGACCAGGAATACCTGTAGGCTCCGGACTGCTGGGTGAGGTCGAGGGGTGTCCCATTTCTTCTCCAGGACACCTTGGGTGGAGGTACACCTATGGTGTCACAGCTCAGGACTGCCCTCATGCCCGTCGTCATGGTGACGTTGAAGGGGCCAGGACCAATGGAAGGACCCACTTTGGTGACAGGTGAGAGGAATGGTGAGGTGAGAAACGCTGACCCTTTACACACTGTAGCCATCTCAACTAAAGAATATGGACTTTTGGAGTTCTGAGTACCGAACACGCGCAGGTCCATTCCACGGTGATCAGAACCAGCAGGGTTGGAGGCCACGCAGTAGTACCGACCGGCATCAGACGCCTGGGTTGCCCCGATGCGCAGCGATCCCTCCGCTGCACTGGTGAACCTGGGATATCGGTGGGCCCAAGGGCACAGACGGAATGGGTGTCTGCAGACCCAGGTTTCATGCTTCTGGGGTTCCACTCAAAAAGCAGCCCCCACTGTAATGGCGATTTGTGGCCCACACAGGGCCCCGTATAAATGTGTGGTTTGAGTGGGGGTAAACGCCACAGTCGCGTGTTAGCATGAGAGCACACACGCTAATACATAGGTTAACATACTACACCAGTCCATGGACTGTGTGAGGGTGCGGTCAGTGTGCATCGGGGTGTTTGGTATTTGGGAGTGGGGGTGAGGTTTACCTGCCCTCTTCCAGCGGCAGTGGGTTTCCATCTTTCCTCCAGGTGACCGAGGGGGTGGGCTCTCCTTCAGCCTCGCAGGGTAGCACAGCAGGCTGATTGACATGCGCTGTCACCATTGACAGCCCAGCTTTGACCAGCGGCGGCGCTGTAAGGGTATAAGGTGACTGAGGATGAAGCCTTTCGAGTACTAAGCAACGTAGCTTAGCCCACAAACGGGTTCCTGTCAGGCAGTTTTGACTGGACCAGCTCACTGTTATCTGAGACCTCCTTACAAAGACTGGCAGTACCATCTAAAGGCAGCAGGTGGAGCAGTGATTACGGACACCTGACGGTTATCGGATGGCTCCTCTTTTAATAAAACGGATATTTGTACAATTGTAAAAATAAGCCAGACTATAACTTTTTTTAACAAAAGGGTTGGGCTGCCATGTGACCATTGGGGGTTGTGGATATCCTGTGGTGGGACTCCGTCATTCACATCACCTGTGTCTCATCATATAAAACTGGCAGCTGCCTCAAAAAACCAGAGCCTGATGCCTGATCCCATAATGCACTGGGGCCTTTCCTCAAGCCAGCATCAGTTTGACTGTCCCTCATGTCTCCCTTCATGCTGATTCCAAGATGACTTGAGTTTTATCCCTGCCCACCATTCTGATAAATCCGTCCCAACTCTGGTCCTGATACAAAGGCCCAGTTCCTGTGTCATGTGGTTCTGAACGTCCTTCTGTCCTTTTTGCCATCAGGAGTAAGACCCCACTGGTGATGAACTCACAGAGGATCTTCACCACGAAGGACAAGCTGGTGCTCCCCGCCGTGTTGGAAACCACACAGCTGTAGTGGCCGCCATCCTGGGGCTGTGCATCCTGGATCTCCAGAAACTGTCCCCCTGCCAGGCTCCGGATGCGTCCGGTCACCTGCGGCCAGCGGGAGAGAAATGGTCCCATCCAGCTGATCAAGAAGGTGGCCCACAACATGGCACAACATGGAAGAGATGTAGGCATTCTCACATAGGTACCTCACTGAGGTACCCATGGATCACATGGGGGCATGGTGAGATTAGATTATGTGTTGCATAATATCTACGTGATGCGTTCATTCACTACTCCGCATCATCCCGCCTCCTCACACCTGTAGCTGGATATCATCTTTGAGCCACTTGATGTCAGGTGGAGAGTCACTGTCTGGCTGACACTCCAGAGTCAGGTGACCTTTGGTCACCACAGTCACAGTCCTGAAATCACCAGCACCCAGAAGGGTTGGAGGCACTGGGAGAGGGAGGAACATTTCAGTGTGGAACTCTGGGAGGCAAACTGCCCAGCAGCAGGATATCATTTACCTTGAACATGAACCCAGTGGTTCCTCCCATCCTCTCCAGCAGGACTGCTGGCCAGGCAGGTGTACAGTCCTGCATCCTCCACCTGTGGTTGGTGCATTAAACATATACGTTCAGGCTTCCTGTTACACACACTGGGCTACCAGTGGTAGACAAAGCAACCAAAAAGGTCCTGAACCAGGAAGCTTATAAACTGAGTAGCCTGTTGTCTCTTTTGGCTAAAGTACTCTGTAGGTCTCAGGACTATGTAAGTGACTCACCTGCACCTCAGTGATCCTCAGAAGCGCCCCGTCTCCCTGCACAATGTCCACATCCACTAGGGGGAGCCCATCCTTAAGCCAGCTAAGAGTGGGAGGGGGAACCCCTTCAGCCACACACTCGAGTTCTAGGAGGCTGTTCACAGGGACGGACACTTCCTCTGGAGAACCTGAGCTGATCTTAGGAGGCTCTTTGTGAAATAACAAACACCACAACTTCGGTCATCACAGACAGAAAAACAACAGAGATCAGAATGAGTCTGCATTCAAGCACACTTGCATATCAGAAGCACATGTCCAGTCATTAGATTCTTTCATCACTTTCAAGAAATGCCTGAAGACCCATCTGTTCCAGGAATATCTCTACTAGCCTGATGCCTCTGCATGCTCCCTAAATGTTCTTAATTTCTTGCTTCTGCTGGTCATTGAATAGTCTTATTGGGTTCTTGCTTTGTTAGAGGATGTTGTGTAGCTCTTGCTCCATTACTGCTTACACTTGTAGCTGGGCATTCACTGGAAGCTCAGCCTAACTGCACTTAAGCCCAGTGGATGCCTCAACAGCATTAAGTTTGTAATGTGCTATTTGCCATGCTTTGAATAAAAGTATCTGCTAAATAAAAATAAATGTAAAGGTAAACCTATTAGTGTGGTACATATGATTTGTCAAAATCCCAGAAGTGGAAATATTGCCATATCCTTCAGAAATACACCTAAACAATGTATCATAACCAATGTGTACATGTCTAAAAGCTTGGAATAACTGGTGAACTGAAGTGGGTCTTTTCTCACCCAGAACCGTCAGGTTGAAGGTCTTGGTGCTGCTGCCAGCTGCATTACTGGCCACACAACTGTAGAGGCCGGCATCATGGGATGCCACAGCAGTGAGATGCAGCCGTGTCTCCTGGCCATCCAGAAGCAGGTTTCGGTGCAGCGACAGAGGTTGACCGTCCTTCAACCAGGAGAGGGAGGGTGGAGGCATGCCCCGGGCCTCACACGATAGCGTCACCAGTGACCCTTGCACCACTGTCACCTGCTCCACTGGCTCCATGTGAGCCAATAATGGAGGTACTGCAAGTGACGGGAAAAGGCGAAGGGCTGAAGTGTTAGCAAAAAAACATTAGCAGCAAAGTGTTAGCATCAAAATGTTAGTGCCAATGTATAAGCCCAAAAACATTTGCAACAAAGTGTTTGAATCGAAATATTAGCAGCAAAGTGTTACCATCAAAATGCACTAAAATATCAGCCTAATGTTAGTAAGGCCAGCAGAACTTGGGCTGGTGTAAGTAAACAAGATTGTCCATGCATCTTGTCTTCCACAGACGGCTTCACCATTTTTGGAGGAGACATTTGTGAAAAACAGTTTCTCTCTGACCTAAAAATGTTAGAGACAAAGCATTCACATCAAAATGTTAGCAGCAAAGTATTAGCCCCAAAGAATCAGCATAGAAATGTTAGCAGAAAAACGTTAGCATCAAATGTTAGCACCAAATGTATCTTAAAACATACCTTGGACCAGAAGGTTGTAGCTAAGCTCAGCCAGACCTGCCTGGCTTCGAGCCACACACGTGTAGATACCAGAGTCGGACAGCTGGACTGGTGAGATCCTGAAAGCAAGTGTTTGGAAGCTCAGTCCTGCATCACTGTTCATAATACTGTAGGAAGAGAGTGTGTGGGAAGCGGGATAAAGGGGTGCGCTCACCTGAGGACCTTGTCAGCAGAGAGGAGGCGGGTGCGGGGAGAGAGGAGTAGAGGCCGCCCATTCTTCAACCAGCTGATCTGGGGTAGGGGGCTGCCCACTGCGTGGCACTCCAGTGTCACCATGCTGTCCAGGGAGGCCTGCACCTCCTGGGGGGTTTCTGTCATACCCTCTATGGATGGGGGCTCTATGACACAAAGATTAGTCACGAGGCATGCAGCAATATGCTGATAAGCCAATCAACTCTAACTCAGCTTAGCTAAACGGGATCTCAACTGACCTGTCACAGAGAGAGTGAAGACCTTGCTTTCCCGCCCAGCTGCACTGACAGCCAAACAGGTGTATGTCCCAGAGTCCTCTGGCCGCAGAGTCAGCAGGGTAAGAGTCCCCCCATCTGGAGACAAGCTGCGAATATGCAAGTGCAGGGGATCAGTGACCGCATTACCCATGAAAACCCACATTCTAGTGCATCCCTCCATGGAGGTCAAAAAAACAAAACCAACCGCAAATGTTGAATATCGACAGAGTCCAGCGCTTCCCCGTCCTTCAGCCAGGTCAGCTGGGGTGTCGGGATGCCTGTTGCACGACACTCCAAGGACAGCTTGTCTCCAATTGGTGCACTGATCTCAGATGCATAGCCTGAGTCCAGGATTGTGGGGGCAACTGGACCACAGGTGAGCATGCATAGAAACTAAGGGTTAATACAGTGAAAACGTGTATTAGCCTGCTAAAAACAATACAGGTTAACAGGATGAAAATACAAGTAACATGGAGGCAGTAAGCTGAAGGTCCTCCTTACCTTGCACAGTCAGCCTGTACTCCTTGCGTGACTCTCCCTCGATGTTCTTGGCCACACAGGTATAGATGCCAGCATGGGAAAGCTGGAGAGGACCCAACTCCAGACGATTCCCCCGAATGGCCCACTTCCACTTCACACTGCTCTCTGTGCACCAAATGGAAAGAAATGAGGGGTGCATGAGAACATGTTTGGCATGTGTGAATGAGGCAATCGGCCAATGAAAGTGTCCTTGGGAATGTTGGGGGAATGAGGCAATTGGCTGATGAAAGTGTCCTTGGGAATGTTGGGGGAATGAGGCAATTGGCTGATGAAAGTGTCCTTGGGAATGTTAGGGGAATGAGGCAATTGGCTGATGAAAGTGTCCTTGGGAATGTTGGGGGAATGAGGCAATTGGCTGATGAAAGTGTCCTTGGGAATGTTGGGGGAATGAGGCAATCGGCTGATGAAAGTGTCCTTGGGAATGTTGGGGGAATGAGGCAATTGGCTGATGAAAGTGTCCTTGGGAATGTTGGGGGAATGAGGCAATCGGCTGATGAAAGTGTCCTTGGGAATGTTGGGGGAATGAGGCAATCGGCTGATGAAAGTGTCCTTGGGAATGTTGGGGGAATGAGGCAATCGGCTGATGAAAGTGTCCTTGGGAATGTTGGGGGAATGAGGCAATCGGCTGATGAAAGTGTCCTTGGGAATGTTGGGGGAATGAGGCAATCGGCTGATGAAAGTGTCCTTGGGAATGTTGGGGGAATGAGGCAATCGGCTGATGAAAGTGTCCTTGGGAATGTTGGGGGAATGAGGCAATCGGCTGATGAAAGTGTCCTTGGGAATGTTGGGGGAATGAGGCAATCGGCTGATGAAAGTGTCCTTGGGAATGTTGGGGGAATGAGGCAATTGGCTGATGAAAGTGTCCTTGGGAATGTTGGGGGAATGAGGCAATTGGCTGATGAAAGTGTCCTTGGGAATGTTGGGGGAATGAGGCAATTGGCTGATGAAAGTGTCCTTGGGAATGTTGGGGGAATGAGGCAATTGGCTGATGAAAGTGTCCTTGGGAATGTTGGGGGAATGAGGCAATTGGCCAATAAAACGTGTTGAATGGAATGTTGGATCAAATTTTAGTTATACATGTTTAGCAGATGTTCAAATTGACATGTTAAATGATTAATGTTATTTACCAGCCCATTTGAGTCAGTTGGCTAAGAATCCCCAAACTCTTTCCTCACCAATAGAAGAGCCATCCTTGAGCCAAGTGATGCTGGGGGCTGGGACCCCCGTGGCCTCGCACAGCAGTGTGACATGGGAGCCAACGGTGTGAGTGAGGGTCTCCTCTAGAGGGTGCTCCAGAACAGGGGGTGCTGAGGATGGCACAAGATAATAAACGTGTAACAGCATGCCTGTGAAAATGGTATCAGCAGTATCTAGAGCCTGTTTATAAAAGGCTAAACAGGTAGAGAATACATACAAATTGAAGCAGCCAAATAAAAAGAGGCTCTTTGGGTCTCACCATGGACAGTGAGACGGAAGCTCCAGTCAACCTGCCCAGCGATGTTGGAAACCTTACAGATGTACATGCCACTGTCTGACACCTGGAGACACAAGAAAAAACTCATCACAGGCAACATTCAACATGAAACATACACCCTACCAAGGGAACAAGACACCATGCATGCTAAAAGACACAGTAAACGTGCACTAAACCATATTTAGGGTAACAAACGTCTTTGTGTATATGACGTCAACAGAATAGGAACTATGTAGGATCAAGTTAAGTTATTAGTTAAGTTCTCCCCAAAAGAGCTTGATGGGCCGAATGGCCTCCTCTCGTTTGTAAATTTCTTATGTTCTTATGTTCTTATATACACATGCCCCCATTTCCATGTAGGTGCACCTGAGAGGCACATTGGGAGTTAACGAGACAGGGAGACATTGTATCTGCATCTCAGTAATCCAGATTTGACAATTTGTACATGTGATTATGTTAACACATCCCTGAAGGGCTCAGCTCCAACCCTTCATGCTGGTGTGAAGGTTTTCTGTGTGTTTAAGCAGAATCAAGTTAGCTTAGGGAGACCACGTACCTGCACCCCTGTAATCTGGAGGAGGTGGCCCTCTATCTCCAGCCTGCCCCCTGGCACCATCTGGAGCCCGTTGTGGTACCAGGTGACCTCAGGCTCTGGTGTACCCTGAGCTTCGCACCGGAGCAAGACGTTCGAGCCAACTTGTGGGGTCACGACCTCTGACTCGAAATTGCCACGTGGCTTCAGCGTAGGTGGAGCTTTGAGGAAAAAGACGGGTTATGTGCAGAAGACAACTAACCGCCTAACTCTCAAAAGAGCTACAATAACCGCTTTCCCAGTATAACAGGATACAGGATCACTGTGATAACAACTCTGTTAAATTGACGCTCATGTACGTATGGAGTTGAAATAGAACAAAAACGGCTCAATACAATGAAATTAAAAGCTTTTTATTATATGTCTTATTTTTTTGTTTAGACGATTATAAACAGACTGCCTGAGGACCCAGTGTTAGCTGTTAGAAAGCACCATACCGTAGACACTGAGCTCGATGCTCTTCTGATCCTGTCCTGCAGCGTTGGTGGCAGTGCAGACGTACTGGCCGGCATCCTGGAGCCTGGCTCTGGACAGCTGAAGCATCTGTCCCCCTGAAGACAGAACAGGGTCTCCCATGCATTCCTGACAATGTCACCTTGTGTTTAGCAGGCGAAAGGTCAGTGAAAATCAGGCAGGCTTGAGAAATGTTCCCACAGGATGAGCAGGTCTTATAAGAGACATCGTTTGGGTGGCCCCAATAAAGCAGATATCTATTTTACAGCTTTTTGTTTGGTACCAGTCAATCATCAGGCCTTGTTGGGGAGAGTAATTCAAATCAATTTATTTTTATATAGCGCCTTTCACAAAAGAGTCACCCCAAGGCGCTTTACATGAGTGTGTTGTGATACATTCTTACATCATTAAAAGAGAATCATCCAAAAAGGGGGGAAAGAGAAGACAATGAAATGAAAGAAAGAAAGCCAGATGACAACAGAGGAGAGGAACCAAAAACTACTCAGTAGGGGGAAAAAAAACCTTTGGGGGTGCAAGGCTAGCTGCTCTACTGACCCCCCAGGGCATGCTAACAAGAAAGAGTAGGCTTGCTTCCTAAAAGCAGGGTGTAACCTGTAGTCAAGGGCAAAGCCAAAGTCCATCAGTAGTCAGCGGTCAGCCTCATGCACAGGTTAACCTGTACCCACTATCACGTGGAGGGGGGAGAAGGGAGAGGGGAGAGGGGAGAGGGGTGCGGCCCTCACCTGGCAACACGTGGATCCCCGTGCTAAATGCCAGCAGCTGCCCGTCCCGGGTCCAGGTGATCTCTGGGGGGGGGTACGCCTGCACGTCACAAAGCAGGGACACCATGTGACCCTCGATGACGCTCACCTGCTCCTCCTTCGAGCCAATGATCGTCGGCGGAACTGGAATGAGACGTGTATGTTCCGAATACCCATCAGGGAAACATGTATTAACTAGATATGTTATGGCTTCAAAAATGAACCAGTAAAACCTGGGATAAAGAGGGGTAAATTAACAGTCATATATAACATAGCATTACATGTCACAGCATCTTATAACATAAAGATCAAAACCCATGTGGCACGCTAGGGAAGCTTTACCGCCAGCGCCCTAGTAGATTCAAGGGGCCCAGCACTTTATAATTTCATATAAGGCAGGCAGGTCTGCACTGTATGTATCCTGTGGTGTGATAGCCCTGCACCCTCCTCACCCTGAACCGTCAGACTGAAGAGCTTCTCCGCTGTTCCTGCGTGGTTCTCTGCTAGACACAGGTAGCTGGCCATGTCTGCCACCTGCACATCATGGACCTGCATGGAGAGAAGCAGCTCAGTCAACCCTGCACGGGGTCCTTGCTCCTCACCTGGGTGTTGCTGGTGCTCTCGCTCACCTCCAGCACCCGGCCGGCCTCCAGCAGCCGGAAGCGCAGCCCCTCCTCCACGGGCTCCCCATCCCGCAGCCAGGACACGGACGGGGGCGGAGTCCCCGTGGCCTCACACTGCAGTGAGACGGAGCCGTTCAGCACTGCCCCAACCTCCTCCACGAACTCCTCGCTCTGGCCTGAGATCACAGGGGGCACTGTGGACAGAGTAGGTGTTTTAGCGCACACTGTGCACCGATTTACTGAATGTGGGCACACTGAACACAGACATGCTGATCACAGGCACACTGAACATGTGCACACTGAACACTGAGCATGGACACACTGAAGGCAGGCACACTGAAAGTGGGCGCGCTGAACGCAGGCATGCTGAATGTGGGCTCACTGAACACAGGCACGCTGAATGTGGGCTCACTGAACACAGGCACGCTGAATGTGGGCACACAGTGCGGACATGCTGAACGTGGACATGGTAAATACAGGCACACTGAAAATGGACACGCTGAACACAGGCACACTGAAAGTGGACATGCTGAACACTGGCACACTGGATGCGGGTGTATTGAACATGGGCACAGTAAGCATGAACATGCTGAAGGCGGACATACTGAATGCAGGCACACTGAACGACTGAACGTGGGCACACTGAACGCGGGCACACTGAACGACTGAACGTGGGCACACTGAACGCGGGCACACTGAACGACTGAACGTGGACATGCTGAATGCAGACACACTGAACACAGGCACACTGAACACGGGCACACTGAACACGGGCACACTGAACACGGGCACACTGAACACGGGCACACTGAACACGGGCACAAACATTCCGAAGGATGTTTTCATTGGATGATTGCCTAATTCTTCTCCCAACATGCCAAACATGTTCTCATGCATCCCTCATTCCTTTCCATTTGGTGCACAGAGAGCAATGTGCAGTGGAAGTGGGCCAAGTTAACCTGAATATCCACGCAATTCCATTCAAGTAAAAGCAGGGTGTAAATTGTGGTCAGTGAGCCAGCTCCTCATGCAGGGCTGGCTGCCCCCCTCCCAGGCTGACAGAATCACAGGTCTGAGCTCCCCCATGGGAGCCCCAATGCTGTCAGTCCAGGACACAAAGCCTGTGTCTGCAAAGCAGCTAGCTGTGCCCCTTCTGCACTGGATGCATATCACTGAAATCTACTGAAGCACATTTCTGTTCATTCAAATCCATCACCCATGTGCACAACTGCATTCTTTAAACTGTATTTTAACTATATTTTTCTGTCTTATATGCATTTCTCAATACAATATGTTTAAATGCAGAGCCAGGCCTTGGTAAAAGAGAACTAAGCGGCTGCTTAGTGCCCGGTGGCCACCAGGGGGTGCCCTATTCTGGGAAGGAAGTTGACAAATGACAGCTAGATTAATCAAATTTTGCTTAGGGCCCTAAAAAGGGTTGGGCTGGCCCTGTTTGAATATCTTATATATTTATTTTGCATTCATTGTTGTTGCGCTTTGCAACCAACAAGATTGAAATTTCATCGCAGTGTGTGAGCCATGCATCATACAGCTGAAGACCGAGCCCGGGTGGCATGCGGTGGTGGGCACCTACCCAGCACCTCCAGCTGGAAGTGCATGCGGTCCTCTCCCGCCTCGTTTACTGCCTGGCACGTGTACTTCCCGGCGTGCTCCTTCCGGACCTGCGGGATCTGCAGGACCTGACCGCCTTGGAGGAAAACACACCTGCTTTTCAGCATTTGCCTCTGGTGTTTGTTTGCCCTTCATTTTCACATGTGTATTTGCTTTTTACATTTTATTTTGTTTTTATTTACAGGGGTTGCTTTCAAGTGAGTATTGGGAAGGACAATAGAAATAAATCATGTTACCTTTGTACTAGCAGCGTACAATGATATCTTTATAAATAGCTTTTCCACACTCCATCCCCTCCCATTACTGTTTATAATGTCTATAATGCACTTTCAGTTTCCAGTGGCTTTTACAGTGGAGACCACTTATATGTGAGTGGTCTCCAGCTGTCACATGACCTTCTGTGACCAATAAAAATGGGATCTCTGCAAACCTACTTTTTATGGGGCTGGCAGATTTGACAGAGGACCCAATAGGGTGTCCACATGGATGCCTGTCTAAAATCCCTCATGTAAAAGGTGCTCACTCACCAGGCAGCAGCACCACGCCATCCATGGTAGAGAGCTGGCGTCCCTGGTGGTACCAGGTGAGGTGCGGAGGGGGGATGGCATTGCTCTCGCACGACAGGGTGGCCGGGTGGCCCAGCACCACTTCCTGCCTCTCTGTGATCTCCACCCCTTCCTCTGCCCATTCTTCTTCCTCTACTCCCAGACCCCAGGCTGCTGGGCCATTGTTAACGCGATGAAAGATAGGGGGCACTATGGAGATGGGAAAACAACTCAACAATGCAAGAGCTGACAACAGTCGTATTCAGTGTCGGTTTTTTGGTTGAGAGCATTCAAAGTACATTTGCTGTAGACCTTTCATTATAGCTTAACTGGTTACACTGACCCTGAACGGTGACATGGAAGTCTCTCTTTTCCTCTCCGGCGGCATTGGAGACCACACAGGTATACCGCCCCTCGTGGGTCCGCACAGCATTCTCGATGTGCAGGAGATGGCCTTCAACCCGGACCCCGGTGGGAGTGTGGTCCCCTAGTGGCTAGAAAACACAAAGTCTGTTAGAACGCTGTATAAAAGTTCATCTTCAATTCAATTCAATGAATGTATATTTAGGGCCGTTCACAACAGAGTTGCCCAATGGTGCTTGTCAATGATAAAATTTTTGAACTGCTTACAAATTAAATATTTAAACAATATTTTGCATGAAATAATGCAGATATACATAAATATACATCTCATATATGTACATGAGTGTACATATATAATATCTAATTGATTTTGTTTTCATATTAATATTAATTGTATATGTAATAATGATTATATACATAATGAGGTATAAGATATTCATGTTGTATTTCAGTAGCTTTGATTACTGTAGCTGAACTGCTAACACCTTTGGGAGTGAGGCTATTAGATTAACAAATTTATGCTACTGACATAGTCCGGGGTCCAACATGGCCCAGTGACTGAAATGGATTGGGAACCCCTAATGTCCATAATTAAGCTGAATTGCAGGAACACAGACCGCTGCCCCTACCTGTCCGTCTCGGAACCACTGGGTGGTAGGATCAGGGAAGCCTCTGGATGAGCAGGACAGGACCAGGGTGCCACTGACCCGGACTTTGGCTTCGCTGCCACCGGCGCTTCCTTCAATCTTGGGTGGAACTGAGGGAGACACAAAGCTGCCTTTGCTCCACCATTTATACGCGTCACTAATAATGCCATGAACAGAAGGCGAGTGTTTCCTGCCGTCTTTCTGCGCAAACACCTCTGATCACATTCATCACAGCTTATGGACAGCAATCTGAGTTTGACTCTGAGTGTGGCTTTTTTAAATACCGTGGAAATAGCTTATAGATATTATGTCTGTCCGGGTGAAATTGATCACTATAAGCAGATGATCATTATAACCAATTTTTTTCTTCTTATTATTATTGTCTTGGGCAGACTACCATCTAATTGACATTTGTATATTTATTACACAAGTGTAAGGTAATTAAACAGCGCCCCTATTTACTTAAGTTTATTGACAATTTCAAAATACATTACAGCTGTTTCAAACACTTTTCAAATTACAGTACTGTACAAATTAGTTAACTGTGTATAATTCAAATATGCTATAATACAGTACAGTATTGTACATAATATTCAGTTAAATTCAGTTCTATCTATTTATACAGCACATTTACATTGTATCAAAGCGCTTATTGCTGCATTACTGCTGCATCTAGAACGGTCGTTTTTGGCAGTTTATCATAAGCTTTGATTAGTCTATATTTTTCATTGAGGGAAAATAACTTTTTCCTGTCGTATTTTCTGTGCATGCAGCATTAGCCTCAGATAGCTAGCTGGAAGCAGACGAGTTACCACAAGGCAAAATAGACCTATCAAAGTAAAGTAAAAAGAAAAAAGTACCGCAGTTTAAATTTTTTCATATGTTGTCATGTTTAAGTGGACTACCTGATTACTATAAGTGAATTATTTAAACAGTATTTGTACAGGAATGATTCTGCCCAAAGCTTTTTGATCCATATAAGCAGTTGATCACTATAAGTGGGTTCCACTGTATTTGTTATTAAATCACCCCAGGAAGTGTGAAATTACATTCCGGGGTAGATTAACTGATCTGGAAACCCCCGGGCTGACATCAGCATGGACATACAGGTGTTGCTAGTTAAACTCACCGTCCGTCTTTCCCAGGGTGGGTGGGGTGCCTCTTGTTTGTCTGCTATAGCCTCTTACAGCCTGTGCATTAATCCGCCCCTGATTATGTTGGTATTTAGGTGAATGACTGATATTTACAGACGCTAAGCCTTTGTGGCTTTTATTGGAAGGTTGTGGGTTTGAGCTCAGCCTCGGCAGAATAGTCATATCCGTCTTAACCCCCAGCTCCAATGAAGTTTCATCATTATTATTTATATTTAAGCATTTTGCTCGAGCAGAAGCCCATCTGGGACTGGAACTCACGACCCTCATGTCTGTGCCCTCAGCAGATGCGGGCGCTTACCCAGCACCGTCAGGGTGTAGTGCCTGCTGTCAGTGCCAGCGGGGTTGGTGGCGCGGCAGGTGTAGATCCCGGCGTCGTCAGCACGCGCCACGCCCAGTTTCAGGCTCTGCCCCTCGTGCTCGTAGGTCAGCCGGGGCCCGGAGACCAGGGGATGGCCATCTTTCAGCCAGGTGAGGCTGGGAGCAGGGACACCCTCCACCTCACACGAGAGGACAGCGGGGAAGCCCAGCACCACCGAGATCTCGGAGCGCTCGCTTGAGCCTCGGACAGTAGGGGGTGCTATAGTGTCGCGAGGGACAGCAAAAGCAGGCTAGGCATGAGGCTCATCGTGGACCCTGGGGGACATTTTATGAAAAGCAACACAAAAAGCAGGGGCCTGATAAAGGGTCTTACCCTGAACGTTGACTCTGTACTGGCGGCTTTGAGTCCCAGCGTCGTTGATCGCCAAACACTGGTACTGACCATGGTCCCTGAGCCTAGCCAACTTCACCCTCATCACCTGGCCCCCCTCGGAGAACAGGACGTGGGGGTCCCCACTGCGGGAGAGAACCCTGGCAGACGCAGGAGACAGCATAGGTCAAGTGGGAAAGGAGTCTGTCTGCAATGCACCCAGTGAGGGAGAGCCAGGTCTGTGTGTGTGCGTGTGTGTCTGTGTCTCTCTCTCTGTGTCTGTGTGTCCTTCTTTGTCTGTATGTGTCCCTGTCTGTGTACCCTTCTCTGTGTCCTGCACTGTGTGTCCTGTCTGTATGTCCCACACTGTGTGTGTCATGCACTTACTCCCCATCGCGGCTCCACTCCACCCTGGGCACTGGATGTCCACTGACTCGACACTGTAGCTCCACCTCCTGACCTACCACCACCACCAGGTCCTGCACCCCCGAGGAGCCAGAGATCACCGGAGGGGCTACAAACAGACAGCAGACATAAGGAGAAAAGCACAGGCTTACATATATCCATCTATCCATCCATCTATTCATTCATTCATCCAGTCATCCAACTATCCATCCAACCATCTTCTAACTGCCTGTCCTGGTCAGGTCACAGGGTTTTAAATATACATGAACACCAAATCTATAGTAAATGTCAGTTCTGCCTTTGAATACAATGCATTTTACAATGAATTACTAATTGCGCAGGTCAGTGAAATACTTGTATGCAAAGTGGATGCATGGATGGATGCATGGATGGAAGGGACTGATGGATGGATGGACGGATAAATATCATACATCTTATTTTAAAAATGTATGTTGCTTTGGATAAAAGGATAAATGAAATGTACATGTAAATAAATAGATAGTGTTATTATTAAACATGAGCAGTGCTGTCTTATCAATACATAATTCAAAGTAAATGAGCCAAGCTATAAATGACCATTGCCTACAGTCAGTCTACTCAGCTCTTCTAAATGGTCATTTTATCCTTTTATAATCACTGTAAATACAGCTGGCAGTACACTCAGCCCTCAACTAGACTGCAGCATTTTAAGCAGAATCAATTCTCATCAGATTCATGCATCATGTTTTAGCTGCTTGGTTGCTCCTATCCAAAGTGGCCCTTTAATACAGCTGGATTTCCACCTGAAGCGGTTCGGGTCGAGTGCATCTCTCAGTACCGCCATATCTGTCATGTTTATTTTTATAAGGCACCTTTCAAAACCCAAAACTCTTGATAAATAGCAACAGGTTAGCATCACGCTGAGAGGAAACAGATTCGGATCAATGTCAACAGCTATAAAAGTTATACATCATCTGGAAAAACACAAGTGGTAAAAAGCGCATCTGGAGATCACCTTGAACCACAATGTTGTAGTTCCTCCTGGCCTCCCCAGCTGTGTTGACAGCTGTGCAGGAGAACTGCCCGGAATGTTCCGCCTGCACGCGGAAGATCCTTAGCAGCCGCTTTGCATTCTGGAGGTACACCCCAGGGGTATCCACCACCTGCAAGCAGCCAAAGACGCCGGGATTCTAGAAGGAGCAGCTGCAGTAGCACAAGTCCATCGCTAGGTGCCAGTATTTAGTCATAAAACACAAAAAAACACCTTGACCGGGTAGTCTTCCAGTGTCTTACTCATTTGCTGCTTCATGGATGCTGTGTTCCTTTGGGGTGAATTTCTCATGTAATTATGAGATTAATTAAAGCCTGTGAAGGCACGGTAGGGGTTCTGCCCGTTGAATGGTACACCAAGTATGCATCATTAAAATGGAAATCGGATGCAGACAAATTACCAGTATTTTCCGAGATCCGAAAACGTTAAAACATTCCCCCAGAGAGCCAAGACTCACGGGTCGGCCATCTTTGGCCCAGGTGATGGCAGGGGGGGGAACGCCAAAGGCGTCACAGGCCAGGGTGAGCGGCTGCTGAAGGGTGACAGTGAGGTTTAGGGGCTGCATGTCCTCCTGCATCTCTGGGGGGACTGGTGACGGGACGGTGAGAGAGAGGGGAGGGCGGGAAAAGTGCAACTTTTGAAAAGCATTTGTTGCTACAGTTAAGAAGCTGTGTGGCTTCGTGCACAAAGAGCAGCTTTGCATATAAGCGTGTAGCTAAAGACGGCGGGCAGACTGCTGTCGCATTTACTCACAGACTGGAGGCGCTCTCAACCCATAATAGTGTTAATACATGTTTAAACACTTTGTAAGCTGCTCCATCCTAACACAGCTTTACTTCTTGTTTTGGGGGAAAGTGCATTAAGTGAGACAATGAAGTGAGCAGCAAAGGTGTGTCTTCTGAGGATGACAAACGGTGATCGAGTCGAGTCGAGGAGCTCACCGTTCACTTTGAGGCGGGTCTTCCTCTCTGTGGAGCCCGCCTCATTGGTGGCCACACACCGGAAATCTCCACTGTGACTGGCAGAGACGGCAGCGATCATGAGGGAGCCGTTCTGTGACACGGAGACGTCGGCAACGGTCCGGTCAGGCCGGATCTCCAGGCCATTCTTAAACCAGCGGATCTTTGGTGGCGGGGAACCTGAGATCAGGTGCAATAAGAAAGGGGGTGGGAAAGTGGGGTGCCGGGGGTCTGGATATGAAACTCATGGATCAAGGCACACACAGCAGTCACAGCCAGTGAACCTGGAGGGAACCCCGCAATGACGCAGGGAGAACATGCAAAATCCACGCACATACAGCCTGGTCTCCAGAGATGTGAGGCAACCGTGCTCACCACTGCATTATTCATTTTTATTGCACTATTTAATCACTGCTGTTGTGGGACTAAGCACACAAGTATTACACTCACCTGGACAATACCAAGTGTCAGGTGATGTGACAAATACAGTGATTTGATTTGATCTGATTTACAGCGGCATTCCAGAGCAGTTCAAACGCACTCACATCTAAAAACAAATGTTCCAACACCCCCCCCCAGCTGGTCCAGTAAACCACAACACGACTCCCTTCCTCTTCTAGTTTGAGATAATTTACTTTCAAACAGATGTGGGCCGTGGAAACCCATCTTCCGTTATAAGGTTCACATGAGCACACCCTGGCAACCGGAGTGCAGACACAGGGAACACGGGCCCACTTCCGTCCCGAAGTTTCCAGAAGGTGGAGTGGGGGGTGCTGAGGTGAGGCCCAGCGGGACCTGCAGCCTGCCATATGCCATATGTTGCATGCTTATGTTGAGGTATGCATACATTGTTCTAACACAGACAAGCAAAGTGCTTACAGAGTTCCGTGGATTTTAAAAATAGATCAGCCATTGCCTGCCCACTGGCCAAGGTTTACTAAGGCTTCCCCCATCACCTTCTGAGCAGCGTGCAGTTAAGCACGGTACCCTGGGAGCCACGCCACTGTCTAACTGGGGGATAATGTCATGGTCTGTGGGAAGGGATGACATTCTCTCCTAGATCCCCATCGCAGAGGGTTAGAAATCAAACGGTCATGAAAGCTGGAGTCCTCCACTGTGCTCCAACTGCTCGCCTGAGATAAGGCTAAAGCGAGCATGGCGAGAACCTCCAGGGTCCACGCAGCGGGCTCACGTCACGTGCCAACATGCCTGCAGTGGAGACAAACACCGTGGACCCCTCTCTGAAAAAGCTGCCCCACTATCTGGCAGCTGCAGCCTTGTAATTAGGATGCTGCTCCCTTCATGCTAAAAAGCAGATGTGCCCCGAGACAGCGGGGGAGGGGGATGAGACTAGACCAGCTGTTGCAAAGCACCACCTTCCGATTCCTGAAACATACTCGGTTGCCAGGGCAGTCACCCCCGCCCCCACCATACCCCAACATCCCCAAATGGAAAAATGGGAAGATCGCATGCTTTCCCAGACTCGTCTGACTACAACGACGGGCATGCTCTGCATGGTAGACGTCTGGTATATGCATCTGCACTCTGGACACCGATCCCCCCCCCCCCCAGTTACACATGTGTAAATGTGCATTCAAGAACATGAGACCCTTCAGACCCTTCCCACCCTCCGTATAGCCGTGCCTCAGGCAACACGTAAAAAGGCATGGAAAACACAACAACAACAGGAAGTCACGCCTGAAAATTAAGGGAAGGTAATGAAACCTGACAGCTGGACAGGGAGCAAAACCGTTTGCCATCACTGGCATGGACTAACAAGCAGGAGGAACAGTCCGGTAAGATAAGAGTGACTCCAGGAAGTGATGTCATTATCACAATGGTCCCACGCATGCTCAGTCACCCATGCTACTGTCATCATATTCTCAAAATCTTTATCAAGCAGATTAAATATTGGTCACCTACCTCCTGCAAAGCAAGGAATCTCCACCTTGCTCCCAGCTACCGTCTCCATGACAGCGGCTCCAGTGTCCACAAAAGATGGAGCCTCTGTAAGGACCACAAGGTTAAATGGTGAACCGGGTCACCAGTCCAGACCATGCCTGAAAGAGGTCTGACTGCTTCTGTCCTTTGAGCAAGTGGCTACCCACCCAGGACCTGCAGCACCATCTCCTTGGTGTCCTTCCCGGCACTGTTCTCAGCCTCACAGTGGTATGTACCCCCATCCTTGTGTGTCACACTACGGATCCAGTGGGCCTCGCCTTGCCCAAGAGCCACCCCATCCCGGGACCAGCTGATCTCCGGGAAGGGCTCACCCTGGGCAGCACATGGCAGGGTGACCGTCTGGCCCAACAGGGCCTTCACCACCGAGGGCACGGGCTCGATTCTGGGCTTAACTGAAAGATTAAAAAACACATCTTCTGCTACTTGTCACTGTTCTCAAAAAGGACACATAATGAGGCTGGTGATGTCAGCCATAGCTGTACCCTGATGCACCCTGAGCATTTTCCTTAAGTATGAATTAAAAACAGTGATGGCAGCCAATTCTGGATCATTAGCATGTTGCTAATAGAAGTTTAGCCAGTATTTGCGTTCAACAGAAAGATAAAGGATGAGAAGCCAGCTCTTTTAGCACGAGGTGGGGGGGGCAGAGACCTTGTACACGGAGATTGTAGGTGAGTGACACATTTCCTGCCGGGTTCACTGCGGCGCAGGTGTAGAACTTGCTGTCGATGAGCCTGACATCAGAGATCTTCAGAGAGCCAGAGGGCAGCACAGTGAACCTGGGGTCCAGGGAGAGAAGGTGTTGTTGTTCAGGAGTTCAGTCCAGAAGCAAAGCAGGTTGGTCATACATCATGAGACAGAACCCCTACAGACCTCATGCTCCTTTATATGATCTATCATCAAGCAGCAAGGGCCAGTACAAAAGGTTAGGGGTTTCCATGACGGTTGTTCACCATCCGAAGATTAACCCAGCTAATGAAATCCACATTACCTTGCAAGGTCTTTAAGTAGTCAACTGCTGAAGGAAGTAAAAGAATTGCCTTTAAAGAAGGTATGTACAGAGTGGTCTGTCTGTCTGTCTGTCTGTCTGTCCATCCACCCATATCTTGCTTCCAAAACCCCAGATCAGGTAAGTATGTGCCCTCCAACAGGGTTCTGTGGACAAGGTAATAGCCCCCCCCACCCCCTCTTATACAGAGGTATGTTATACTCATCAGGCCAGCCCGGCAAACAGCTACATACAGTCCCTCCACCCCCCGAGCTCCAGAACATCAATGCAGTACAACCTTTCCGCACCCTTTTTCCAGGTGATCCCCTCCTCGTCTCGCCCTTCTTTCATCCCCCCTCCCCCCACCCAGAGGACATCAAATGGACTCCCCCTCATGGGTGGCCCAATTCCCATTGAGTGCCTTCCCATGCACAGCAGAGCAAAGAGACGACAGAGATTTGGCCCAGAGCAGATGGACATTCTTGGCAAAGCGGATGCGTGTCTCAAACCAGGATGCGAGCAAGAGTCACTCGGGACTCACACTTAGCCACTCTACTGAAAACTCCTGTCTAATCAGAAAGGATCTGACAGCACATGGGCATCTGCCCTCCCATTTGTGGCTGGAGAAACACAATGCTTCATTCTCTTTACCAAGCTGACACTGGGGGGATGGGGCGTCCGTCCCGGAGCCATATGACCAGAGGAGTGGGGCTGCCCTGGGCCTCACATGGAAGGATGACCTCGGACCCGGCTTCGACGGCCATCTTTACTGTGGTTTCGTGGTCACTTCTGCCCACCAGGGTCGGCTTCGCTGTTAAGGAGAGGGCCCAGTTCACTGCCAGGGACCAGGAACAGGTTCTATCATTCTTGCCATCTGCTGGCATCCCACCCCCACTGCAGCCTTACTGTTGACACTGAGCTGCGTCTCCCGGCTGGCAAAGCCCGCGGGGCTGCTGGCGGTGCACACGTAGATTCCAGCATCTTCTGCTGTGGGACTGGGAATGTGAAGCTGCCCTTCTGGTCCCTGATGGAGCAGAGAGGTGTGGCTGGGCAGGGGATCCCGTCCCTGGGGGAGGGAGGACACACACACGTGCGTGAATATACAGGACTGCGCAAAAGTCTTAGGCGGTCAAAGTAAATGATGTTTAAATGATCTTCATGCTGGTGTACAACTAAGACATTATGTCTATCAACGTGTGTCAGCTTAGCCATTTCAAAACCTCTCAAATATCTGCAGCAACTAACCAATATGCCCATGTATTTTTTGACTCCACACCTTGTATGATCAGTCAATAACTCGTCAAGTTAAATAGCAAGTGGAATAGCTGGGGTGCCCCTGAGAAAAGGTTTGGGAACCAAACTTCCAGCCATCTTCCGGTTCTTCGAGCCATCCAGCTATATACCAGTAACTTTTTGGAGAGCAGAAGAAATTCTTCTTGTACTGTTAGTTTGTTGTGTTTCCGTTAACACTACAATGTATGCAAAATTTTTTCTTCGCAATTATACACCTACTACCCGGGTAAATAGCTTTAAAAATTTTCTTTTAAACTTTTTAACATGTATTGTATATTTAATATCTAGCTAATGGACCACATGACTTCAGACTATTAAATGCTATTCATTATTGTGGGAATTCTCTCAGCAATCCACTACACCAGAGTTCATTAAGCATTATAGCAAAAGGGGAGGATGTCCATCTAATCGAGGTCTAACAAAGATTCCTTTGTTTGTTTTTTTAGTAATTTTCTAGCCTAAGAAGAGGTCGTGGGGTCAGTGTGTCAGCCGTAGGTCACGGTTCCCTGTAAGTCACGACCTCCCCTGGGATCACCCTCCTATTTCAACTTGAGCAATAAGATGGCTTTCACAGCCCTGCTTTCATGTGACAAGGGGAGAAATTTACTTCACCCAAGCCGGGCAGGAAGACAATGTAATGAAAAGGGATGGCTGCACATCTCCGGGAAGGAAATTCCATGATACCTTAACCACAGGACTCGAAATAAACCAACATGCCTATTGAATATCCACAATTTTCGGATTAATGAACTAGTCCATCTGAGTTGGGGGAGGCGGCTGGTGAAATTGAGCTTATGGATCAGAACTATATTGGGACTATAAGACTCAACCTCTGTCCACCAATGCCCAACCCCAACAAAAACTCCGTTATGCAACAGTAACGTTCAACGCTGATCACCAGGCTACATGTCACTCGAGCTATAGGACAAGGCTCACGGAGCATGGGGCAGTCTACCTTAGTCCAGACCAAGGTCGGCTTCGGCCACCCGCCAGATTCACAGGTCAGGGTGATGGCCACGCCCTCATTAGCGATGTAATGCAGGGGACCTGGCCTAATCTCTGGGGGATCTGTGAATTCGAATGAGTATCATGTCAATAAGCAGGAGTTTTAATGACACCTGCTTCAGTCTTCATCTGTTGCTAACAAAATATTTCTTGTCAGGATTAATCAACAAAGTGCATCAACAAAGAAGTGCCAGTTGCCCATGGATACCGGAGAATAAACTTGGATGTTTTTCGTGTAAACGGAAAGCTTCTTGGTAGTCTGAGGAAGTTTCAAGTGCTTTGCTCAGTCAGTCTCCCAAAGGGGCTCTCCGACACATCAACCAAAGAAAAAAGCCCAATCCTGCCCACCTTACCATGCACATCCAGGGTGACAGAGAGGTTCGCTGACCCCACTACATTGATGGCGGTGCAGACATACGTCCCAGCATCCTCAGGGATGACCCTATCAATGTGCAGGCTACCATCACTCTTTAGGTAGGTCCTGGTGCTGAGTTGGACCTGGCAGGAAGTGGGGTTAAAGGTCACAAACCAAGGTGACGTGACAGAGGGGAGTTGCTGACGACAGGTATGAAATATGAGCCTCACTTGTTTTCCGTTATGTTGCCAGTATCTCTCCGGCAAAGGAATTCCGTCCATCAGCATGCAGGGAATAGTCAATGGCTGACCAATCACGGTGGTGAGTGATGAGGCCCCACGAGCCAAAACCGGGGGTTCTGTAGACCAGGGGACAAAGACTGGGTCACTATGATCCAAATTAAAAACCACTGGCAGATATTCTGACAGGAAGTTGTCAGAAAATCCTGAAGCTACCGGGACAACAGCCAAGCCATTTTGTCAAGTTACTGACCCAGGCCAGTGATGGTCACTCGAGCTTCGGCACGTATGGATCCAAACTGGTTCTGGGCCTCGCAGGTATACAGGCCTTCATCATCAATCCATGCACCTGTGGGGACAATTCACAGCGGCTCAGTGGCGGGAGCCGGGCAGTGGGGGCGAGCTTCATGGGAGCCGTTTTGTATTCGTCAGCAGTTTCTGGCTGCAGCAAAAAGCCAGGTGAGGTAGCAGATGGATCTGGACGCAGACTCACTTTCCACTTTGGAGGACCATCACTCCCATACCGGCAACGTTGGCCTATAAAAGTTTAGCACTCTCAAAACATTCTGCATGCAGCCATGACCCGCTCTCTCTCCCACCAGGACCGGCACCGGCGTGCGTCCATGGCGCGGAACGCCAACCTCGCTGCCTTAGGGGGAAGCTTTCTGAACTTTGTTGTTCATCCATGAGACACCATCTGCCAAGATGGCCACTGTCTGCACACACTATGGGTCACTGAGCCGTGTGTATGGGAGGGTTAGGGTTAGGCTTAGGCTTAGGTTTATATCAAGAGGGCCGACTCACCCCTCAATGCTAGAAACCCAACAGGCCTATAGGAGGTGCTAATAATAATAACCCAAATATATCCTATAATACCCTTACTGTCTCTAACCACTGATGATATCAATTTCTCTATCATGCTCATGGTAGAACACTTACTCACTACTAGCACACTTGCTACTCTACTTTATGCTACTCTAGTCCAGGAAAACCTCTGGAAAAAACTCTGTTACTATTATTCTGTTACATAACTCAGTTTTCTCGTTACATACAGGGACAGGTTTGTTCTTGAGGGGGTGATAATTATAAACAGAAAAGCAGGTGGGGTGCAGCCTAATAAAACCAGCTGACCAGAGGGTTGTTAACATTGTCGCTGGGGGTACCAAACAGATGACTTTGAATGCGATCATGGGCCAGAGGTCAAACTGTTGAGTGGCCCCTACTGTGCCTGTGCAGGCACTCACTGTGGATGAGGAGCCCCCCCGAGTGGAGCTGCAGGGCCCCAGCGTGCCCATCGGGCCCCCGGGAGACCGGCCGCCCGTCCCCTCGGCTCCACGTCACCGACGGCATCGGGAAGCCGCGAGCGGAGCAGGGCAGGGTTACGTTCTCCCCCACATCCACAGAGACGTCATGGGGGATGCTGAAGAGCTGGGGGGCAACTGCACAGAATCGGGGGGGGGGGGGGGTACGTGGAATTGACGCTACAAAAGTACCAATGCTCACAACCGTTTACAAATACAATCATGACATACAACAAACCAGCATCTAATTAATGCACCCATCCAGTGCTCAACCCAGTCCTCCGGGACCTCCAGACAGTTGAGATTTTTGCTCCCTCTCTACTCCCAGGGCACCTGCACCTGGAGGGAGCAAAGATGTGGACTGTCTGGAGGTCCCTGAGCACTGATTTGACAGAGACTGATCAATCCATCACAGTGTGACTGGAGCCTGGCAAGACCCTGACTGGGAGGCCAGCCCATCACAGGGCAAGACATTTATATTTATACTGAAGATGTTTTAGGTTACAAATCTAAAGCACCCTGTACAGTTACACCCTGCCCAGAACTGCCTCGTCTCTGACCTCCAACCTCCAGGGTGACAGTTGCAGACGCAGTTCCAGCTGAGCTGCTGGCCACGCAGATGTACTCCCCCGCATGCTCCTCCTGTACCCCGGGAAGCCGGAGCGTGCCACGCTGCCCGTCCTGCATGGCGAATGGGAGCAGCGCCGCCTGCTGGTCGCCTGAAGCCACAACAACTGCAGTTAGCTTTCCCGTTTCACATATGGGATGGTCCTGTGCTGATCCCACCCTCACCTTTGATCCAGCTGACCAGGGGGGGCGGAGTCCCCGTGGCTTGGCACTCCAGAAGGGCGTCCTCGCCGGCAACCACCAGCACCACACGTCTGGCCACGGTAATGCTGGGCCGCTCTGCAGATCAGAGCAGGGGAGTGGGGGTGAGGGACACAGCAAGGCCGAGAGTCAAAAAATGTCATTTCTGGGGCTCTGCTCAAAAAGTCACTTCAGAGCTCCCAGTTTGCTCCATCCTCATCAGGCGTTTCACTGTCTGAGGTGAAGAAAACTGTCAATTAGGCCAGAGGTAAGGATAAAGAGTTAGTGGTTCAAGTCAAGTCAAGTCAAGTCAACTGGATTTTTAGTCATTTCAACCATATACATTGCATAGTGAAACAAGACAGCGTTCCTCCCGGACCATGGTGCTACATATAACACTACATCAACACAGGACTACATAAAGTGCAAGTGTGCAAAAAGTGCATACACTGCAAAAACAGTGCAACACAAGAAGAGATGACAGTAAGACATAAGATTAAGACAGGCTAAGTGTAACGTGCAACAGTGCAATAGGTTGTGTAAAAAGTTATTGAGGTAGTGGACTGTGTGAGGTGTGTGTGTGTATCAGTCCGGTCTCTGATTGTTCAGGAGTCTGACGGCTTGGGGGAAAAAGCTGTTGCAGTCTGGCAGTGAGGCCCCGAATGTCAAAAAGGGAAAAATATAATATGAACATTGCGATTTTAGAGATGAATGCGAGGCGTACCATGCAAAGCTATTTCCTCAGGTTTCCCATTGTGTTTAAAATTCCAGGTGGAAAAAACAAACTATGCTGTGCTGATATAATGTGGGTGCATAAAATGTAACATTTCTGCTTGATCACAGCTGCAAACGTAAAATATGCAAATGACCTGGTTATTGTGCCTGTATATCTTTGAATAGCTTCATGATGTCTGGACTGCAAGGAGACACTTTGATTTTCAAGCAAGATTACAAACCTTCATTGTTCAGACAACTTTGGAGTTTAGAAGAGGTGCTACCAGTTTTGTAGCGTCTCGGGAGCTTATATAACACGCTCAAAGCTCTTCACCGACGCTGAATACATTAAAGAATATTTTATCAAAGTAGCAGAACAGCCATTTACCAATCTCAAAAATGATATTAAGAAAATTATGGACATGCCACTTCAGTTCTTAAGTCCATGAAATACTGAAAATAATTTGTTCGCACTTTGTTGTTGGTTTTATACAAAACATGTTGCTAAACCGTTAAGTTTCCAGTAAAGTTCTGCGGCTCCAATGGTTTTCAGTTTTTCTGAGAGTGGTTCTTTTTTTCAGTAATGTTGCTGATCCCTGGCTTTTTTAGCTGTTTGTGACGTCCTCGCTTTGATTTTCCTTTTTTTTTTTGTGACATCGCTGGACCATGATTGCTTCAAGATCGCATAGAACGTTAACGTTAGCTAGTGAGTCAGGAGATCATAGCTAGCTAGCAGATTATCAGAACATGCTCCTTTATCATCTACTAAATAAGCAAGCATGTTTAATGTATTTTTAGTTTGATCAACAGGGGCCCACCCAAAACACGGGGGCCCCACACAAATGCGTGGCGTGAGAGGTGGTACACCCCCAAGTGACCGCCAGGGTCCCTAGCCACACCCACCTCCGTCACGCCAAGTGGGCCAACGCCGAGGGGGCTTTTATAAATAACGAAAATATTTGATGACTTTTAAAAATAACAAGAGTATTCAGTAACGCTGTCAGCCGGACACCCGCAAAGAAGGGTCTGGCACCCTGCGATGAAAAGCTGTCATGTTTAATCAGGCTGTCGCTGGCCCTCCCACCGCTCTGCTGATGGGGAGGGATGAAAGATCTAAATGTGGAGAGCAGCATGGGGATGCCTTGGGTTCAAGGGCCTTAGGAAACCTCCACCCCCCGTCTCTCAGAGCCGCTGGGGCAGCCCCACACTCTCAGAATTTTATTTCATTTTGTGTATAATGTGCTTTGCTTGCAATCCATTCTGTTCCGTACTCAAGTTCCTGATTCTATACTTTCTTTTCTTGTTTCCCATTTTCTTACCATTTTCTCAACCTGCCACAGTGCTCTCTCATCTTATATCACATTTCCATTAGACATCCTGTACCCCTGCAGGTACCGCAAAAGTTTATTTTCCTGTCACATGACAAAAACTGATGATCTGTGACGCAGCTTGACAGCAATCTGTCCAGCTCTGTGTCCGTAAGCGGGAGACCAGAGGCTGACTACGACTGGTCCATTATATCACTCGCTCTGATTGGTTAAGCAAGGAGCATATCATAGAGGAAACTCTGTTTCTCTCAAACAGGAGTTGTCACTTTTAAAAGAAGCGTGCAGTGATATATGCAGCCCCAAAGCCCTTGGCATTCTATGCGCTTTGCCATAATTTAGAAATGAAAAATAAGATCCTTTTATGGTTGAGAGAACAGGCCGGTCAGGCTTCTTTTGAAACCGAGCTGCTCATTCTGCATTTTCCTTCATTAAGGTTGTTTACTGCTGTTTGTATCTGCTGAGGTTTGGAAGCTATGTACCTAATTACTTTAATTAGGTTCGCCCTGGGGCTGTCACTTTGTAACTATGTCGCCATCACACAGTATTGCCTTGGTCTTGATTGCAATTAAAATAAATCTGGCACAGTGTGGCCTCCTTTGTCCCAGTTCAGCCTTGGCACAATAGCGGGAGGGCTTCCGTGGATGAGGCTTGGCACTTAATCTCATTTTTATTGAAGTTTTCATTCCGCCCACCTTCATAGCTCAGGGTGACTGTCTGATTGGCCGTGCCAGCTTCGTTGGACGCCAGGCAGGTGTAGTTCCCAGCATCCTCTGGGAGGGCCGCTCTGATGGTCAGCGTTCCATGCTTTGATATGGACACTCTGAGTAAATCAAGGTGAACAATCTTAATAAGGACACACATTTATATTTTCTTGTTTGCACACCAGTAAGATATGTTCTCATCAGCTGCTAGATTACAGCTGCTTGAAACAAATAGGTAGTCAAAATGCATCATTCATCCATCCATTATCGCAACCGCTTAATCCCCACTGGGATCGCGGAGCCTATCCTGGGAACAATGGGCACAGGCAGGAACCAACCCTGGGTGGGTGCCAACTCACCACAGGGGTCACACAGCCACACTCACAACTACAGGGCCAATTTAGACATGCCAATCAGCCTATCCTGCACACCTTTGGACTGGGGGAGGAAACCGGAGCCCCCAGCGAAAACCCACACAAAGACAGGGAGAGCGAGCGAACGCCACACAGAAAGGACCCGAGATCGAACCCAGGACCTTGCTGTCAGGCAGCAGCACTAACCACTGCGCCACCGTGCTGCCTTTTCTTGACCCGTTACCGTTTGTGAAAGATGGATGGATGAAGAGGATAAGCCATTTTTGCAAATGCAGTAACCTGAACAATAAATATGGGACTAGGTGTGGTGGATGTGCACGAAGCTCTCACTGTACCTGCTTCTGCTCATCAGAAACATGTTCTTGTAGGTCCAGAACACCTGGGGGGCGGGAGACCCCGAGGCCGTGCAAACGAAGCGGACATCGCCCCCCCGGGAAAAGGCCAGCCTGCGGGGAGTGACGACCACAGAAGGGACCTCTGCAGAAAAACAGTGAGCGGACAAATACAGTCACCAAGACACTGCACACAGCCCGCCCACACACCCCCCCTGACTGCAACAGCAGTGCCCCCTCCTGACTGGAACAGCAGTGCCCCCCCCGACAGGCTGGTGGGCGTCGAGTTCTCTTTTTTTTTTTTTTGTTTTGTGACCCCGACATTGACATGTCATATAAGAGCCTCGTTGTTTTCTGAAGCAACGGCAGCGTTCCTCGTTCAAATCGCACTCTGGGGGCCAAGATGCACAAGGAGAGAGAGAGAGAAAGAGAGAGAGAGAGAGAGAGAGCGAGAGAGAGCGAGAGCACTGTGCTGAATCAGCCACCCTAATAGGGAGCAGATGGCGGACTCTGCCCCGCGTAACAGCAGCAGGAAGAACTCGCTTTCAGATAAGTCGCACGAGAAGCCCTGGGAAGACTGTGCAATGAAAGGCCACCCCGCCAGCAGCAAGGTGATACTGGGACAAACGTACTGGGACAGCTGGCCATTACACCCACCCCATGCTTCCAACTCTGTGGGAACAGTTTGGGGATGGCCCCTTTCTGTTCCAGCATGACTGTGCGCAAAGCAAGGTCCATAAAGACATGGTTGGGTGAGTTTGGTGAAGAAGAACTTGACTGACCTCCATAAATCCCTGACCTCAACCAACCATCGAACACCTTTGGATTGAACTAGAATGGAGACTGCGAGCCAGACCTTCACGTCCAACATCAGTGCCTGACCTCACAAATGCTCTTCTGGATGAATGGACAAAAATTCCCACAGACACACTCCAAAATCTTGTGGAAAGCCTCCCCAGAAGAGTGGCAGCTGTTATAGCTGCAAAGGGGGACCAACTCCATATAGATGCCTATGGATTTAGAATGGGGTGTTATGCGAGGATTTTGGGTGGAAATAAAATTATGCTTTAGTGTCAGTTTGAACACGGACTTGTACCTCAGAATGATTTTGTTTTCATATTTCTCATCACGCTCTCCTTTGAGACAAAGCCACACATGAGCAGGTGAGAGTGAAGCTTCAGAACACAGGGTTACCTATTTATCTGACACTCTAGAGCATTTAGGACCCACCAGTAACGTTACAATCCTGCTGAACACAGGATTCAAACCAGCGACCTTCTGATCACAGGCCTAACCTGCTGAGTCAGACACTGCCCCCTGCAGGCCAGGAAAGGGAGGTGACAAGTTAAGATAAGGTAGGGCTCATGAGTGGAGAGTGTGCGGAGTTTAACCTGTTAGTAACCCTCACCTGGGACTAGCAGCCAGACACTGGCCCTGCTCTGGCCTTGTGTGTTGCTGGCCACACACTGGTACTCCCCTACATCCTGGGGTCCGACGGGATCGATCTCCAGTGAGGAGTTCCTCAGGACTCGCGCTCTGCCGGTGCCGGCCGCGCCCAGGCGCTGCCCGTCCCGACGCCACGTCATGTTGTACCGCGTGGCACCCTCCACCTGGCAGACGAGCACAGCCCGGGCCCCCCGGGGGGACGTCACGTTGGCAGGGGGCTTCAGGACCGGCAGGGGGTCTGTGACAGGCAAAGAACCGGTCAGAAATGCAGCGCCGTCAGGAGACGACCGATAAAACACTTAATGTGGGTTTGGAGGAGTCACCGACTCTGCTAATGTAGCACTAGACACGACTGGAGCAACGATTCCACTAAATAACCAAGACAAGCAAAATAGGATGAACAGCTTTCATTTAGCAGAATTACTCCTAATCTGTTTATCAAGGTTTTTAAGTTCCTATGATGGTTTGTCTAAAGCTAAATAACTGCACTTAGCTCACTTCCTTCACTATCAGTCAATTTCCTGTGTATCTATACTTACATTTGCGTCATTTAGCTTTCATATAAAGTGACACACATCTGCGTAAGTAGGGTTCGGCGGTCCCAGCCGCATTTGTGGTTAAGGGCCTTGCCTGGGAGCCCAGCACCCAGTGACCTTCTGATCACAGGCACAGCATCCTAACCCACTGAGCCACACACCATGCCAAGGATACTGGGCGAATTCGGATCTGGCCTTTGTGAAATCAGTCACCCCCTGACAAAGCACCCACTTGCATTGAGATGATCCTCCTTCAGCGGTGCAGTGCCAGAAACTCCAAACCCAGGACCCCAGCTTCTCCAGCACCCGCACTGACCTTTCACAACCAGCTGCGTCTCGGCCCGACCCCGGCCCACTCTGCTCTCGGCCACACACTCGTACGCCCCCTCGTCCTCCCCAGAAACGCGTGGGATTTCCCATGATGCTTTGTCAGAGGACCTGGGAGGTGGAGTAGACAGGTGGAAGCCACAATAAGCACATTACGTTAAATTATTTCCAAAACTGACTAATCAAAATTCCATAGTTAGTTTCAAATATAGTAGCTGAGGATCATAAATAAAAAAAAATGTTAAATTTGTGGTTTTGATAGTAAATTAAATTGGCACATCTATATGGGACCAATAAGAAGAACCCACTGAAAG
Organism: Paramormyrops kingsleyae; assembly: GCF_048594095.1. Classification (NCBI taxonomy): domain Eukaryota; kingdom Metazoa; phylum Chordata; class Actinopteri; order Osteoglossiformes; family Mormyridae; genus Paramormyrops; species Paramormyrops kingsleyae. The sequence continues at coordinate 19,125,229 of NC_132798.1, read as the reverse complement.
GTTTTTTCTTCCCCGATCCGGACTCCACTCCTGGTGATTCTCAGCCTGTAAGGGACTTCGCTTTCCACGGAGCAGCCAATCACAGTGGGCTGCATGTAGAAGCCTGTGATTGTACTGGGCATGCTCACTGAAGGAGGCCCTATGGGGAAGAGAAAAGGCAGGTAGTGAGGGGAAGGGGCCGTCCTATAGGCCTGGTTGAGCTGCCATTGGTCAGAGCCATGTTGGAGAGACTGGTTAAAGAGTTCCTGCCTGGGATGATGTTGGTATACGAGACACTGGACAGCCTCTGGAACCTGTAACCGTCAGCATCCTTGCCGGACACTCGTAGGAAGAACCTCTCAGAGGGAGAGTGGAACTCAGGGACATTCCAGAGCCCACGGGCACCCTTGTCTGAGGGAAGGGGGACGGGGAGAGTGCGCAGGGAGCGTCCGGAGGCTGAGACCAGCTCCGTGTGGCTGACCAGGCCTGGCGGAGAAAGCCCCGAGCATTTCAGAAGAACATGGGCCGGGACGCCTGCGGAAAAACATGGAGATGGTATAGAAACACATTAAAAAATAAGGATCCAGTCACCGTACTCAGAGAGCCATATTGGTATCTGCCGATGTTCCTTAAAAGCCAAGACATCAGCATCAGTCTGATTTATCGGTCTTGGTCGATATCGTGGTCACTACGCACCTTCACGACATCTTATGAAGTAATGCCACCAACATCAGCTTCTCTCAGGGTTTAGCCGTTTTGCAGTATCGGTTATCAGGGTCACTTATATTAGACAGTACAGTGGGACCCCTATATCTGCAGTTTAACTACAGTTTCCGTTTTCCACAGTTTGCAGCAGTCCAAAAGAAAAAAAAACTGGAAAATTCCACAAATAAATGGTTCATAAGTTTCAAACCATACACCAAGCATGTTCAGGCTGTAACACGGTGAAATCTGCCAGCCCAGTCGCACCATCTCCCATTGCCCTACACCCATGCCCTACCGTAGAAGTCGCATCCAGTCTGTTGCCAGCGTGTTATCACAGTGAAACTTATTAAAATGCATAAAAACATGATTTGCACTGCTCTAAAATCCCTAGATCCCTAGATGCAGGATATTATTTCATTGCTCTTTTGTCTCTTGAGAATTAGGTTATCCTTTTCATTCAAGAGAGAGTACAGTACTGTACATTGCTGTATAATGTACTTTATTATTACTTTAATGTCAGTAATGTTTACTACATGCATGTACGTGAAAATTTCACTGTTATCCGTGGTTTTATCCATCCGCGGTAGGATACAGGGAGACAACTATCTATTGGTTATCAGTATTGCAAAAAAAATTTCAACATTGGTGCACCACTAACTGTGCTTAATTTTCAAAGTAGGCTTCAAGGAGACCTTGAACTGGCCGTTCCCTTGTGTGGTTGAACTCAGACACTGGTAAGATGGAGAATCCAGCCCGAAAGTCCAGGTTGCTGACGCCAGTGACTCTGAGTGTGTGTCGGCCACTGCAGCCCACCTGGAGAAAAGGGAAGGGTTTCCATCTCACAAGAAGGCAATGTCTACCAGAACGATGATGCTGACAACCAAATTCAACAAGGCAGGGAGCAGACTGGTCATTTCTTTGAGTACATGTTACAGATATACAAGAACATAGCTTTAAAGGACCTTCAGAGTCCAGATTCCAGGTCTGGGGTTCTTTACATTCACCACACGGGCAGAGTTTGGGATACTCAAGAGTTCCGTTAGTCCATGAGCTTCTCCAACGTGGCGGCCTGGGTGTACAATTCAAACAGCACAGAGTCAGACCTTGTGTAGACATGGAAACATTCAAGAATGACTGGCAAATCAAAAAGGCCTGAATGTTGTATACAATGTGTACCTCAACCTTGACTGCACACACATATCGAATGACCTACCAAAAGGATCCTTCATTTCTATCTGTGGAGCCGGCCCACTGAGGGACACTGTCACCTCCTTCAGGCTGGGGTCAAAGGGCACATTCCACTCATTCTCCTGGGCAGATTCGTGGTCTGAAGACAGCAGGTGGACCTTCATGGCTTGCACCGTCTCCTCTACCCATCTTAGCACCTGCCAAGGAGACCACAGAACAGCGTCCACTTCTGTATTTCACTCGACAGAAAGTCGGTAGGCAGAAAGAACGGAGGTGGATTCCCTCTTGGATGTGCTACCAGTTCCCGCAGGCCATGGACATGTGTCCTCTCTCGTCGGGAAACCTTCCTCCACATTGTCCCATGGATCACAAGCTGCTTATCATTTTCTGATCACTCGTTCCTTGCCTTTCCAACAAACACAGTAGCCGTCAAGGGTCACTCATGCCATGATTTACTCCAATGTGCTGTGGAACACTAATAATGATACATGATTGACCCCCCTTCTCTTTTTGGTTACCCAATCTTATTCTCCATGAGACATACATACAAGTGAAAGCAAGCTTGGGGGGGGGGGGGGTCCACAACACAGAGTCAGCCAGCAGGTAGCATCTCCAGAGCTGGGGGGTAAGGGCCTTGCTCAAGAGCCCACAATCGTGTGAGTATCCTGCCAAGCCCGTGTCTCTCGATCTTCCAGTCACATACACACCACCCTCTACCACGAAGTATTCCAGGATTCCGCTCTGCACAAGGTTTCCTCCAACCCTCCCATTCCCACTTGTCACAGGATGGATGCTTCCAACCACACCTGGCTAGTCACAGAAGTGCAGGGTTACGATATCTTAACAACGCTGGGAACCATCCTGCACCATTCACCTGCTCAATATGCAGGATCAGTTACAGTCTAACCTCTCTTTTGGCCATATGGCAGATGGATGGAGAGAATTCTGTTCAAGGAAGTCTGGATGACAGAGATTTCCTTGAGGAAAACATTATCTCTTCCTCAAATGCCAAAGCGACACACTAAGCTGACTGTGGGGGTGAGGGGTGGGGGGGGGGGGGGGGTCAGGAGTTGAGATTGACTTCAGAAGGGTATAGAAAGCAAAGCCATTTTTACTGCTGAATGTTTTCCTAACAACCATAAGGGCCCCCTGGCAATTAATGCATAATATTACAAGTATTGTACAAACAACATGTAGCTCATTTGGGCACAAATAACATCATATATTATTTTCTAAATCTTAAATGGCTGCATGATTTTTTCTTAGGACTGTTAACATACACAAACTGGGTTAAGCCACACGTCAAATTAAATACCACGTACAGGATTACTGCTGGCTCACGCCAGTTAGCTGATGCTTTCTTTTTGACGGCCAGTAAAAAGAGACGTGTTAAGTCTTCACTACAAGGAATAAAGAGAACTAGCCAAGGTGGGGGCTTTCCGCAGCTCGGAGACTGAAACGCTCACCGTCCACGTCTGGCAGATGGCCTTAGGCGGCAGCTGTTTCGCCTCTGCGTCTACAGCTGCAAACAGCTGTAATGCGTGCCACATGTGTGGTGGTCCCCAGGCGAGAGTGGGGGGGCGGCTTCCTAGCGACCCTGATCTGCCCGCCACTGGGGTCTGTTCCTGCCTCAGTGGGAGGGGAAGGAGCAGGGAAACAAGGGGGCTCCACTGCCAGACGGAGGCTGAGAAACAGAGCAGTGGAGATGTTCCTCTGCGACCTGGAAGGATGCCATTCGTCTCTGAAGGAAATCTGTCTTCTGTCCATTACTGAGTACATCGGAGCCACCTCCATGCCCATAATCTGGGGGAACTTAACATCTGACAGGCCATCAACTTTGGTTGGAACAATGAGCCAAGAGTGCAGGAAGCAACATCTAAAAGCTTCACAGAACAGTCTGGTTTTTCAGGCTAGCTGTGGAGGGGGGGGGGGTTGTACATCCTCAAACAGGCCTCATCCACCAACCCAGCTCCCCCCAAAGAAGCACTGAGATACCCGAGTAGGCCCCAGTGATAGATTTACACATGCGCTGACATGCAGTGTCCAGTGCCCTGCAGTGGAGGTTTGAACATGACCACCACCAGGGTCAGTAGACTGATCAAGTTTGCCAGGAACCCAGCTATTACTCATTATTGTATCCAGATGTGGACCTTTCACCTATTTCTTTGAGAACCCCTAAACACCTGGCCAAACTCTTTCTATGACAGCAGTTAAGGAGTTTCAGCCTGTGAGGACCTAGACAAGCCAACAGAGCCTGTCTTTGTTCATCTGCTCCAGGGTCCTCTCAGTGTGTGTTTCACTGTCACCAACAGTTCTCCGAGCTGCTTTCAAAGCCATCTGAATGTGCATGGTGAAAATGGCGCCTTGGCTGTCACGGGGCTGCTCTACAGGAGAGACTCACTCATGGTAACAGGAGCACAGAGATGCAAAGGAGCCGGGGGGAGATGAGGGAGCATTATTGTTGTCCAAGGATCTGATAAATGGAGCACAACAGGCTAATACCACAGATTCATGATCATATTGGGGAATCGTAAGCTGGAAATCAGAAACAGAGACAGGTGAACATGAGGTGAACATCAGACAAAGGCTACAAAGGTTTGGCTGAATACCAAGTTTGACTGGTTGTGTGTGGATGGCCAAAGACCTTCTTGCCCAAATCTTTGTGGGAATCTTACTCGTAAACAACAGCTCACAAAAGCAATAAGTAGACACGGCTCAACTCGCTCTGCAGCAAGCCCAACGTGTAAACTTAAACAGTCATGTAGCCTTCACTGCATCTATGATTTAAAGCCACGGGGATGGATCCACAATGAGCCACTGCAAACATGTTGGCTCAAGAACGAAATTCTGAAGCAAGGGGCGGCTGTGCAGGGGAGGGGAGCTGTAATTGATGATATCCGGGGTTTATACAATAAAATAAGCACTCAGCCTTCTCTGAACACCCCCCTGAGCTCTTAATGTCTTTTGTACATTGGATGTGCCTGGAGTTTATTAATTCCATATCAGAAAAAAAGGAGGATTAGGTGCATTATTAGTGTCCAGAAAGCAGGGTCTCAGAAACAGGGTCACCAAAGAGGGAAAACCCAGTTTTCCGGGTCCTAGGCTGCTTCGGGTCTAACAAACTGCCGAGGGACAGAAATCACACTGTAATGCGGGGGCTGACTTATGTCACTGAATGATGTGTTTTTCTGCGTAATCTAGGACAGTGGAACGCCATGTCTCTGACGTTCCACCCAGGCCCAGAGCTCATCAGCAGAATGACCAGGTTTTTCTGGCCGACACCGATGGCATACTGGCCCCCCAGGACATGCTACGTGAAAATTACTGCACGTCAGATGTGAGAAAGTAGGGTCCACGGCTCTCTAGACAGTGTTGATGAACTACTCTCAAAGGTCAGTTTGGACACCGAGTTGCTTCCTAAAGCTTCAAGGAGTCACATGCGAGTTATTCCCGCATCTCAGCCTGGGAGTGTTGAAGGAAAAAAATCACAAATATGAGGAGCCACACACTAGAGCCCTGCGTGGGACAATTTTTTTAATCCCGCTCCTGCCCACTCCCACTGAATTTCTGACCATTACTGCCCACTCCCGCTGAATTTCTGACGATTCCCGCCCAATCCCGCCCGCTGTCTCTGTCACTCCCACCCGCTCCCGCCCACGACAATCTAAAACCCACCCAATCCCGTGAGATTTGCGTTGGGTCCCGCGGGACCCGCGGGATCCCGCTCCCAATGCAGGGCTCTACCACACACCTATAACATGTGAGGGATTAACTTATCCCAACTTCAATCCCCTGACTGCATCGTCTGTGGTCTGGTGTTGACAGGCAGATGAGCACTTTCCCTCACTGGAAAATCTGACCTCTTTCATGTCTGAGCTATGAAGCTTGGAATTAAGGTCTCTTCCCCAATAAATAGCAACAAAACAACCCATTCCCAATAAAATGTTTTTTTTTGTCATAGCGTTTTATTTTGCCTAAAAAAAATTGTAACTGAACTTCTCCTTCCTTTTATTGGACTCTCTACTAGAGATAAAGTTCCACTATAACCTTAAAATCTTTATTGCCGCAGCAAAGCCATGACTGAATGATTTGTCTCAGAAGCTGCAGCAGTCATGCTTTTAGTTCAGGAAAAGGGGTGAAATTGCTACCCTTGCTGCCCCAAAGCTGACGGGAATTGTTACCTGTACTTGTTAAGCCCTTGGTCGCTTACCTCGTTGACCTGCTGTTTGTCCAGGTGGAAGATCTGCCCAGAGCTGGTAGCGGCGATCTCTTCGTAGACACGGTAACCGGGGTGTGAGCGATCCCCACAGTCTCCCGTCAACACGAAGACTACCTGAGGGGTGGGGGAGAGCGAAGAGCATGTGGAGACCAGTGAGATTAACCATTGGAAAATTCTCACATCCGCTCTGATATTCACATACACTATGCATAGAAAGGTTTATTTTCACTATTTTCTACTTTCTAAATACATCAAAATTTAAAAATAACATATAGATTAATACTATTTGGTCAGTTCATAAAAATATTCATTTGTTGGGAGGTGGGTCAACTCTGTGGTTTGGGACTCAGAAGGTTCAAATCCTATCATGGGCAGAGTGATCCCACCATTGGGCCCGTGAACAAGGCCCTTAACCCCAACTGCTACAGGGACTGGTTGACCCTACATTCTCCTCCAAGTCATTTTCATGAGGTGGCCTCCTAGGATGCTTTTCCAGGTGTCCTGAAGGAGGTCCCACATCCTTCACACTCTGGCCAAACTCCTCCAAGCCATTTCTACTGTGTTTAGGTCAGGTAGCCAGGTCATGTGATGTAACACTATCACTCTCATTTTCTGGTGGCTTAGCGTATCCAAACTTTTGACTGGTACTGTATATGCATACACTGCACACGTCACACCTAACCCGAACCCTGTTCTATAATCTGAGGGGAATTAATCAGATCGGCACTGGCTACTGCACCTGGGACTGTCGAAGCTGTACCAGCTGGAGAACATCACGTTTGAGGCGGTAGTCCTTAGCTCGGGCGTCTGTGAAGACATAAATGAAGGAACCGGGCAGGGACACCTCCAGTGCCCGCTTGATGGCACCCACGCTCATCTCGGGGCAATCCCCTCCTCCCTGCAAGAAGGCGGCTCAGGTCACTTATTCAGTAGCACCAACGCGAGACACGTCAACAGCGCTCACCGCATGCAAAGGTCTGTCTGGCGAGGTCACTGCACTGACCCCCCACGTCACATTGATGAGCTTCCAGGGAAGCGGATGGAGAAAGGTGGGGGTCCTGGAGGACTCTGCGAAAAGCATTAGCCCAAAATCGAGTCACAGGAAAGGAGGAAAAAACAGAACCCCCCTCCCCCAGGAGAATTCAAGTAGCTGCAGGCCTTGCAGTCTATAAACACCTAGCAGCGCTTTGAGATTTATGTTGCCGGCCTCGTTGTGAGCTGGAAACGGACACATAAGAAGATTTGAGGGCCTCCAAAGTAGAGTAGACACTATGGAAATAAGAAAAATTTGCCCTCCCCCTCCTCCCCTCACAGAGAGTCAGGTGACACCCCCAACCCTGACACACACCAGGCTTCCAAATTCCTCAGGCAGGAAATCTACACACACAAGAATCATCTGCTGAATGGAACTTCTGGACCTTGATTTGGAATGTCAAGAAAGAACTGAACCACAGTGAAGATGATGGGAAATTGTGGATTCAGGCCCCCCCCCCACCGCCATGAACATCAACATACCTGCACAAAGAGCTCACGAAGGTCATGCTGAAACTGCCTTGGGTCAGTGGTGATGGACACCGGCCCGATATCTGAAACAGAGAGTGCCATTAATGTTATGTAACCAGCAGACCCGGCTAGGCTCGGCACACCGACAATACACGCTTCTAGCTGGAGGACACCGGGACCTCGGGATCTGGATCATCTGGAGAAACACAAACGCATCACACACTTCACTGGGTCACATACACAAAGAGCGCAGCTGAGCGTAATGACACGGATCGCACCTGAAGCAGGTATCGTTTAGCGTAGCCTAGCATGTGCTCAACCTCACATGCAACATTCTGCCTTTAAAAGCAAAGTGTGCCAACAGCGCTAAAAGTACAGTTAGCAATCCTTTCCAGTTTCATTTTGCTCTGTCATTTTGAAAGAGTAAGTGCACCAAGGTTCTGCTAACAGGTGAATCACAGGGGGCATTCCTGCATTTACAGTCTCACTGTTACGCCTCAGTAGCCCTATTTCCCCTGTGGAAGACCCTCTGTATAGATACATGCATGTAATGGGATGTTGTAGGTCTTTCTGGGTAAGTTCTTCCTGAGAAAACTGTACACCCCCAATGTAAGAAGGTACAATTCAGTGGTATAATTGTAATACGTGTTATATAACGTTGTTTTTTCAGTGGTCATGATTATCTTAGAAGACCATAGATTTCTCCTTTCTACAAACCCAAGTTTTCAGTCAGTTTTAGTCACGTGAGTCAGACCTACCTGGCTCAGTCACCCAGTCATTTTGGGCCCATCGATTCCATATGTCAGTGCTTTGAGCAAGTTAATTTCTGGATTCAGCACATCTTCCTCCAGCTCAACAAAGAGAAAACCGAGGTGATTGTTTTCGGGAAGAGAGAAGAGCGACTAAAGGTTAGTGTCTAACTTGAGTCTATGGCCAAAAAGACTAAGGATCTTGTCAGAAATCTAGGCTTCTTGCTTGATGAAGATCTGAATTTCAATAATCATATCAAGGCCATAACTAAATCCTCCACTGCTACACTGGTCACTTTTATGTCTGGTTACATTAATTTTGAACATACTCCTCTGCTTGCATTTTTAGCTTTACCACTTTTTAACTTTAGCAACCTGCACAGTCTACAAAAGAGCGGTTCAGGATGCATTTCACTATGTGTTGTACTTTGTATAACTATGTACGTGACTATTAAAGAATCTTGAATCCATGTATCACCTTAGGAACACCTCTAATATCAGAGGCCTAACCAGGCATAACCTTGAAAAACCTATTCATGCCTTCATCTCCAGTCACTTGGGTTATTGTAAAACTGTCCTATACGGACTTCCCAAAAAATCCATAAGACTCCAGCTCATCCGAAATACCACCATTAGATTAACTGGGACAAAGGAGAGCAAACACATCACTCCACACAATAATCCAATGCTTCACTCCTTGTCTTTAGGATCCACTTCAAGGTGCTGCTTGTTTATCAGTCACTGAATGGTCTTGGCCCAGTTTACGTCACAGACCTTCTGATTGATTATGAACCTAACAGGCCACTAAGATCATTAGCAGGTGGTCAGTTAATAGTGCCAGGAGTGACAAGTCATCACGAGCAAACGGCATTCAGCTGCTCTGCCACTCAGAACCGCAACCGACTCCCTGAGGAGAATCAAATGCTGCCACCTTCAAAACCAGGCTCAAAACGTCTTTATTCCACAGTGCTTTTGATTAGCGCCGTTAATCAATGTTGTCGCTTTTACTTTTTCGCTTATTTTAGTGAGCAAACACCTGGCAGAGGCGGCCGCTCCATGGTGGCTGGGCCATGTGACTGAGCACCGTGTGACTGAGCACCGTGTGACTGAGCACCGTGTGACTGAGCAATCACGGCCGGGAAGGATCTGGATCATTAGTGCCGCTGCCGGTCACCGCCAGGTCCCCCAGCCTCTGACACATGCTCCACCCAACCAACACCCCCCCCCCCCCCCCCTTAAGATGATGAGTGATTAACTGTAGTCTTATCGTCCCCCAGTGAGGAGAATTGTAGAGGGTTAACTCTGAGTTGGGGGAAGTGTTGGGGGGGCATCTGGGTGAAGATTGTCTCATTGGCACTGAAAGTGTTGTGTATTGAACAAGCTGTCAGCAGGAGATGAATCAGAGGCAATGGCGTAACTTTGGCTGGAACATTGGGGGGGGGGGGGGGTCGAGGTCTCCACCCATTACAGGGGAAACATGATTACTGGGGGGGTTATATTGGCTGGATCTGATTATTGGGGGGGTCGTGACCCCCCTAACCCCCCTGGAAATTACGCCCATGATCAGAGGCACCCCCGGCCCAAAATCCACTTGAACGCAGGGCATGGATACAGTGGTTTTTGGCACCATCCCACTACTCCTTCTAATCTTCCCACAGTCCAAACTGCCTTGATAATTCCTCAGCTCATCACCCACACAGCTGATGGATGGTGAAAATTCCGCTGCAAAATGACTACCCTGCATCCCATGGGGCATTTGTGCTGGCTGGGGTGAGTTTTCCCCCAAAATAGAAAGGTTATTCATTCTGGGTATAAGGAGAGTGTGGCCAAAGAAAGCCAATAATTTGTGTCTGTTTGGTCTCTCTTCCATTATCTCTTCCCCTCTGCTGGTCACATGTTCCAGTGGTTTCCCATGTGTCCCAGAATTCCTTGGGAGACGTCTGAGGGCTGATACATGCGGCACCACCCCCTTTCAGACCGAAGCCTCGCCATCGCTGTGGACTTAATGGCTTTTGGGGGTGGGGGTGGAGGTAATTATACCATGGCAGACACCATGTGCTTCCACTCATTCTTTGGACACTCTCCCCCTTTAAAGACGTTCTTCCCCAGTAAAGCCGGACGTCCCCCGCTGCGCTAATAAAGCTTTCTGACCTACCTAACTCCCCCGCGAAGCTTTCGCTGTCTGTCCGCTCCCTGCGCTTCCTTTATTTAAAATTCAAATATTCGAAAAGGAAACTTACCATCTTAAAATATATTATTTATGTATACACAATAAATCACCTGGAAATGGCTTGTACGGTGATTGAATACTGCGGAAAATATGTGAACGACTGATTACAATAGAGTTTAAATGTTTTTCTCTGGAAGAAAATGCTGTTCCACTTGAGTAAACCTGGTCTGTCATATCACCTAAACCTATTTTAAGCATTCAAAATAAAGATATTACATTAATTCGCGTCATCTATCTCTGGGGCAATTCAATGTCCATCAAGGACTATAAATAAAGATGGTGATTTATTTCGCCAAGAATGGATAACGCTTTTGAATTTCTTGATTAATACCTTAAATAAATTTGTTCCTAACGCGCGATTCGGATTATTTTACAGACTAGTTTACTTGGGTAACATATAAGAGTAAAACTGGTGGTCAGCCACCATAGCGATGTCTGATGGGAATTCTCGTTTTTGTTTAAATTACAAGTTATAAAGATCGATTGAATTGTTAATTGGTTTATTATTACAAACTGCACAATTAATCATTTTTTACCGGTTGAAGAACAATCAATCAATGAACGGGCAATTTTAGATACAATAACACCATATGATATGTAGTGGGGTAATGAAAAATTCTGGGTCCATCCACGGTGGTGGTTTCACTTTTACCTGGATCGTGAAAGGGGACGAGCACGAAATTCCTGATGGGTCTTGCTCTCCGGCTGAGGGTTTTCTCCAGGATCCGGGAGGCTCCGTCTATCACCTGCTTGAGGTCGTCGTACATTGAGCCGGTAACGTCGAAGACGAAGGCCAAGGTGGAGGCACTTTCAGAGGGGAGCGGATGCTCCTCTGCCCGGGGAGCGCCGGTCACTTGGTTGTTCCATATCCACAGCGCAAAGATGCAACACTTTATCCAAGCGCTACTCATTTTATCTTTTCATCACACCATTAGCATGTATAAATTTAATTGTTTTTTTTTTGTAAAACACAAAAAACTTTACTATCCTTTGGGTAAAGATTCAAAATATTTTAAATATCTCTAACGCGATTCGAAGCGATAGGATCCAACGTTTCTTTTAAAACAAGCGTGTATGGTTTCAATGACTCTGTCCATTAACATAGGAAAAATGATACCAGCTAATCAAAATCCTTTAAAAAACAAGGAATAATTCCCTTTAAGTTCTCATTTGCGGGACAACAATTTTGCAACGCAGAGACTGGATCTTGTACTGTATGTCCGCAGCCCTTAAGAAAAAGTTAAGTGAAATTTCAAAACGGGGGCGGGGATGAATGTTCAAAGGGGTCCTGTAGAGTTTCGACTGGTTCTTTGTGTGTGTCTCTGTGTGTATGTGTGTGTAACTTGACCCGGCTGTCTTCAAGTTAACTCACCATCTTTCTCATCTTATCACAGTACGACCTTTTAAACCCGTTACTTACGCACGCCTAATGCAAACTCCTCCATAAAGTTCAGAAAATGTACAGAGATGAGGGACGCCGCTCATTAAGACTCGGGTCCTCACCAAGTTAGAGTGTTTATTAATAGGAGGCGTCCAAACTCAGCTGGCATATTGCTAATTATATCCAGATATTATATGGAATAGGATACTAGTCGGGGCAAGAATGGGATAAAGACTTGACAGCGTTCAGAGTCGTAAAAGTTGGTTTCGGAAAGCAAGCGCCCTAGAAGGACATCCCATCTGTTTTATTTAAACAAAATGAACTATGGCCCCCCACCGATGCATAACTAACAGCGCATGCAAATGCAATCTCTTTTGTAACAGTACTTGCTTTGTATTCGTTTTACATTCTGCCTTTGTTAATGTTATTTGCACAAGTGACACATCCTAAAAAAGCAACACTGCCATGCAACTCCAGCAGGAACGGGACATATCGGACACTCGACAAGAAAGCTGATAGCGCTAACAGGAAAAAGAAAAGGGGCTGCTCCCCAATGCAAACATGCCGGCGACCCCACACCCAGCCCCCGCCCCAAATGATGCACTTTAAGCACCGACAAAGTTTGCAGTCTTTACAAGAGGCACAACGTTGGAAAATTGCGCATTTGGCGTGATTAGGACGTCGGTACTAATTTGGAGCTCATATGTAAAATGAGGAATCGGCGCAGTCCAGGGGAATTTCTAGCTATTGAAAAGATCAGGGGCTAAGTAAAGTTTACCTGGGGCTTTTTTTTTTTTGAAGGAAGTTTGGCATTGGGGCTAAAGTACTCGGGGCTAAAGCGGACCCAACGCGCCCATAATGGAGCCGTCCCGGATAAGGGCGCATAAATGTGTGCCGCATTTCTAAACGTTGTGTCGCAGTCAAACTGCAGTTTCCGCATGGGTGCATTATAAACGATGCAGTGTTTGCTTCACGAGCACACAGTCTCATATGCAATCCTGACAGCTGTCTCTCACACCCACTTTATTTCTGTTACAAGAAGCGCTGCCAAATGCCGCCGCTCCTCTGCTTATTCTGGCACAAAACGCAAAGCGCTTTGCGTAGGGGGCGACACTGGGGATCTTATTCATGAATCCCTGTTGCGCCTAGGAGCTTTCCGACCATCATAATATGTAGTTTAATTTCTTATCCTTTGCAGTGGTCGTTTAGTGGCGGATTTCGACGTTATTTAATCTCTTCTGCAATTACACAGTGATTTTTATGGGCGTACCTGATCAAACCGCGTAATGGTATAGTGATGAGACAGTCTTGCAAACCAAAGCCTTTTTGGCCGTTGTTGAACGCCAATCACACACACACACACACACACACACACACACACACACATATATATATAGTATGACACGTAATTTAAAAATGCCTGCTTGCGCAGTAATGTCCGGACAGGTGCTGGAAGGACAATGCAAGTTGTTCAGATGCGTTTGCTGTGTTTTTTCTACTTGTATTAAATACTGGGCTTGGTAACAGCAGCGGTTTGATCTGGATTTTCCCACAGTACGTCTTCAGGGCCACCTGCATCGTAGGGAAGAGGCTGCTTACGGAACTGAGCACACTGGGGTTAACTCAGAAGTGTGTGATAATGGTATATAGCATTTGGACATGCTCGGCACAGACAGCGACACACACGCCTGTTTTCACCCTCAGATGTTTACACTCGGTATAAATAAATCGCATATGGACATTCATCTCCCGGACGGCGGTGTGAGTGCCTGTGATTTAAACCGCATGGCAAACACACGGTGTTCTGCCCCAGAATCAGACCCAGCCGCCATACACCGAATGAGAAAACAGCTGAAGTCATAACCAGGATGAAACCGCAACCGCGCACGACCGAACCCTATTGTAGTGACACATCGTTTGGGTTTTTGATTCTGTTGGTTTGCGAGCCGCAGTAAAATTGGCTGACAGCACAGCAACGAGGGTTTTTCTAGATGCAGTTTAACATGCTACAATACGCCCAGTTTTTAAAATTTATTATTTATTTTTATTTTTAATTTTTTGGGCGGGGGGGGGGGGGGGGGGGGTTACAGGCTGCTGGAACTACTCAGGGGTGTATTCTATGACCAAACCATGTGAGAAGCTGGAAATTCAACACAGCAGACCTGGAAGGAGGGTATGGGTCCTCAATACTATAACACTAGTGATGGACAAACTGATGCTTCATGAACCGTTTGCTGTGTTTTCTGACCCCACTACATGGCGCTCTCTGTTCAAAAAGGGGCACAAAGCATGTCCCAAAGCAAAGCAAGAGCGCCATCTAGTGGGGTCAAAAAATAAAGCAATTGGTTCAGGAAGTGTGATTTTGTCCACTGCTACATAGCACATACTCTCAAGTTACTCATGCTGGCTTCCTCCTATATGCAAATACAGCTGGGTAACCTGGATTTCAGCTGTTTGCTCCTGTCTGCTGCTACCTGCAGCAGACAATGTGCTGGGACCAGGGCTGGATTACTGCATAGGGTTAGGATCAGGCAAACATCAGCGCCTCGACCTGCCCTGAGAAAGACGCAATGGTCAGATAAATGAGCGACACCAGAGTGTCCATGCTAACATCAGCCTGGAGGCCCCAGATCAGGTAATCCACCTCTGGATGGCACGTTAAGGGGGGTCTTATGGAAAGAGAAGCTTCACACGTGGGTGGTTAGTATCTTCAAGGCTAAGAAGGTGTCAAAAGCACCACCACCTGGCACAGGCTCTCAACGCAGACACTGGGTGCCTGATTCTGAAAAGGAACTGGGTTTGTCGCCATTGACTCAGCGACTCATACTAAAGCCAGAAAATGAAGCAGCCAAGGTGAAATTCGCTTATTCAGAATAAGCATGAAAACAGCCCTTTATTTATAGGATGCAGGAAACCCAACTACAGCGTAACACAGCAAAGATATAGCGTGACAACCTTATCCATGCGGAAAATGATGACACCTTCAAAGATAGTATGGTGAGGAAGAAATCTGTACTCATTCTGAGCTAAACTGAGAGCCCTCACAAATACGTGATTTGATTAAAATGTCAGACAATACCCTTAATTCCATATCTTTTTTGAACAATGTAATGCTAAACTGATTGTTTGTGAGGAGAAGTTTTTGATCCTCTATGATAGGGATTCAACAAGTGCGGAACGTGGTCTGAATACGGATCGAACCGCAAGTTAATCCGGACTCATCTGATAATGCACCTTATGAATCAATATGGTTAATCTAAAAATGGTTAATGTGGTTTGAAGTACAAAAACCATCAGCGAGTGTTAAATATTTCCCACTTTTGTTATATATTAATGTCTACATCGAAGGCTATTGTTAATTCATTAAAGTTCATGAAATGCCGTTTTGTTACTGAAAATTGTTACAGACCTCTGAACAAAAATCTGATGAGGACCTTTGATCAAAAGGTTTGAGATCCACTGTTCTAGGATATACCTTTATTAAGAGAAATTTCAGTCTGAAATGCTGATCACCAGAGGTGGAAAGTTCAGGTACAGAAAGTACCAGCGCTTTCGATAAAAAACCCACGTCTAAAGTAAGTGGTGCATTGTTAACTGGTATATATGTGGCGCGTTATACTGTAGAAACGTGCGGGTGCATGACGCTCGATCGTTATTGACACAGATATGCGCTTTACGTGTAGGCTACTAATTTATTTTATTTCAGTTATATAAGTTTTATTATATATGGAGTACAACTGGCCCTTTCACGTAATCGTACTGTTCAATAAAACACCAAAAGAAAAATAATATAGTACAAAAAACCGTATCATTAAAAAACCTTCCGAGTTCATTATCAGAATTAAGCACGTACTGTAACTGAAAGGAAATTTAGATTACCGATTTCATATATTTAGATAAATCAGGTGGAAGATTACAACACAGCCCTCAGAAGGTCGCATTAGAGCAGTGTTTCCCAACCCAGTCTTTGGGGAACCGGGGACAGTCTACGTTTTTGCTCCCTCCCAGCTTCTAGCCAATCAGGAAGACCGAATACCTGGCACAGGTGCGCTGTGAGCTGATAAGCAAAAACGTAGACTGTCCAGGGTTCCCCGAGGACTGGGTTGGGAAACACTGCATTGCGGGATGTTAGAAGGCGTGATGCTGAACTGCATGCGCCGATGCCTACAAAAGAGGTGTACATCAGCTGGCAGAAGAGCTGAATTGCGGTGTTTTAACAAATATCACACTTTTATTTATATTTTGCAAACTAAAGACCCACATTTTAAATAAAACATACAAGCATAATTAAATCCCCGTTCCCAGCCGCTGTTGTCGTTCAGCAGCGAGCCTCCACGCCTTATGATATCATTATACTGCTTTTGGCACTAAGCGGGGATCCAATGTGCCAGGAAGCGAGGACGGACTGTCTGCTACTTCACCTCACGCCTGCTGCCCCAGCTTCCGGGCAAACGGGACATTGTAATAGCAATCCACAGTAGATCATGCGCCGCTACATTTTAAAGGTGAGGTGACGTGCTATCCCGATTGGTTTATTGCATGTTACACCAAAAACATACCAAGTAAAGAGAGTTAGGACAACCCTCTCACGCCTTGCGCTGGTGCGAAGTACCGTTTTTATGCCGTTAAAATAGCGAAATGGATTTGGACACGCCCATAACTGTTAGTTCCGCTTTGCGCTTGATGGTCTAAATAGAGCCCTGTGATTCTTTATGCGCAGCTGATTGGTTAGAACATTCTTGAAGTCTTGGTTTGGGATTTGAACATTCTGGACTTGAACTTTCCACCTCTGCCGATCACTGAGATAATGATCAGGTCTGAGACTGAGGAAGCCTTTACAGAAAATTTTTAAAAAGCACAGTCTTTGGTTGTCACCTTCAAACAGCACTTCACAGCAAAGGCTTGTGAGTGCGAGTCAGTTCTAAACAAGCTCAGAATCCTGTAAGACTTGAAACGGTCATAAAAGCACTTCTGAAGCTTTCTAAAGAGCTCCATCGATCCTCGGACAGGCAGCTAGTGTACAAACGGAGAAAATGCAATACCACTTTCGCTCTTCTTGGGTGTGGTATACCAACAAATATCGCTCGCACAGCAGGATGGATAACACTCCTGAAGGTCAGATAGAACCCCAGGCAGAGAGCTAGACACTGGCCAGCCACTCTAGCACTGGCTAGTGTCAGTTTCACGAATCCGCCTTCCGTGAGAGTGGTCTGCTGGACATCTCTCCAAAAAACCCACACACATTTCACATTTTGCTTAATACTACATGGATGATCTATAAGTATACTGGCCAAAGGTTCTGTGGGCAGATAGAATATGAACATTTTGGCCTGAATGAGAAACATGTTTGGAAAAAACAATAACAGTACATTCCACAAACAAGACCTCATCCCAATCATGAAGAACAAAGCGTGACGGTCAGTGCACCGCTGTGTGCTGCTGATCTGTAGCCTGAGGACCTGGAAAGCTTGTAATCATTGAGGGAACAGTGGTCTCTAGACCATACCACCAGGAGGAGGTCAGGGAATAAGGGCTGAAGCTCAAACCGAAACCAGGTGATGTGACAAACGACAACACACACAAGCAAATCGATAGCGTAAGGGCCGAGGCGCCACATCCAGATGTGAGCACCCCACCCCCCCACCCGAAATGTCATGGTATGATCCAAAGGTAGCAACACAAGCTACCTTGCATTCTGCCAGATGGAAAGGTCCAAAAACTCCCAAAACCTCCACGCTGACACATGTGACTGACAAGCAGGTATAGGAAACATGTGGCTGAGGTCATCGCTGTGAAAACTAAATCCACCAATGATGGGTCACATACCTTTTTTTTTTAGACAAATGTATTCACCTAACACAGAGAAGACGACAGCTTCTTTGTGTGTTTAATCAGACTCTCTTTATCCAGAACTGGGACTTGCATGAAGATAAAGATTACATCTCGGGTGAAAATAATGCAGGAACACAGAGCTTAAAATGCTTCATAGAGGTTCTGATGCTATTGTCAGTGGCAGTTCAGAATATTTAAAATACATTCATTAATGGTTTTGGTGCCCTGGAAGTAAGAGGATTGTGGATGTGCAGGCTTTATGGAGCTTTTCCTCAAAGCATAACACAAGTCTAATATCATTAAGGAAATTTCAGGCCATAAAGGCTTAAAATTTTAATTTTGCTGATCAGAGTAATGAGAGTAATTATCAACCTGGGAATCTGATTAGGGATCTAGAAACGCTCCTTTTACAGCTTGTCTTCACAGAGAGGAATGCCTTTTCACTGCCTTTCCCTATCTCTTGATTTAGGTCTTGTCCTGCCCCCCTCTGGGTTTCCAGGTAAGATTAACAGTTATAAAGATAGTTAGACTTCAGAAAGACTGAGGTAAGCAAGTCTACAGGAAGCACCATATTTCTGTGGTGCGCTTTGTGATCAGACAGGGGAAGGGAAACAAATTCATGGGCAAAACACTCTTCACCACGGGAACGACGCGAACGGACAGGCCAGTTGCCCTTGTGTCTGCCACATCCAGAATGAGAAAGGAGGAAGTCACAAGCAAGAGGCAGAATTCACATTCACGCCACAGACTGCGGGTCGCGGGAAAAAAACAACAAATACAGGGGACAGAAACACTGACAGCCAGGTGGAATCGGTGCTCACGTAATGCACACAGAGGACATGCAGCGCAGTTGCTTTGAAGCGGGCGGCTTTTATTTGAGGCCTATTGAAGCAGAATTTTCCGGAAGGTGCTCTATTGGGTTCCAGTGGTGGGAGCTGGTCATACGAGGACCGAACGAGTAACACACACAGAATACCAAATGAGGACACACATGACAAAGGACATGATGCACACACAAGCTCCGCCCCTTTCCAGTTCTCTAAGATGGGACCAGTTTTGTTTTTCTGTTTGCAGCCACCTGGGAAGGAGATCACTTTAACAAACATTTGACACACTGCATTTGATTAAAATAAAAAAATGGAATAAGTTAAAATGGACATTTCCACGTGGATGAGACACAAGGCAGCAGCCAGCGGAGATTCGGGGGCGAGTCGTGTCGGATGGAGCTCCCTGCGCTGCCTGCGCTGCCTTCGCTGCTCCTTGATCAGGTGCTCATGCATAACTCTGCAGTTTACCCCCCAAGCATTCAAAACCAGTGCCCCCCCCCCCCCCCACTCTAGCCCCGCACCTCAATTTCACAGCTGCAAACCAAGTTCCTCGTGTCAGTTTTGTCCTCTTCGGAGTAACGCTCCTGTCCCCCTCTCCCCTCGCCATCATTAGGGGGTGTAGTCAGTTACAAGTTTTTTTTAAGGTGACGATGGAGGGGGACAAAGTGACGAAAGGAGCCCTGCCCCCGACTCTCATCAGGGTGCGTGTCTCCCCCCCCCCGCCCCAACCCCGATCTCTCCCAGCTCCTTGCAGGGGCAGAGTGATGAGTAGCTTCTTGTGAGTAGGTGGGTGGCGGTTCTAGGTGAGACACTTCTGCATACCCTGGCGGCGGGAAGAGAGACGACGGCACAAAATTAGGACTCTATAAAGGCACAGCACAGCTTCTCACCCCTGACTTGCCGGAACCTGGGGCCCCCAGGGCCCTGCAAGCAACAGGGGGCCTCAGGACCAGCAGCGGCACCTGGTAAGTCGCCAGGAAGACCCAGGGGCCCGACAATGTCACCAGGCCTCATTCTGACCGCTAGCCATCCACAGGAAGTGCTGAAACTGGCAGCAAGGGAACAGGAGAAGCTCTGAGAGGTTTTAAGGAATCATTTTCCTCATTTACAAACTCCTGCAGACCATCAAGTGTTAGTGTCAGAAACTTATGGGAACAAAAAAATGCATTTAACCAGGTAAAACTGGTTTAAAGTGGATATTTTGAACAAAGTAACTGTTTTTGTTCTTCCAGGTCATGAAAACAGGTGTGGATGGACTGAGACACACAACGCAGGTGTGAGTAATTACGGGTGTGACCTTATGGGCAGCGAGCAAGTATACATTAGCAGGTATACATTAGCAGGTATACATTAGCAGGTATACATTAGCAGGTATACATTAGCCGCACGCAGGCTGCCGAATCACAGGCAGGAATGGCCATGGACAGTGGCACTCGGGGGGGCTGCTGCTTGGATCAGAAGTCTGAACATTGGAGGGGGAGGGGGGTCAGCATGGGGTCAGCTGACAGGCCACAGTGTATGTAAACACATCTGCTGCTTAATTTCCCCCTCAGCCAGCTTAACGCCGCAGAACAACTGGGGGGGCTAAAACTGCAGGGACCACAGAAGATTGATCTCTGTTTCTCGGTACTGAAAGTCATTGAAGACCAGGGCAGGACTGAGCAATCCTGAGACCTTTACAGATCTCTACCCTACAGCATTTGTATGTTTACTTGGCCGAGTCTAAATCATAAAGCACACGATGCAGATATTTAAAAGACTGATACATCAATAGATTCCGTCTGTCCTGCTCTCTGTGAACCAATCTGGCTGCATTTTCAGGAAACAAAAGCAAATGTTTTCTCCATTATCCAAAGGAAAAATTAATGACAGGAAAGAGGGAGGGGGGTACAAAATCTGTTAACATAATCAAATCTGACAGAATCCATGTTTTGGGACTTGTTAAACTCTAATTAGCAGAACTAGTTAAATTGGCTTTGAGGGATGTTTTAATTGTTTAAATTACTGTCCATATCTATTACTCAAGCTCAGAGGATAAATGTTTGATGTACGGTATTTTTAACAGTTTCCTTGACTACAGTTGAAGCCTCCCAAAGACATTTACTGCTCCTGTCCCGCCCACAGTGACACTCCTGTCACCCAGCAAGCAGCACACCTCACCTGTCACACGCTCCAGGCCCCTATACCAGGCCGTCGTACAGCGACAGCGCCTGAACGATGGAGGGGTCTGCCTTGGAGCCCTCCTGAAATTCCTGCAGCGTCAGCTTCCCGTCGGCGTTCTGGAAAAAGATCAATAAAAACTGAAAAAGCAGCGATCTGCACGGGACATTTAGCACTCTGGAGATCGCACTTTCCCTTCTCACCAGCAGGTGGCAGCATTTCACAACACCATTGCCACGTTCCCTTACGTTCCAATGGCAGCAGTCCAGGTTGTCAGTTTCATTTAAATCAATGCACTTGACATTAAAGTGGAATGCCAGTGACCCACTACCCCTTATTACATTTGGTCTCTGAACAGGACTTCTGCTGACAAAAACCACTCCGCCTCACATATAATTCCCAGACACGCTTTCTCCACCCAAAGTGTCACTCAGCCAGGGAACACCCATCCTCTAGAGAGTAGAGGGCAGCTGAGGTGAAGCATCGGGTTTAATTGGCAGCTTTCAGCGGCTTCTTCCAGCGAGGGGGTGTGCCCAGCCTCGTGGTCCGTAACTACACTGCCGTAAAACACTTCAGAGGCAGCTCAGCTACTTGGCTGTACTGGTGATTTATAAGTCAGATATAATTTAACAGATTTAACAGGCATCGCTGGAGATTGGGGGGGTGGGTGGGCAGCTGGAGCAGCTGTGAGGAAGCAGGCTACAGCAAAGCCAGCATGAAGCTGGGTGTGGTAAACGACGGTAAAGGGGCGGGACAAGGTGAAAGGGGCCGGGTTATATGAAAGGGGCGGGACAAGGTGAAAGGGGCCGGGTTATATGAAAGGGGCGGGACAAGGTGAAAGGGGCCGGGTTATATGAAAGGGGCAGGGCTAGGTGAAAGGGGCCGGGTTATATGAAAGGGGCGGGGCTAGGTGAAAGGGGCCGGGTTATATGAAAGGGGCAGGGATAGGTGAAAGGGGCAGGGATAGGTGAAAGGGGCGGGGCTAGGTGAAAGGGCCCGGGGTATATGAAAGGGGCGGGGCTAGGCGAAAGGGGCCGGGTTATATGAAAGGGCGGGACAAGGTGAAAAGGGCCGGGTTATATGAAAGGGGCAGGGCTAGGTGAAAGGGGCCGGGTTATATGAAAGGGGCAGGGCTAGATGAAGAGAGGCGGGACTAGATGAAAGGAGTGGGACTGTGACAAAGGGGTGGGGATGGTGGAGGCACCCTCAACCACGGAGCTATGTGAAGATGTACTCAAAGTAAGGGTCGATTCTGAGCTGGGGTGTGTGTTTTTGAGGGTATGTGAAAATTATATGACATTTATTTATCTTTAATCCAGCAGGGTCAGATAGTCCCTGGAGCAATTGGGGTTTAACCTGCCCAACTTCCTGGAGCCCCCCCCCCATTGTGACTAGCTGGTGATGCGAGCCACATTCTCCTGTCTCCATCTCCTGATGTGGGCCAATAGCGTGGGCGTGAGTGGGAGGGGCTTACCTTGTCCATCATGGCGAAGATGCGGTCGACACGTTTCTCCGGGGTGTTTTCCTCCTCCGGCAGCTCAACGGTGTTTCCCACCATCTGGTAAATAGCGTCCACGATGTTGAGCATCTCGTCCCGAGTTATGTAGCCGTCATTGTCGAGATCATACAGCTTAAAGGCCCCTGCAAACACACCGGGGAGAGGGCCAGGTCCATCAGGCCAGGAGGTACTGAAAAGAGGTCCCATACAGACAGACAACACGGTACCGGTAAGGGCTCCAGTGCAGTCAGGTGGCACAGTATAGAAAAGGACTCCAGTGCAGTCAGGTGGCACAGTATAGAAAAGGACTCCAGTGCAGTCAGGTGACATGATACTAGTAAGGACTCCAGTGCAGTCAGGTGACACACTACCAGTAAGAGCTCCAGTGCAGTCAGGTGACATGATACTAGTAAGGGCTCCAGTGCAGTCAGGTGGCACAGTATAGATAAGGACTCCAGTGCAGTCAGGTGACACACTACCAGTAAGAGCTCCAGTGCAGTCAGGTGACATGATACTAGTAAGGGCTCCAGTGCAGTCAGGTGGCACAGTATCGATAAGGTCTCCAGTGCAGTCAGGTGACATGATACTAGTAAGGGCTCCAGTGCAGTCAGGTGGCACAGTATCGATAAGGTCTCCAGTGCAGTCAGGTGACATGATACTAGTAAGGGCTCCAGTTCAGTCAGGTGTCACAGTATAGATAAGCGCTCCAGTTCAGTCAGGTGTCACAGTATTGATAAGGACTCCAGTGCAGTCAGGTGACACACTACCAGTAAGAGCTCCAGTGCAGTCAGGTGACATGATACTAGTAAGGGCTCCAGTGCAGTCAGGTGGCACAGTATCGATAAGAACTCCAGTGCAGTCAGGTTGCACACTACCAGTAAGGGCTCCAGTGCAGTCAGGTGACATGATACTAGTAAGGGCTCCAGTGCAGTCAGGCGGCACAGTACAGGTAAGGACTCCAGTGCAGTCAGGTGGCACAGTATATATAAGGACTCCAGTGCAGTCAGGTGGCACAGTACAGATAAGGACTCCAGTGCAGTCAGGTGGCACAGTATAGATAAGGACTCCAGTGCAGTCAGGTGGCACACTACCAGTAAGGGCTCCAGTGCAGTCAGGTGACATGATACTAGTAAGGGCTCCAGTGCAGACAGGCGGCACAGTACAGGTAAGGACTCCAGTGCAGTCAGGTGGCACACTACCAGTAAGGCCTCCAGTGCGGTCAGGTGGCACAGTATAGGTAAGGGCTCCAGTGCATTCAGGTGGCACAGTATGGGTAAGGGCTCCAGTGCATTCAGGTGGCACAGTATGGGTAAGGGCTCCAGTGTAGTGAAGAGGCACAGTACCGGTGAGGGCTCTAGTATGGTCAACTACCGGTAAGGACTCCAGTGCGGTCAGGTGGCACAGTACAGGTAAGGGCTCCAGTGCAGTCAGGTGGCACAGTACCGGTAAGGGCTCCAGTGCAGTCAGGTGGCACAGTATAGATAAGGGCTCCAGTGCAGTCAGGTGGCACACTACCAGTAAGGGCTCCAGTGCAGTCAGGTGGCACAGTACCAGTAAGGGCTCCAGTACGGTCAGGTGGCACAGTACAGGTAAGGAATCCAGTGTGGAGTCTGCTTGACCGACTCAACCTTCGAGACCTGAGATGGGGTGTAACACACACTTCCCAAGGGGGAGGAGGGTTGGGGGGACAGACCACTGTATGAAATTGATGTGGGAATGCCCTTTGCAAGATATGATATCCCACAGCTGTGTGTGTGTGTGTGTGTGTGTGTGTCAGTGTGCCTGTGTATCTGTGTGCCTGTGTGTGTATCTGTGTGTGTGTCAATGTGCCTGTGTTTGTGTGTGTTAGTGTGTGTGTCAATGTGCCTGTGTTTGTGTGTGTATGTGCGTGTATCTGTGTCTGCCAGCATTTGCATGTGACTGCGTGAGACTGCATGTCACTGCATGTGCACTTACAGCGGAGCTTCTCGTCCAGGGTGCCCCGCGAGGTGACGGAAAGCGCCTGGATGAACTCGGAGAACTCGATGCGTCCGTCCTGTGGAGGGGGGGCAGACAGATGGAGACTGAGCGGGAGGATACAGGGCAGAGCCCTGGGCTCACCTGGACCAGAAAGTGGGGCAGCTTTTTGGGGACGAGCCTGCTGCTATTTCGGCTGCATGCCCCTGGAGGCGGCCGGACGTCACTGCGGCTCATTAGCAAGATGTATTCTTCTGTCAGGCAGCAGCCTCCACATTACCCAACCCCCACTCCCCAAAAACATGGCCTACATACCACTCCCACACCCTCACTCACATTCCCAAATCTGAGCATGGGGTACATGGTCTCTCAGTGATGTCTCCCCCCCACGAAAAACAGAATGAAGTTCTGCCCAAACCAGCATTAAGACACAGTGATAATCATACTGCACAGCTTCAGTCTCCGGAGCACAGCTGAGAAACTGAAGGGGACTGAGATCGTCCGCAGCAACTAGAAAGTGTTTCGACTGTAGTAGTGGGGGTGATTCCTCTCGTTGTCAAAAAGAATGTGGGTCACGGTGGTGCCCATGACTGGGGTGGCTGGAGAAAGCCTCATCACAGCAACCGTGAAACAGCAGTACAGTAAGCCCTCGTGCACAGATCCGCGAAAATTTCACTGGAACCGAACTTGTATGCATCCTCAATTTTGTCGCACATCTGCGAAATCCTCAAAAAACCCTAAAGAAGTATTTGTTTAATTTTCGTAGTGATTTATCATCAAGTTTTCATGCTTTTAAGTGTAAAATTGATAAGAAAAATTTAGTTAATTTATATTCTACTGTGTTTTTGGGGAAAGTTCTAGAAATACAATAAATATCAGTTTAAAAAGGCCCTTAAAAAACGTGGCTTTCTTATGGAAACGTACCTTTTTATGTACATACTGTACTGTACCTTTACAAGATGCGAATCCCATTCGCAAAGTTTATTCCCTTTGGAAGTGTCATGACCTGCTCCTCCGATCCTCCTGTGTGCTGCACCCCCTCATCTACCTCCTGTGGAATCCCCGTGTGATCAGCTGTTTCGAGTTCCTGTCATTAGTCCTGTGTGTACAAGTCTGCGTTTAAGTATGTTTCCCGAGTCCGGTCATTAACGTAATTTTGAGTTTGCTGCCTGTTCCGTTGTCCTGCTTGTCTTTACCTTTTGATTAAACCCTGTGTACTCTTTTTACATCAGACATTTTTTTTTTTATGTAATGTATTAAGCTAACTTTTAAATAAAATTCAAGTGTTTTGGGAGCATATTTAGGGTTTAAACTATAGAAAGCACATATTACAATTTTTAGTGACTCTACCAAACATCCGCGAATCCTCCTCATTCGCGACGGGTTCCGGAACGTAACCTCGTGAATGTCCGAGGTCTGACTGTACACATGGCTCGCGGATTATTCACCATGGTAACCAGCAATTATGGGCTGATGGGGCACATGCCACTGGCGCCACCTGGGGGTGAAGGGCCTGCTTACTGGGGGCATAGAGGGGCGGCAATGAACCCACAGTAAGGGTAGTAATGGTGGGGGGGGGGGGGGTTCACCCCCCAAGGCTCTCCAAACGCAAGCTCCCACCCCCCTGCGTCACAGCGTGACGATTTTGGCACTATTCTATGCACCAGTGAGCCTTTTCAGGAAAATAAGAAGGTATTTCAGCTTACAAGCCAGTGAAGGTGTGAGCGTTTGCCCGCGAAGCTCTTTTTGGTATCTGGCCAAAAACTCACAGACACCCAGAATCCTTCCCAGGAACTTGGGAAGCCTTGCTGAATCCTCTCCCACTTCCCAGTTACCTTGTTCTCGTCAAAGACGTTGAAGACAAAGGTGGCAAACTTAGTGGGATCGCCGAAGGGGAAGAACTGCTTGTAGATCTTTTGGAAGCCGGCGGCATCCAGCTGTCCACTGGGACAGTCCTTGATGAAGCCCTTATACCTGGGATGGGGGGGGGGGGGGGGGGGGGGCAAGGGGGTGATGGGGAGACAGAGAGTGAGAACAGTGGGGTGTGTAGGCTGTGCCACTGTAGGAAGGCAGTAGGGGGTGTTGATGAGTTGATGATTTTCAGTGATAAATATTCGATTTATTGTGGCAGCAAAAGTGCAGCAACCCAGGAGTATGAGGCCCGCATTGCTGCAATTAGCCCACATGTCCAATAGGGGGCCCCCAATCGCAGTCCAGGTAAGACACTGCAGGAGAAATGCTAATTCAGATTCAACTCCCTATTGTCCCTCTCCCCTGCGGGCTATGCGGAGCACTCAGAAGATGGAGCGAAGGGCTTAGTGGGCTCCTGGAGATGGGACAGGCGGGAAATGACAACGCAAACGTAGCCGGCATGAACGCCAGGCTCGATGTCAGCGTGCCTGCAGGCTGCCCCTGGACGAGAGTCAGCGCAACTCCATGAGGGCCTGGCAGGGCAGGGACCGAGATGAGACTGCAACAGCGATTTCCAGAAGGTTCCGGCATCGGGAGGTCTCGCCAGAGATAACTAGAGCCGGGATTCTCCATGACTCAGCTCTGAATATTTATACTGGGAGCTGTGGGGGACACAAAACGCCCTTTCCTGGAGGGAGACTGGGGCAGTGCCGGTCGAGGTCCAATCGCAGCCCCCCCAGTGCATACAATGGCGGTGAAGCTTTGCAGCAGGATGGCAGCGGTGGCGAGGTTGGCTGGGTGGTGCCAGCGCTTTGCTAAGGTGGCACCCTCTCAGAAGACCCCACCCTGGCCAATCGCCGTCGTGCTCCTGCCTCTTTCTGCAACTTTTTTCCAAGAAAAAACTTTCCAGGACATAAACCCACAGAGCTCTGCGCTTACGGCCTACACAGCCGTCTTTGATTTTAGCCTGCCGCGGCTGGTGCAGAACTGGTATTTAAACAGCTATTTTACTGTCAGAGACTGTAATTATTTAAGTGTTCTTAGCACATCAACTTTCTCTTTTTGTGCGATGTACTCTCACCGTCTGATTTGACTGTGAAGAAAATACCCCCCGAAATAACATTACGGATGACAGTGATTCTGTGAATGCTATCTTGGAGGGAAATTACTCTTCAAATTTTTATGCAAATGCATGGGGGTGAATTTCCTGTGTAAGTATAGCTCATAAATGTGTACCACCGGCAGAGTTCAGCCCTTTCCCTGGGGGGTGGGGGGAATGTCATCTGGTGAGGTAGCAAGGCATTTCCCCTCCCCCACACCCACGGTGTGATTAGCAACCCAGGAGGCTGACAGATACGACAGAATTGGTTAAATCAGGGGGATGCTTTGTTCAGCTACATGCGTAAGTGCCTTGGCCACACTGCAAAGCCTCACAGCCAGCTGAGGACGGGCAAAACCCCACCCAAAAAAGGGTGTAGGGGCCAATCCTCTGCTCCATCACTGGCGTGTGATAGAATCCACTGATTTCAGAAGTACTTTCACAGCAGACGCCAGTCAGATACCGCGAGCTGAGCATGTCTGAGCTGACTGATAGAGTCACACAGCCACTGATCTTTATATGAGAGGCAAAGAATAGCAGCATCCAGTAACTACCAACATGACTTTAGAGTGATAACAATACATTTTACATTTTATTTCATTTAATTTTATTTATTTAGCAGACACTTTTATTCAGCAGTGTCAGACAGTCCCTGCAGCAATTGGGGGTTAAGGGCCTCTCTCAGGGGCCCAACAATGAAATCACACCGTCGACCCTGGGATTTGAACTGCTGACCACCTGATCACAGGCACTGCCTGCAAACCCGCTGATCCCTACACCGGCCCCCAAGCAGAGCGCCCAACTGGTAACCAATAAAAACAGGATTAATTTCCCTGCCTTCTGGCAGCCGGTAGGGCCCCCCTCTTCAATTGCTAGTGACTAACTGGTGATTTGAGTCATATTCTCGTCTCTGACGCGCAGCCCCGTCTCGCTGAGTCCCAGAAACACGGACACCCTAACTCTTCATGTTTCGCCTCCGAAGATCCTGCCCAAGGAACTCCTCCCCCCATCCCGACCCCCTTCAATCCTATCCCACAGCATGGGGAAAGCCAGCTATTCAGTGCGGGGTGGGGGCAGGGGGCATACGCTTCTCCTCTGCGACCATCTGTCCACAATCCCTGCGATGCGGCCCTCGTTCTGCAAGGCCCCGCTGAGATTACCATTCCCAGTGGTCCTTCAGCCGCGCGATCCCTGTGATGCGGCCCTCGTTTCGCGAGGCCCCGCTGAGGTTACAGTTCCCAGTGGTCCTTCAGCTGCGCGATCCCTGTGATGCGGCCCTCGTTCCGCAAAGCCCCGCTGAGGTTACAGTTCCCAGTGGTCCCTCAACCGCACAATCCCTGCAATGCGGCCCTCGTTTCACGAGGCCCCGCTGAGGTTACAGTTCCCAGTGGTCCTTCAGCTGCGCGATCCCTGCGATGCGGCCCTCGTTCCGCGAAGCCCCGCTGAGGTTACAGTTCCCAGTGGTCCTTCAGCTGCGCGATCCCTGCGATGCGGCCCTCGTTCCGCGAGGCCCCGCTGGGTTTACCGTTCCCAGTGGTCCTTCAGCCGCACGATCCCTGCGATGTGGCCCTCGTGTCGCGAGGCCCCGCTGAGGTTACAGTTCCCAGTGGTCCTTCAGCCGCGCGATCCCTGCCATGCGGCCCTTCACAAATGTCCTCTGAAAAGCTAGCAGAATAATTCATTCACACCAAGCGAAACTAGATTAAAAAGATATTTGACATGCAGTCAAAGTCTGATGTGAGACGTGACTCAAAGTTGACGGCAGGTGAGTTGGGTCTTTTACTTAAAAAAATAAATAAATAAGAACCTGACCATGTTCATTGTGGCGGTGATCATCTCAGGGCTCAAAGGCACGTTTTCTGTAAAGAAAGGCCTGTGTAGCACCTGCCCAGAGGCGTGCAGCCCCACACTGGGCCAGTGTCTGTCACCTGCCTTCGTGGCGGTAACTGCAGGCTTTCAATAGATGCTCCATTAAGGAGAGACGGCGGGGCAGAGGGGGGACTGGGGAGGGCACCTGTTTTGGTCAGGATTCAGGATGCATATGACCTCGGCTCACCGCGTCTGCTGCCGTGTCGGACCCACTTTGTCAACGAACAGACGGCTTTCGGTAAATAAATGATTCAATTTGCGGCTCCTCTCCGCCAGATGCTGTCTGTGTTACCGGCAGGCTGTGTCGCCGACGCTTAACAGCATTCAATTAACATAATAATGACTCCGACTGGAAGCTTAAACGCTGGACTCCCAGCTCACATTATGCCCCAAAAGAACCAAGAGTGACACTCGAAGCCGTAAACACGGCAAACATTACCCGCAGTTTGCCAGACTCGATGCCCAGCAGGTGGCGCAGTTGTTTAGGAGGTTGTTGGTTCCAGTCGTGGAAGGTAGGAGAACCGAGGAATCTAACTTGAACTGCTTCAGTAACTTATACAGTTGTACAAATAAAAATGAAAAGATGTTTCATTTGCCACTACATGGAAATGCTTTCGTTTTCGCTTACCCCATCATCAGAGCACAGGCTCAGCCATTTATCCGGGCCCCCTGAGGCATTTTTCTGGGGGAGGGAAGGGGGCGGATTTGGGGCCTTGCTCAAGGGCCCAGCAATGTGTATAATCTGCTGAGATGGGGATTTGAACTGACAACCTTCCGATTGCAGGCACAAAGGCCGCACAGTATCCATCAAACAGGCAGATATAACATCTACATTGATATGACAAAGTCAAAATACAGGATAAAGAATCACAGCAGGGCAGGGCGCTGCACACACATTTTTCACACACAGTAGTGTGTTTCCATGTGGCAGGGCACAGTCAACAGAGACTGCGTGGTGCATGGGGACGCAATGGGCCGCAAACCCAGCCCGCCCACCTGGAGCGAGCGGCTGATAGGCTGATACCCAAGGCTTTCCTCCAAACCACCCAAGCAATTCAGGTTAAATATCTCCCTCGAGGATACAAAAGCATGTCCACGTTCATCCTAACACTTGCAACGTCAAACCTTCACTGTACACTGAACAACTGCAGTCTACAGCAAGACTGACGGGACTCAAACCTATAACCCATAACACAGAATATCGTAACCACTAGACCAAGCCACACACTTAGAATCCAAGATGGTGGGCAAACAGGAGGCGAAACTACAAGCTTGGGGGTGTCTCCTCGGCGCCCCAAAGCAGGAACCGCAAGAGAGGAAACAGTAGTCGCATCTCTGGCCAGCAAGACCACAGTCCCTGCTCCCTCTCCTTCTCTGCCCTTCAGCTGGGCAGCGCACTCACTGCCTCAACCAGCGCCGGGACACAGTGGGCCACCTGAAACTCTATAACATGAGCCACTGGCACCAAGGGATTATGGGAATGGGCCAAGATGATATTATATTCCTACAAGAAAAATACGGCTGCCTGCCTCAGGACAGTGCCATTATTTAATATTATCACCTCGGCTCTCGAGAAAATAAGTACAGTATTAATGTAGAGGGACTGAGTGAAAGGAATGACGGACCCTGTCCATCAGGGGTTTGTGGAACACAGTAAGGCGTAGGTAAGCAGATCAGATTAGGTCAACATCACAGTCAAACCAAATCAAATCAACATCAAATCAAATCAGAATTTATTTGCATAGCATGTGTAAATCAACCACAGGTTAATCAAAGCACTGCACAGGCATAACATTAATTAGCAAAACAAAGACAGGTAGAATTTAAAACACAATAAAATGGGAGCACTAACACAGAAAAGGATCAAATAATAGATGCAAAAATAAAATACTCGATAAAAAGCAAAAAGCTTACATGCATGCATGTATCTGTGAATGCTAGCTTTTATGTGTGTTCTCTATGCCTGTGTATATATGCAGGGGAGTGTGCGTGTGACACCCCTGACCTCTGGTGGTAACCTCCAGGAGGAGAGGCACCCTGGGGGTGTGGCGAGCACACAGGCGTTGGGAGAAGGGTGACGGGGGGGGTCTCACTTACCACTGCTGTACCTCCTTCTCTGTGACTGTTATGGAATAAAAAAGAAAATGGCAATTGGGTTAGTTGGGCTTTTTGTTAAAGAGTTCACTATCCCCTCTACTCACAAATTTTTTTTTTTTTAATTGTCAAGATTACGCATACTGATACACACCGCAAACCACAAACCTTTACTGCAATATTACCTCATAATTATACCTCCTTGCACTGTAGTCTTAATCTAGTTTATCTGTTATAAATTTCTCATTACCTATATAATTACATATTTCTGTATAATTAAAAATATAAAGCATTTTCTTTTTTTGTTCTGCATTGTCACTGGAGTCACTTATGGGCTCACTGAGAGGCCACGCCCATCTGTGAGAGTCTCATGGACTGGCCACGCCCATCCGGGGGGGAGGGGTCTCATCGATTGGCCACGCCTTTCCAGGGTGATCACACCCATTTCACATGATTTTCCCAGGTCAGTTGTGCTTGACAGCATTAAAGGACCAGTCTGCCACATAACCCCATGGGGGATAAGGTCTTCTGTACATTGGGGGCAGCGTTTTAACACAGATCCAAATTACAGGTTACATTCCCCCTTTCAGGTTAATTACTGGCTAAGCAGTGTACACACCATTGCTGTAGGTTGGGTACTAATTAACTATCAGGTTACATTGTGGTGGTAGCCAACAGAACACCACCTGCGGGGTAATCTCACAGTGAGAGGACCTCATACTCCTCTTTACAGAGATTCCATCTCCGCACTCACTCTGTCCCTACAGGCCGGCCAGCTGAACACACAATTATTCATTTTTTAATCAAATAAAAGCCTGCAAGCGGGGGCATAGCCAGAAATTCTGTGTCCCCTGACAAAATTCGAGTCTCCCAAGGTAGACTCTGCAGAGTGGGGGTGGAGGGGAGGGGGTCCCCCCACAGGGAGGCTGACACTCCAGTTCTTACGTGTGACACAGAATTTGACAGGTGACATTAACAAACTGGCTAATATAATTCAGCATTTCCTTTACTGTCTGTATCAGCAGGATTTGTAACAAACCATGCTTAAGAACATAAGAAATTTACAAACGAGGGGAAGCTACCCAGCCCATCAAGCTCGTTTGGGGAGAACTTAACTAATAGCTCAGAGTTGTTAAAATCTTATCTAGCTCTGATTTAAAGGAACCCAGGGTTTTAGCCTGCACTATTAGTGTGTGTACCCAAGACTAACTTCCTGCTGAACCAATAGCATGAAAAAGCAGAAAGAGTGGCTGCTGTTTAAATGGAGACACCCCGTTGCAAGAACATTGGGCCTCATTCATCAACCGTTCTTATGAACAAATTTGTTCTTAAACCCCACGTACGCACTTTTTAATGAACATTCTGACCTATTTATAATCCGCATAATCGCCGTTACTACCATGAAAATAATTTTTACACTTTAAAATAATTTTTCATATTTTACTTTTATAAATTATTAAAATACTATCATTTTATGAACTGTAGAATGAACAAAACTGCTATAACCAATTATTTTGAACAAACTATCATTACTCAAATGTGCATACGAATGGTCTTCAGTGTGCGTAGATTCAGTTCTTAGCTAAGAACAAATTCAGATAAGAAAACATTGGTGAATGTCAGAATCTTTGTAAAAAAAAAAAGTGCATACGTGGGGTTTAAGAACAAATTTGTTCGTAAGAACGGTTGGTGAATGAGACCCATTGTTCTGATATGATGAACACGTCACTTTACAGTCCATTTTCTAATTAAATCAGGCATTCACCTATTTAGCTATTTCAACCAAAACTTCTCCTGGTGACATCGGAGAAGCTTAAGGAGAAAAACCTAGTGACCGGTAAAACTAGATAAATGGACTGTTTCCTCAAAAGGTGATTTAACTTCCTAGGAGCATGTGGCCGACGACAAATGGGATGAACTGCGCAGTCGCCATTTAAACATGCATCATACGATAAGCAGGCCCTGAGGACACATTGATATGCTAAAGCAGTGCTGTCACCTCTGCACTCATCACGCGGTACGAGCAGCCATCACATTAGCTAGCCACCCCACCCCCAACATTTACTGTCACGATGGCCAAGAGGTCATTGTCCGATACTCTTATGGAGGGGGGGTAACCCAGGAATGTGTGAAAGGCAGAGCTGAGAGAGAGAGAGCAAGAGAGAGAGAGAGCGTGAGAGAAAGTGAGAGTGAGAGGAAGAGGGGGGGGAGAAGGAGAGGGAGAAAGGGTGAATGAGAGAGCAAGAGAAAGTGAGGAAGAACGAGAGAGTGAGAGAGCAAGAGATTAAGACAGGCAGAGAGAAAAGAGGTACAGAATGAGAGTGAGTGAAAGATAGAGAAAGAGAGAGAGATATGAGAGCTAAAGGAAGAGAGGGAGAGAAAGAGAGTGAAAGGGAGAGAGAGAGAACGAGAGAAATTGTGAGAGATGAATCATTGAGATTCATTGACAACTGATGACCTAGAGCCTAGACCGGAGTGAGTGAAGATGCTTGGCCAAACAAAACCCATCCAACGATTCATTGTCTTTTTATACCCTTTAATAACTCATAAGAATATGTGAGGGGGGGCACCAGCCTTTACTGAGGTAAAAAATTCTCATCTATCGACCAGTCAGCCATGAGAACAGGGCCTAAATAGAGCAGATCTGACCTGGTGATATTTTAGGGAAAAGTTCTGGAAACGACTTGCTGCTTTACCATATGGAGAAGAGGAATAATCACGCATCGGCCAAGTGGATGGGACCGAAATTATTGTATTAACATACAATAATTATATTTAGTGCCGTACCAATGAGAAAACTGACACCAATAACTGACATATTTTTTCAAATATTGCCAATAACCAGTTAAACTCTCAGCTCCGCAAAGCTGTAATGAGACTGATGCCGGTGACGTTACTCATTAAGATCCTGTGGATGTGTGTGGCGAGCACATCACGTAACACGCCGCTGAGACGTCAGCGAAGCAGCGCCGACTTGGGAGACTGCAGCGAAGCTCTAAGTGATGAATCAGCTGCGAAATCGGAAAATGGTTGTTCATCCAATGAATCATCTCTGTTATTTTAGTTATTCCATCTTTAGCTCTGGGGCTGCTAACGATGAATATTGACTAAAGTATGAATATTGGCCAGCAATACTGACCAAGATTCACACACTGGACCAATGTTGCTATCTTGCTTTTTAACGTACGTCAGCTGACACCAGTATGTAACTCGATTAATCGTGCATCTCTATTTGAAATAAACTTAATGGGTGTATTAACGTGTAGATAATCATTTCAGCCAGACACGGAGCTTGTAGTGCCCCCCGCCCAGTCATTGGCTCATGCTCCCTAAAGCCTCTCCACTGCAGAAGCCTGCCAAAGCGTCCTAATAACAACCAATGAAAGGAGCCATTAAAACATGCTCTCCTCTCATCTAGTGACTATTCCTTCACTGCTGTGACCCGACTGACACAGACTCTGTGACATTAATGGCATTAATGAATGAAATACACTAAAAACGGGTTCGGGACACATCCCATCCAGGAGAGGGAGGGGTCGTCCTGCTTCACCTTTCCGGGGATTGGCTGCCAAGCCCACAATAGCGATTATGGAAAACAGATGGATGGCGAGATGGATGGAGCAATAGACAGGATGATGGACAGAGCGATACTTGGATACACACACCATGTATGGGTGTGACCAGGTCCTGAATCTGGGCGTCAACCGAGTGCTTGCAGGCAGACGCGGCACCCGGCATGCAGATATCCGGAGACAGGGCCAGTAACCAGGAACCGGCGGTGTCACTGGAAGGGGGGGGGGGTTCGTTTAATCAACACATCCCTTGCATCGGCGGCCTCAGGCTTCCTGTCTCTGGACGGTATGATGCAGGCAGTGTTAATGACATCATTACATGATTACAAGCGCTGTCCATGGTCATTAACGTCAAACCAGTCAGGGTTGGGGGAGGACGCAAAAAACTGTGGGGATGGGGGGGACAGATAGCTTCTTCTGTGGGGTGTGAGGGTAATTGGGTCTTTGGCATGGTCTGGTTTGGAGCAAGGCGCTGACCAAGCGGGAGGCAAGCCGGACAGACTCGTCCGGTCCGATCCGGTCCGGTCCCATCTCGCAGCATAGGTCACCCCGGTGACACGCTGGCGCTGATGTCTGCAGACATGCAGACCACAACAGACAGGAAGAGCTGGGGGTGGGGGTGGCTGTCCTCCTCCATTATCCTTCATTTAATACTCCGGGGCCTGAATGGCCCATTTTCCGGACAGAAAAAGAATCAGCTCGTTCTCCTTTCTTTTGGATCTTTGGGGGCCTGGTCTGTGGAGTGTACACCCCCACCTACTGGTAGTCAGTCTTCAGAGTGTGTGAACAGAAACCTACCCCCCAACCCCGATCAGTGGACTTTACTCCTGCATTTATAAAACTAGCAGATGGTCGACCTCATGTTCATGCGGTGCTCAGGTCTGAATTTAAGGGGAAATGACTTTAACTGATTATCCTGAGCCATTTCCCCAGCAGAGCTAAACGGATTAACAGCAGGCCTGGGTTTCAGGTTTAAAATATGACTAATAGAAAACATTAACATGACAAATATAATAATAGATATACAATCAATATCAATTTTTAGAGTAATAAACCTTCTTCAGAGATCAGATAATTTACATTTCCACAAACTGCTACATTATAAAAGCTTCATTAACCATCGACACTTCACAGCAAGTAATTATTTCTAAGCTCGGGATTAGATGTAAAGGGGTCTGTCAAACATATTTGATATAATATTCTTAATATCCCACCATTTCAGCCCACAGTAAAACTGCAGCAGTTATACATTTGCTTCCAGAACCCCTGGGGGGACAAGCTAAGAGCTAACCCACTGTTAACAGCACACCTACCCATGCGACAGAAAAAATACAAATGTCCCTTTAAGAGCAAAAGGTTTTTGTGTAAGCAGGGAGTATAGGAGTATAGATATAGAGGGAATACAGATGGAGTATAGATATAGAGGGAGTATTGAGGGAGTATAAATATAGAGGGAGTATAGAAACCACTTTTCATATAATATTTTTAGTGCTTTATTTATATTAGTATAACGTCAATATAGCATCCTTTAGATATGACATTAACATGTTTTTCCATCATACTTAAAGGCACAATATAGTTCAAATAGGCCAAAGAAAGATGCTAAAAATGCAGTTTTGGTTTAATAATATCTGGCGCAGGTCAGGAACCAATTCGTCTGACAACTAAGTAGTAACAGTGACAAGCAAACGAGTGAATTTCCCGTCTCATTAAAAAAATTTGCTCGACATTTGGGTGAAGCGGTTTGCTCCACTACATTTCACACTCCATTTAGCGGATTAATTGAAAAAGGCACAGCTCTTCGCCGTTCCCCTCCATTCATTTGCCCCCCGCCCCCCCCCTTTCCAATAAAGAGACATCGTGCTGGGGTGCAAAGAGGTGGTCCATTTTCACAGGCAGTTGTTTCGGGAGATTAATGATGCAGGAGAGAGTCACGCGTGGTCGAGCGGCTGAATGCGGAAGGTTAGAAGACCAGGAAAAGGCCGCTGGCCGCAGACCACAGTGCTGTTTAATGTTTACGCTGAGCAGTCTGCGTCGCTGAGCAGTCTGCATCGCTTAGCCCTGGATCAGCGCCTGGCCCAGTCGAGTCAATCGCGGAAGGCTGAAACGATCAGACTTCAAATAAATCATGTGCTCTAAGATATACGCATTTGGTTTAGTTAAAAAATAAAACCTGTGAGCAATTGGGGGCTGAGGGCCTAGTTTAAGGGCCCAACAGTGACATCACTCTGCCGACCCTGAGGTTTGAACCAGCGACCTTCTGATTGTGGCCACAGACTCATAACCTGCTGAGAGACACACCACCACTGAATGTTAACGATATAAACCTGCTACCAAAAACCGCCAGGCTGCAGGGGGCGCTGACAACGAAGAGCCTCAGAGGGGGTGACAGGTGTCACCTCGGGGGGGGGGGGTGGGTGTCAGGTTCTCTTCATCACTATCATCATCATTAGCTGCTGCTTAGACAATTACAGAAGCTCAGTTTTATAAATTCATGAAAGTAGCTTTGGGGGGGGGGGGGGTTGAAGCCCCCACCCTCAAGATTGCTGACTGGCTGATAGAGTATGTCAAACATCAAGCTAGAGCATCCGGCAAGCTGGAATAATGAGGTGGGGGGGTAGGGAACGGAAATAAAACAGGAGGGGGACTGGAAAGTGATGGGTGGGGGGACGGTGAGACAGGAGGCCTACTTGAGCGGTCAGGCTGGGTGAGACAGGAGGCCTACTTGAGCGGTCAGGCTGGGTGAGACAGGAGGCCTACTTGAGCGGTCAGGCTGGGTGAGACACAGAGCACAACAGATTCACAGCGCAGAGTCACGATGCAGAAGCGGGGGGGGGGGGGGGGGGGAGTTGGGGGACTGACACTGACTGAGGAGACCGTCCTGAGTAGTCAGGGTGGGTGAGTTTCAGAGCACAGAACAACGGATTCACAGCGCAGAGTCACAGAGCAAAAGCAAGCGGCTGGTGGACGACCAAAGGGGGGGAAACGCAGGAAAGAGGGGCAGAATACGATTGAGGGGAGGGGGGGCTGCAGCAACACTCTGCAGATTGACAACCTGTCTCTCAGATTGGCTCCCTAACGCATGTGACAGCCGGCCACCCCTGACACAAGCCAATCAACCCCACCCTGCGGGCAGATGCCAGCCGCCCCCCCCCCCCCCACCTTCCCCCAGGGAAACACGGGTGGTGGGTACCATAACATCTCCCGACTGCTGATTACTGCTCTCACTGCAGCCAGCTCTCACTGCCTAACTAGTATCTGATGCTTTGCCAACTTTCCTAAATTTCCAAAAATTTTCCCCGATTACACTCTTCAAAGGTACAACAGCAAAAGCCTTCTAGATCTACGACAGAAAACCGCCACGTCCTTAACTGTTAGCTAGTAAGTCGGCAAGCTCACATCTTCAGCGAGAGTGTTAAGCAAAAAAACAAGATCTGCAAAAAAAAGTATACAGTATGTCAGGATTCAGGTATACACACACACACACACACACACACAGACACACACACGCACGCACGCACGCACACACACACACACACACACACAATAACCCGTCTGGGCAATGCTGGGCAGGCTACCATTGTGCCATGTTAGCAGACTTCCTCCACACTGGGAGGACCCCCCACATGGTGGGCGCTTTAGCAGTTTCTCGGGTAACGTGCGGCCTGATTACTGATCTCATCTGGAGGCCAGCTGATTTGCATATACACAAGGCCAACAAATCCTGCGGGCTGATTTTAAACATGCAGATTAGGCCCCTTGCAGGCTCCGCCTAATCATCCCTGGCCGCTCCACTGTGAATCCGCATGCGTGAGCCACACACCCACATCCGCAGCCACCAGCTGTAAATCCGATTATTTTAATTTTACTCCCCCCTCCATATTTGGGGGGGGGGGGGGGGAGTTAAGGGCACGCAGGATTCAAACCAACCTTATAATCAGCCACTAATTTACCAAGATGAAGGCGGCACATTCTTCAAATAACAAGCGCAGTTGAACAGCTACGATGGCAGGTGGATCAATAACCATTGGTGGGGGATGTTCAAGGACATGGCTCACCCACGCTCGGTCTAGGATGCGCCGCACACCGCCGACCTGCAGGGGCAGCCTCACGTTTTGTTTCCCCCACACAGCACACAGCGAGAGGAACACCGGGTCACCTAACACGCCGGGACCGCACAGAAGGGGCATGGCCGTCCTTCAGCAGGAAAACACGGGGTGAGACCTTTCAGTCACACCTAAACTGAGGCCTTCTTAAACACCGCCGTCACCATGGATACCGTGTCCGCCACTGGCGGTAACATAATTGAGTTCTTGGAAAACGGGCGCAGTGACAGTTTAGACAAACAGTAATCTGTGTGGTGCAATTGCAGCTACTCTTTGGCCACACGGGAAATGGTCCGCGAATCAACTGACACAAGCGATGAGTTAATTACCGTAAAAATGGCGGCCATTTATGTTTTGGAGGAACAGAAAGCACAAGCGGAAAAATCAAACATTGAAGTTGCTATTTTGTTGAAACTTCTTCTTGATGTTTTATTACTCATCTTCATTTCACTTTAAATGTGTGATTAAACTGGCACCCGGTCTAGAATAAGCAAGATGACATCATAGCGCACTAAAAACAACCCCAGATCGTAAACAGAGATCAGCAATAAATCAAGATCTGCACAAAAGCCCCCCCCCCCCCCCCCTTCCATACAGAGATGGCAAACCCAAGGTGGGCGGGACCAACCTGCTGCCAATCAGACTGGTGTAACCCACTTCTCATTCATTAGGTCACCTGGTTCCTATTAGATCAAACTGGGTGGAGTCCCACCTACTGCATGTTTGTAAACTGTGCTTACAGTACACCACACAGGAGGGAGACCAACAGAAAATAAGGGGGGAGGAGAGTGAGAGACAGAGAGAGAGTGAAAAAGAGAAGGAAGGAGAGAGATCGAGAGGGAAGGAGATTGAGAGATGGACTGGGTACTCACAGTACGTTTTCCTGGTCAGCTCCTCCACAACCTCAGGCTTCAGCTTGCTGTTGGATTTCCCCATGGTGACGGAGTGCCCCCCCTTCCCGGGGTAGCTCCAGACACCACTTCTCAGCACACCGGACTTTGATCCGACCCCAGCCTTTCAGCCCCAGGAAGCCAGAGAGCTCCCCACGTCGCCGCCCTGCTGGTTGGTCACAGGAGTCTATGCTGCAGCAACGTTCTCCCCAGCCCCCTCTCCCTCCCTCCTTGGTTCTGGGTGATCCTTAACCGAAATGTGTTCAGAGGTCCAGATTAGATGCGATTAGGGGTTGAGACCGGCAGCAGAGCTGGGCTTTTCTAGGATCTGGCCTGTCTTCTGCAGCACCTGCTCCTCCACTCAGCTCATATCCGCCACCGTGAACAGAAAAGCTGCCCCAGCGGTGAGGAAGATCCCAAGCGGTCCTCCCTCCTCCGGATGGGGGGGGGGGCGGCTTTCAGTGTTTGAGTTTCGCCTTCTCAGTAAATCCCCCGTCAGGGCCGAAAATCAGCAGGCCTGACCAGTCAATGACGTCAGGCTTTTGCGGAAGACTGGGGGAGAGGGGCACAGGGGGGTGGAGCCATCAGTCACAGGCATGAAGCGTAGCCAGGGACCTCTCCAAAGTCTGCCCCGAAGGAGGGCCTCGTTCCCGGTCTTCCTGGTGAGGAGTTCCCCTTTGGCCTCCCGTGTTCCCATACAAGTCCGGGTCCCCCGTATATCTTACAGCACGGCCACCACTGTGAGAACAAACAGAGATGAGGTTACGACTGATGCAGCTGATCGCTGGGACTCGACCCCAGGATGCTTACCTGGGCTACGGGGGGGGGGATGACACTGGTTAGTTTGGGCGGGTTTTTAAATAGCGTGCCGCAAGGTACTGAGCTTAAACCCTGATTTGCCTCGCTGCTTCCTGCACTGCAATGGCGTTTGCTTGCACCGGCTGTCTACAGTTTTGTTTGACTGAATGTTAAACAAGATTTCATTAAGGCAAACAAATGTGGAGCAGAGACAGGAGAGGAGTGACATGCTGTCTGAGGCTGTACTTCAAAATGACGTCCTAGCGAGTACGTGCACTAGCATTCAGCATTATCCATTTAATTATCGCTGTCATTTAACGGTGCTGCTGTTTATTATTTTTTTTAAACGAATAATCAATATTTATTTTTCTCGGCCACAAGACCCCATGTAGGGATTAA
Source organism: Paramormyrops kingsleyae (assembly GCF_048594095.1). Taxonomy (NCBI): domain Eukaryota; kingdom Metazoa; phylum Chordata; class Actinopteri; order Osteoglossiformes; family Mormyridae; genus Paramormyrops; species Paramormyrops kingsleyae. Next base: position 19,084,264 of record NC_132798.1, on the reverse strand, counting down.
ATCTCCCAGCTGGCTTTGAGATCCCGGGGAACAAGCAAGTGTTTTACTGTCTTACAGAAAAAAAAATGTAATTCTTAGGTAAAGACAGATCCCCTGATATCCCGATCATTACACACAACTAACCCACCGTGTTTATCCCATCATTTTTGATTTTACACTCACTGTTGCCCAAATCCATTGACGTCAAAGCCAAAGAAACACATTCCTTATGGCACCTTCCAGAAAAAAATAGCAGCAAAGATTTATTTCATTAACAGCAAGTCTGGTCGCTGTAACTTTGTATACAGACAGAACACCAAAGAGGATTTCTAACCTATTACTACAAAAAGAAAATGCTCAGATTTATAACTGAAAGCTTATTTAAATATCATTTTGGTGGATTATAATTGGTAATAAAAACAATCATGGAATAACAATTTCCCCAGAAGACAGGAATGAGCAAGAATATTCAATTCAATTCAATTTATTTTTATTTCACAACAGAGTCACCCCAAGGTGCTTTACATGGGTGTGTTGATGCATTACAATATCATTACAACTTCATTTAATATATATCATTAAGTATTTTAAAATGCGATTCTCTTGGTATTGGATCCTCTTATCCAGTTATGGAAGACAGCAGAGGATAATGGATTATTTTGGCACTGGGGGTGTCCCGTTCAGGTCGAGGCCTGGGGGAGCACGGCCCACCGGGCCTCCAGCTTCAGCACTGGGGGTGTCCCGTTCAGGACGAGGCCTGGGGGAGCACGGCCCACCGGGCCTCCAGCTTCTGCACTGGGGGTGTCCCGTTCAGGACGAGGCCTGGGGGAGCACGGCCCACCGGGCCTCCAGCTTCTGCACTGGGGGTGTCCCGTTCAGGACGAGGCCTGGGGGAGCACGGCCCACCAGGCCTCCAACTTTAGCTGAGCTCACGTTTCCATCTTCAAGTGACTCAGGACTTCTTAAACGAAGCAGCCTATTTTCTAGGGCAGGACTGCAGCTCGGAGATCAAAACCACCTCCTCACACCTTCAGGGGTCGAGTGTGCAGTGCCCATGTTCTGACCCGGATAGCCCAGAGGACATGCCGTCTGTCCAAAGTGGCCTTCTAGGACAACTGCTCAAGTGAACATCTGCTGCTGTACTGGAGGCGGCTCCAGGGTGACCCCAATACGGGTGTCCACATCGTATGTCACTGCTCTCACTCAACGGATGACCATATGTGCCCAGGTCCTCTCACAGCACCCCCTAGAGGAAGGGCAGCCCATTTCCAAAATAAGAGTCTTCTCCACGATGACGCATAACGCTGCCGCTGACCTCGTCACCCACATAGTTACCCGTTAACCTACAAATGAGCGCCCGCCCCCCCAAGGCAATTATGGTTTCAAAACAGGCCGACGAGATCACCAGTGACCGGGGCCCTCACCTGTCGGCTCCCGCTTCCCAAGGGTGGCGAGAGAACCCAGCCTTAAATGCGGCAGGCTGAAACCGGTTTGCTGTGAGACGTCGTGGGCCAGTGGGGGGGGGGGGGGGGGGCAGACAGCAGGAGATGGTGGCTGCGAGATCAGCCCCCGCAAGCTCATTAGAGACGAGATGCTCCTGTCTGGGGGGGGGGGCAGGCGAGCCCACAGACTCAGCAGAGTGGGGAATCTGCCAGGACCAATCAGTCTACGCCGGCCGGGACGGATCATCAGAAATCTGTGTACAACCCCAATTGTTTTATGTGCATCAGTTCCCAAAATTCGTCCAGATTGAATTTACACACAAATCCTGTAGCTGAGGGCTGATCTACTGAGATCATACAAAATAAGGCTCTTCTAGATCTAGGTTTCAGCTCAAAGGGAAGTTCTCTAAAAGTCGACACTATATCCTATCCCTGCATCTAGAGACCAGCCGGATTATGAATTTAAAACAGGAGGCCAAGACAGACATCTCAATAAGCAAATGTATAACTTAGTATGCTTCAAGCAGTGGGGAAAGCTGTAAAATCAATCAAGGTTACTGCAGCGGCAAGAGCTTTCAACCCTAATTTCAGACACGTGTGATGGTGGTTGGTCCCTGGTCAGAGAAACTCCAGTTTCATTTCTGCATGTATGCCAGAGGTTTAAGAAAGTGTCATCGTTAAATGTAAGATTCAAAACAACTCAGCTGGCAGTGTTGAATGGTCAGGGTGCTGCTGTAACCGTTTAAATAAGCCTACATTTAATTAAATTTAACGAGGTCTGCTTGTACACCGAACACAGGAAACCAGTTTGGGTGCAGAGGCTGATTATAAAGGTTTGATTTGGGAATGTGTTTCAGTAATCATTATACAATACTCAACGGTGTCAATCCTACAGAGTTTAAATATGATATGGCTCCAGGATCTCCGAATATTCACTGAATATCCAGGTTTCATTATTATTATTATTATTGTTGTTGTTGTTGTTATTATTATCCTGGAGGCGTGGCCGATAAAAAAATCTTTTAAGCAAAGCACGCGATTCCTCGAAGGTCCATTTGCAAATCGCCCTGCGTGTGGTATTTTCCCAGTCCTCGATCATTTAACAACACTGGGGAATGGGGAAAAGAGCGGATTTGCTTCCCCCACCTCATGAAAAGCCCATGAGCGGGTTGCAGCGGGAGGGAGCAGACAGGCTGCGCATCCCCGGGTAGTCGGATCGCCGGGTGACCGCTTCGGCTTCATACGGGTGCCTCTATTTACGGCTATATTTCTGTCTGCATAGACGAATCCACGGAGTAAAACGCATGTGCGGGATCTTTGATATGTCATATTGACTTTTCAAGATTTGCGGTTGATGCATGTCAAAACTTAAAAAAACAAAAAAAATCAAAGTAACGTTAGATTTTTTTTAAATTTGTGTGCAAACTCCACTTTGTGAATAAGCAAAACTAGCAGCCTGGACCCGGGGCGGCGAGACGCAGGAGACCAAACCGGGACAGGCGGCGCCGCCACGCAGATACGGGGCGGGCTCGGGGTCGGTCGCAGTGTCGCCGGTCCGAAGCGCAGTGTCGCCGGCTCGGTTCGACCAGGCAGCGCCAGATCGTCAGTATAGGCTTTGTTAGAGCTGCTTGTTCCGAGTCCCAGACGTTAAATATCCCGTCGCATCAGCCGCCCAGTGTTGGCGACAACTCGGTTCGGGAAGGGCTCGGTCAACTAAGACGCATGCTTAATGTGTGGCACCTGGGCAACAATGCCATACCCGCCGTACCAAAACAATGGAACGCCGGTCTGGACCTGTGTAAGAAACTCAGCATCTGAGCTTCACCTATTGACTAATTAAGCAGCAAAAATGTCTCATTGATTTAATCTGACATGCAATAAAATTCTGATTTTAACGCATGCAAACTAATAACGTCTGTTAATCGTATAACTCGGACTTATACACGAAGCAACTTTAGTTAGACACCGACCGGTAGCGTGTCTCCGATACACTCACCTCCGCTTAGAGTGATGCAAGCCGTCCGGGCGGAGGACATAAACACTAGACTGTTTGCCCAGCCGCAGCCCCGTAATCACAGCCCGCTAGTCTTTCGGAAGTGGAGCCACGACTCCCGGTCCGCAGCCGCCGCTTCCCTTCTCCTCAGTGGCAGACTCACAGCACGCCCCGGGCGGCACGTCGTGCTGAGTTCACACGCCGCCCTCACAGCGCCCCCCGCAGGACAGAGCTGGCGTTAACCCCTTCGACCCCTCGCTGGAAGAGGGTACATGTGTGTGCATGTGGCGACTAGCCACATGTTAAAAACAAATAAGGTTCATCAAGTGATAGAAACCGACGTGTTGGGCTGCTTTTTACTATTCGGATTGTTGTGTAAATACTACACGCATATGTGAAGGTGAAGCTCATTGTGTAACTTTCCAGACCTCGGGCCGTTTATAGTTTCATTTTTTAAAATAATATTTACGCTTTCCTAAACGCACGTATACTGCCAAATTGGTCGAAAAATTAAATCAACGCGAAATCAGTACTGCCGTAGACCTAGATGTTAATGGTTACTTCCCAAATTCAGCAACTGTTGAAATGTATCGAAGAAATTATGATACAATTATAATTCTAGATGTATCAGTAAGACATCAAAGAAAACGAGCTATACGATTTTCCGGTAATTATGTCTGCCACACTTTTACTCGTCATTTTACTCTAAGCTGCAACACATCGCGCGTACAGCGCTGATTTGAAATGTACTTTATTTATTTGTATTTCTTATTTCTTATTGTTTTTCGTAAGACTGTAAACCGTAGTGTTCCATGCTTTATATAATATGTTCTGCTAACATTAAAAATTTTCAAGTCGTCCCACCCACAAGCAGCCGGAGCTCAGCTCGTCCCACACGGCTCCCCTCCCACCAGGAGCCCGAGAAATAAAATTCAGATCCACGGCCAAATGGAGAGTCCGCAGGGAGACGGGATATGTCCCAAACCATCCGTCCACTGTATGTTTAAAGCCACCATCTGTCTCAGACAAATCACGACAATAGGCTTTTCTGAGAAACATGAGGTAGGCTACTAGAAGGCTTTGGTTTTTTTGTGCCTTAGTTTGCCAAAAACACAGAGACCTAATTAGGCATTTTATAAACGCTTGCTGACAGAACCCGGTGCTTCTAAGATTACGCGATTCTCAAAAACGTGGCTCCAAAAAAAAAAACAATTATTTTTCTTTGCTCTGGTGACTTCTGTCTCGGTGATGAGGAGTAAAATAATAATTGATTTTAATGGACAGTGAACCAGAAGAGATGACTCACGAGCATGCACGTGGATAAAGGGGCCTGGAATTTGCTTTAAAAACGAAAGAGGTTTTTTTTTTTAGAAAGCAGATTGCCTCAGAAGCAATAGCCTGATAAATTAATAAAGAGGCAACAAGGTCACAGATGTGTAACTGGATGGACAAATTGTTCGTCTGGCACTCTCTGACATTGCGAAGACTTAATTATTACATCCCAGCAGCCTGTGCATGGAGACTTCCCTCAATGTCCAGCACAAGTACCGGCCGGAAGGAAAGTGCAGGTCAGGGGTCAAGTTTTCTCTGAATTAAGAATAAGCTGTAAGGCTCAGAAAAACAGGTGTGGAATATTAAGACAATGTCAAAGTTACAGCAATAAAATGGTGGCTCGCAGCACAGCACCACAGCCTTTAATGCACAGGGGTGTGGGTTTGAATCCCATAAGTGGCTCTCTGTCTGTCTATTCCAAAACTGAGTGGTTTTAGGGATGGGTGCCTCTAAATGCCCTCTAGTGGCATCTTGCCCCTGCCATTTCTTTCTGGGATCTGGGTGAGACTCCCTGATACTCTGTACCAGATGGGTGGATGGAAAGCCAGCCACTCTGGGGTGAAGTTATCAGTGTAGTATGACACCATTTTGTGACATAGCCCTGGAAACACTCAGGAGAGTGATGGATTACTGCCTACTGGCTTTACCAGGCTCACCCCGTGTCGTTAAAGTCCCAGTCCCTTTGAACCCCATCAGCATGTCTACATGAGGTACTGCATGTGTGTGCCTGTTAGGTCTGGGTCCGTGTTCTCCTGCTTCCTCCCAGAATAGATCCATGCTTTGGAAAACTCCTCACTGGCCAGCTCCTCCCCAGGCAGAAGGCCTTGGGGTGTCAGAAATGGGCACAGAGATGATAGGGGAAAAAAAAACAACTACCCCACCGCACAGGCAGCTGAGGAGGAGGAGGGTGAAGCCGTCTGGAACCAGGCCTGCACTGCCCTTTCGCTGCAGTGTGGGAGAGGAATCGACTTCCCTGAGCTCGGCCCAGACAAGAAGAGAACCAGGTGACAAACGGCTGCACTTCCGAATGCTGATCTACAACTGCGAGCCGGAGGGTCCCCCGCAGGTTAGCAGATCGCGTGGCTGAGTGACAGCCGACGTCTGAGGGTTCAGGCGCGAGCAGCTGTGAAGCCAGGCTCCCGACGTGGCAGCCGTCCGCCTTTGCCTTTCCACCGCATACAGCAGGGTGTTTCTCAGACCGTTTCATCTTTATGTCTTGCTCTGTGGCATCTGCAGGGTCTCGCTGAGGACTTCGACTGCTGACCTTCTTTGGGTATTAAAATACCCGGAGCTTATTCCCGACACTCTGCCTGGCTGGTCCTGCCTGATGCTCGTCCTGGGTTGGGTTGGATTGGGGGGGGGGGGGGGGGGGTAGTCCCAGAGGTATCCTAGCACAGTACCCGGGATGCCCTTGGTGTAACGGAACTGAGGTACAACTACAGTTGAGGGATTTTTTGAAGCAGAACATAGGACAGTGACCCCCCCCCCCCACACACTGCCTCAAAGCAGTCAGAACTTGAAATAGTGATACTTTATGCATTTCCATGGGGAAATTCTCTCTTCTCATATCCCATCTTATATACATATATACAAACATACACTTGTATACACATATACAGGTGAGAGCAAGTTCGGGGGTCACAGCACAGGGTCAGCCAGCGTGCAGCACCCCTGGAGCTGGGGGTTAAGGGCCTTGAACAGGGGCATCAGTCTGCTGACTACAGGATTCGAACCGGCAGCTTTCTGATTGCTGAGTCCTAACCCACTGAGCCACACACTACCCCCATGGTCTGCAGAGCAAACACGTTACCATCTGGGACGTATTTACTGCAGTCCTGTTTCGAGTTGCCGTCTCATGCACACATTACTGATGTATTTCTTGACATTTTGGTGCAGTTATTTCCTCACTGTTAGCTAAACAGGATTGTTTCAGAATAGCTTCTAATTTCAAAGGTAGACAGGCAGAACTATACGCTGACTAATCAGGTCATCTGTGCTATGCACAAAATAAGGCTATTAGCTTTTTTTTTAAACTGTATTTTCTGGTTCGAGGAAGTGGTGGTTTTGCAGGTTGTTTGATGCTTTGTAAAGTCATTACAGGACCAAGACTTTAGCATTTCAGGGGCGATTTCAACCCGTATTTCACAGTAATTGTGTCAAACTGCATTGCAGCTGCTGCAGATGTGCATTTGCACTTTAGCTGCATTAGTTCAGCTCTTGTAATCTTGTTATAATGCTTATGGTTTGAAGAGGATGGATTCATGCTGATTCGGCGCTTGATTTTAGGCCTTTTTGTAGTCCAAAGAGGCATTGACTAGCAGCTGATTAACTTCCATCGACTGCACCCCCTGCACCCCCGTGCTGCAGAAATTGACTCAATATTGTACAACACTGACACGAGAGACACTCAAGTACAAAAGATACAACGACCTTGTTTTGGTGCTGGCATGAAGTACCCAGTGAGGTGTCCCATAAGGTGCCCAGTGAGGTGTCCAATTAAGTGCACAATCAAGACAAAAGGACAAAAAAAACAATAAATAGAATAAAAATAATGTACAAATAGAGATGTATAAATCATAAACAAACGTAGATATATTAATAATGGTGAGACACTCATATGTTAGCTATAGACAACTTTGGGTTATGTGCGAATAAGCTTATAATGTAGGGTATAACCTTCATACAGTGGGTGATTAAATCTGAGAAGGACTCATAAGTGTCAGTGTGCTCCTCATGGGTTTATGTCCTACTGGCCTATTTGCGTGGCTCTGCAATGTTCCGGTGTTGGGGTGCCATGGGTAAATGGGACCAGTCTGCTAAAGGTAATGAGGAGACAGGAAGAAAATAATCCACCACCTTCCCGCTGCCCACTGCCCACTGCACGCTTACAGCTTCCTCCTCTGGCAGGCGCTGTGTGCGAGAGGGCAGCCCCCACCCTGACGGGGGTCCTGCCTGGCACCGCATCCTGGCGAAATGAAGATAATAACCCACAAAACAAGGCTAGTTAAGGGGAAGCTGTTGTATTGTACTGAGTAGCTAATGGGTTAGAATCGCCCACTAGACTCTCCTCTGCTGAAGGAGGACATTTTATAAGGGTTAGCAAACCAGAAAAAATGTTTGAAAAGTGACACCAATTTTCTCATATTTTCTGTGGTTTTATAACTCCCTCCCATCCAAAACAAACGGTCCCAGAATGGCTAAGACCGCTGGTGTTTACCCAAAGTCTGCTCAAACAATAACAGCTCTTGTTTTTTTCCCGTCGTCATTTTCAAACAGCTCTAAGTCGTCTAGAAACTGGGATTTACAAGTGAGTTTTTGGAAGTGCTGTCCAAGCATTAGATTGCTGAGAATGATGAAGGAATCCAGGTCTGTATTCATGCTGGGCTGTATTTGCAAGGCTAACTATATGCAAATAAGCCAATGCTACCTGTCATGGAAGTCAGACCTTGCAACTGAGGTGTAGACCTTACTGTGGTGTAAACATCAGCTATTTCTACGTTTTGCATCCTCAGTGGATCTTTCTCAGGGACTCGCAGACAGTCCATGTCTTTGCTCCCTCCCAGCTCCCAGCCAATCAAAAACACCCGGATTGCTGAAGCAGATTCACTGTGAGCTGGGAGGGAGCAAAACTGTAGACTGTCTGGGGGTCCCCAAGGACATACGACATGTGCGCATGTTTGTGTGAGTGTGTAGGGCTAGCTGTGTGACTACACTGTATGGTGCAGAGGGGTGCTATTGTGAGGCCAGCAGGAAAAGCCCTGAAATTTGAAAGCTCCTTGTTTTCGAGCAGACAGATGTTCTACGGGTCCCTGACGGGCCACAGAAGTCACTGTCATCCCCCCCCCCCTCCAGCCTCGTCACATTTGTTCTCTAGTGACACCTTCCTCACTCCCTCCTGTCACTCCAGGGGAGATCTTAGGGTGTGTGTGTGTGCGTGTGAGCGGGTATACATTACCTTATGGGGACACAATGTCCCCACAATGTGATGAATACCCGTTTATTTTTCCCTTATGGGGACCAGTTTCCTGGTTACTTATGGTTAGGGGTTAGGGTTTGGTAGGGGTTAAGGTTGTCATAGTTAGTGTTAGCATTTTTCCCACAGAAATGAATGAGTGGTCCCCATAAAGATATGTTAACCGACATACATACATACACACACACACACACACACATTATTACAGTGCCCAGTCCTCACGGAATACTGCCCTTTAATTTATTAATTTACCCCCCCATTCCTGTAGCCCCTGTAGCTGGGAGCAGGGGACTGCAAGGCTGTCTGCGCTGAATACTAACAGGCAGGTAAAGTCTGGCTCAGGTCCTCAGCAGGATGGGGACAGAGGAGTCCCTGTCTGTGCTGGATGCAAATGGGTCTGAGTGAGACCGTATGGACCCCGCGCTGGGCAGATTCATCACCCCTGCAGAGCGTTAGGATTGGTGGGTGAGCTGTCAAGCTTTCCCGCTCTCTGTATAGTCATGTGTGCCCTGCTTGCACACGCACATGTATGTGTGTGAATTAGGTTTATATTACTTTGTGGGGACCATTTTTCGGGTCCTCACAAAGATCTGTGAATGCAATCAAAAAACTAAAAATGCTGAAAGTCTCGTATTTTGCTTGGTTACTTATGGTTAAGGTTAGGGCTGGGTAGGGAGTAAGGTCGTCATGTTGTGAGTTTTCCCCATATAAATGAATGGAGAGTCCCCACAAAGATATAATGACAGAGCTGTGTGTGTGTGCGTGTGGCACACACACACACACACACACACACACACACACACACACGCAGACCTGTACTCATGTCTTTGTGGGAACCGTCTATTCATTTCTATAGGTAAAACCCCTATTCTCAACAATGGCAACCATAAGTGACCAAACAAAATACAAGTCTGTTGGCATGTTTATTGCTTGCAGTCACAGATTTTTATTAATTTAATTTAAATTTCCCCTTGTGGGGACCACAAAAATTGTCCCCACAATATCAAAATATCATGTTGGTCCCTGCAATGTGATGTATATCTGGACCACACACACACACACGCACAAACAGACACACACACACAACGCAGCATCCCTCCACCAAGAGTGGGAGGGGCTGAATGCCAGGCGATAGGGCGCAGGCAGTGAATAGACTTCAAGGGGGTGTAGAGAGCTGGAGAAAGTTGAGTGGGCGCTGAATGAGGCCGGCCTGGTTAAACACTCCCAGGCGGAGCCGGTGGCCGGCTGTCAGGGGCTCGGATGGAGGCTGCCAAGAGCTCCACGCGCAGCCCATCTGTCACCAGGCAACCCGCCACAGACAGCCCCAGGATGGCCCCCGTCGGCAGCTTGGCAGCCCGGCCTCATCTCTCGGCAGCAGTTGCCTGGAGTGACCTGTAGGGGGCTGACAGACAAATGAGTTCATCATCAGTCACAAACAGAGAACCTTCCTCAGAAATTCAAAGCTCGCAAATTCATTTCAAAGTCACTGCATAGAGCTGCTTCTTAGTTTTTTTTCCCTGTTCACTACGTAATTGTGAGGTAAAATCTAACATGTGGTACATAAGCACTTGTTTTCGCGAACTGAAATTAATCCAAAAATTTTCAGATCTTCACTTTTATGAAAAAAGGAGAAAAGCAAAAATAGCGTTTGTTTATTAGAGAGTGAATTATACACTGTTTTAGAAAGATCCACTGAGGATGCAGAAAGCAGAAATCATGTGCCAGATACCGAGGCGTCGGTCAACAACGAACTGCATATATGATCGTGGTCCCATAAGATTATAATGGAGCTCAAAAAAATTCCTACTGCCTAGTGATGTCATAGCCCTCGTGACGTCATAGGGTGCTGAATTACTCATGTGATTGTAGTGATGAGGGTGGCATATAAAAGCATAGTACATATAATTATGTACAGTACATATTACTTGATAATGATAACAACTATTTCACAGTTTTATACTGTATTTTTCTCGTTACTTAGGCCATACCATATCGCTTAGCTGTGTAGAAGGCTGTACCTTCTAGGTTAGCGTAAGTACACTGTATAATGTTTTCACAATGGAAAAATTGCCTAATGGCACATTGCTCAGAATGTATCCCTGTCGATAAGCCATGCATGATTGCATTGATTCTGGTAAGTGAAGCTAACACTGTACCTCCAATATTTCTGCTTTACATAGGCTGTATGTATCATATTCCTGCTTTTACTGTATGTTAGTGTTAATTTTGGGTTTTTGTTTTATTTTGTGCGATGGTAGGTTGCTTTCTGTGTCTGGGAACACTCAAAAATGTTTCCCATATAAATGAGCTGTAATTGCTTTTTCGCTTTACGTCATTTTGGTTTGTGAATGGTTTCATAAGCAATGTTCTGTTTTCGTAAGGACAGGGGATACCTGTACATATGTTTCTAGCAGCTCTTCCCAGATCCCCCCCCTCTCCTGGATGGCAAGCTCTGCAGCTCGTAGCAGCCTCGTCTGGCTCTGTGGAATCTAGGTTAACGTGCATCATGGGGGCGTGGTAATGCGCAGGGTCATGGGGGCGTGGTAATGCGCATGGTCATGGGGGCGTGGTAATGCGCAGGGTCATGGGGGCGTGGTACTGCGCAGGGTCATGGGGGCGTGGTAATGCGCATGGTCATGGGGGCGTGGTAATGCGCAGGGTCATGGGGGCGTGGTAATGCGCATGGTCATGGGGGCGTGGTAATGCGCAGGGTCATGGGGGCGTGGTAATGCGCATGGTCATGGGGGCGTGGTAATGCGCATGGTCATGGGGGCGGGGTAATGCGCAGGGTCATGGGGGCGTGGTAATGCGCAGGGTCATGGGGGCGTGGTACTGCGCAGGGTCATGGGGGCGTGGTAATGCGCATGGTCATGGGGGCGTGGTAATGCGCATGGTCATGGGGGCCGTGGTAATGCGCATGGTCATGGGGGCGTGGTAATGCGCATGGTCATGGGGGGCGTGGTAATGCGCATGGTCATGGGGGCGTGGTAATGCGCAGGGTCATGGGGGCGTGGTAATGCGCATGGTCATGGGGGCGTGGTAATGCGCATGGTCATGGGGGCGTGGTAATGCGCAGGGTCATGGGGGCGTGGTAATGCGCATGGTCATGGGGGCGTGGTAATGCGCATGGTCATGGGGGGTGCTGTCCTGGGCAGCTCGTGAAAATCCACAGCCTGCATGTGGAATGCCATGGACCGCGACTCGTCCAAAGAGGAGAACAATCACACAAACCACAGTCCACCCCCCACCCCCCAGAAAAAAGGGAAGCTGAAATGTTGGATTTGATGTAGTATGATATTAAGGTCATTTATTTGTATTCAACAAATGTTTTTGTCCAAAGCGACATAAAAGTGAGGCAAACAACACATTACAGACATACGGCTGTCAAAGAATCGACGAGACATAAGTGCAGCTTGGCTGAGCTTCCAGTGAGTGACCAGGTACAGGGGTAAGCAGGACTGGAGCAGAAGCTACAGAAACACATCTAACAAAGAAGGAAGTTAATAAGACAACTATTCAAATCAGGTGTAAGATTAAGAGCATCCAGGGACCACATAGTGGTGTCAGGCTAGTGGAGGAATTCCTGGATCAGATGGGTCTTGAGGCGTTTATTGAAGATGGAGAGAGAATCTGATGACCGGATGTGGTTCTGCACCTCGTCCCACCATCGGGGAACCACATGAGAACCATCTGGAGTGGTGCTTTGAATAGCCTTGATGAAAGCTACAAAGGTACATCTCCTCCAGAACCCAGGACTGCAAGATGTTACACGTATTCTACACGCTGATCCTCAAAAAACACACGGAACTCTCAGATAGAGAACCGAATAACACAAGCCAGCTTAGGCCGTTTTCATTATCATGGGCAAATCACAAGCACTCAGAAGGTCAGGCCTTCATCAACGTACATGGTTACTGCACCATTCAATCCAGGCAACTTTCACAGCCTAGAAGCCAGACATCACTAGAAACCAATTAACCAACTGATACAGTCATGGCCAAGAATATACTACCTGCACCGCCTTCAGAAAATGTACCACTTCTCCCAGAAAACTGTTCCAATTACAAATGCTTTGCGTTCATTGGGACAACACAAAAATGCAGAGAAAAAAAAATCAGATCTAGTATCATTTCATAATTATTGACTCTCTCAACTTAATATTTGGTGGCACTGGTGTGCAGAGACTTATAGAGATGCAGGGGCAAAACACTTTCCAGAAATGTAACTAAAGTGAACAGCAAAACAATTTTTGGACTATATAATTATACCTATATTTGGTCATTCTGGTAATTGTAGCGGCCAGTCTATGAATACTAAAATAATGAGTGTAAAAATCTTAATATTAAACTGTTTTTTCTTATTTAAAAAACATTTTCTGAAAGGAATGCAGGGTAATCTCAGTAATTGCCATATTTAACATCATGCTTCAGGTTTAACATAAAAGCTATTTCTGGAAGCAAATTCCTATTTTTCTAAATTAATGTGTTTGTGTGCATTTTTCAAATATAATTATTAAGGAGATTAATCACAGACAGCTGCTGCTGATCTTACTGGCCCCAAGACCCCTGATCTGAACCTAATAATGGCATCTTTTACATTTTACATTTGCCCTGGGTGGTGCAGGAGGGGCCCAAGCTGGAGCGAATAGAGCCACGCGTGGCCCTGACGTCCTCCCCCCTTTACAGCCGCTGGTGCCAGATAGCAAAGCTGACAACCCAACTGAGAGGGAGCTGCAGCCCAGCAGGGTCACGGACGCCTCAGGCGGGGGGTGCCTGGGGGGTGCATGTACAGCCCATTTCCAAGATCCTGCGGGTAGCCTCCAGTGCTTGGCTGTGACAGCTCCCCCTTGTGGTCCCTTCGCCCTCTTTTCGCGCCCCCCCACTCACCCCCACCCTACTTTCCGGCAAACATGGCACAATCGTTTTTTTTTGTACTCATAGTTATGTTACCACTGGTCATCTCTGAGAGAAGGCAGGACATATATATGTATATATAAATTTTATATATGTGTGTGTGTGTATATATATATATATATATATATATATATATATATATATATATATATATATATACACACACACACACATATATATACACATAAAAGACACAGCCCTGGTTGCGTCTGAAGCTAATTGGCTATAAAGCTTTGCTTTCCGGAACATTCCTCAATTTTCATTAGCCTGGGCTGCTCAGCATGCGAGGGGGAGTCCATGCCTTCCGAGTGCATCGCTGACTCATATGGAGCACTGTCTGGAGGTAAATTAGATTCTAAGAGGCAAAATCATAAAAAGTTTAAAAAAAAAAAAAGTTCTGCTCAAACTCTTGACCAAGGAGGAAGAATAAGGACGGGTGCTACTGCTGGCGGAGTTTATTTCTGGATGTTTCCGGAATAAAAATGAAAAAGTCTGGCCTTCAGGATGGAGCGGCGCTGAGTGACGGAGGAGAAACCACGCAGGATGGGGCGACCACATGGAAGGTTCCGGATGAGGAGTTGAGCTCCTCTGCAAAAATGGTCCTGAATGAGGGAGATGATGGAACAGTGTCTTCTTGGGTGGCTTTGGAGACTCGGAAGCTTCCTCTTTTGCGTAGAGTTTGACTCTTAGTAGATGCAGACATGGCTTTCAGCCAACACAGATGTTACCTCAGCTGGGGGCTGATTTCGGAGTGGAGTTGCTGCTGCAGAACTGTTGGAGGTACCTTCAGACGCCGAAGTTTTGAAGAAGCACCCCTTGAAGCCCAGAGCATTTCGGAGAAGTCTTTCCCAACATTTCTAAAGTGGAATTTTAACTTCCGCAGAAGTCACCATGAAAGACTCTGCTGCTGGTTATGCAATCCCACAGCCATGGTAGATTCCAGAAGAATCTTCCATGTTTTTTTATAGACCGCCAGAGGTTTGGAAGCCAAAGGGAAATACTCAGGGTATAAAAAGACAGACAGAAGAAGAAAAAGTAGAATGAAGAATAGATACAGCAACGTGCTGCTGACGCACTTCAATGTACCACTAGTACAAAATCAGATCAGTCCAGATGGCTGGACCCAGTACAGGGTCCTGGTGAAACCCAAGCCTATCCCAGGATGCACTGGGCCGGAGAACACCGCGGATGGGATGCCAGTCCAGGACAAAGTGCTCACACCCACCAGGGGCAAATCAGAGTCACTAGAGAATTTCTTTGGAGAGTCGGAGAAAACTCAAGTTTCGAGAGTAGATTTACAAAATGGAAGGAGATCCAGGCCCATTGAGCAGAGCAGTGATTCAAATCCACAACCTAGAGGTGTGTGGCTACAGATCTGCCCACTGAGCCAAAATTCTGCCCTTAAAAGGCCTTTAAAATAACAGAATACATTTAGACCCAGAAATGTCCAAAACACTCCAGGAAATGGGCTGCTCTGCGAGGACATGCCTTCTTCTAATGACAACAGGCCCTGTTTGAGGCTCCATTTCCCAAAGCTCATTTAAATAGGTAAGACAGACTGCTACGGACACCGGGAAAAACTGTTAGAAACTAAATTTCTGGGAGCTTCCATTCGAGACGCCCCCCCTGCCTGAGATTTTTGCCCTTCAGTGTGAATAAAAGCGTGACTTCTCTCATCTCCGGGCACCAGCTGCTTACATAAAACAGCACAGCCTGATCGGCTCCCATTTTGCAGGCATCTACTGCCCTCATTTAGTTTCTGGAAAAATCCTCCCATTCGCATTTTGTTTATAGATTTTCGTAGGTTTTGAGGGATTTTAGTTTTGCAGTGCTCAACGACCGCCACCAGGGGCAGCCTGTTAATTACGTGCATAAGGCTTGTAGGGAGAGACATACATATAAATACATATAAACTACTTTTAAAAACTGGAAAGTGTCAACAAAGTTGACACAATACAGAACTTAGTTAGTAAGGGCACGGCCCATGTGCCGACCCACAGAGGTTCACTGAGTATGCAGAAGTGGAGAGGGACTCCCTATCAAAGGAGAAATTGGCCAGCTGAGACCAGGGGGCCTGTTGTCAAGGAACAGCAGGGTTTGGGGGTGGTGTGAGTCTGTCATGATTTCTCAGCCCTCCTCCTGTACCAGCGCCTCCTGCAGACCTGCCAGGGAACAGCAGGGAACAGCAGGCTTAGGCGGCGAGAACCACGGAAGCCAAGTCTGAGATGGATGAGGGAACATTCTCTGCCTCTGATTCCCTGCAGATACCAGAACACGAGACACCTACGATTACCGTAAACAAGGCATATGCGGGCCTGTGCGGGAAAAGCCAGAAATATCCCCTAATATCTGAAAAGAAGAGTTAAAGCACAAGAGAAATGAGATTAAAGCAAGGAGGGAGATTGAAAAAGAAAGTGCAAAATTGATTGAACGTTATAGTGGCGTAATTGGAAAATGAGATTTCATCGCGCCGGCCCTGGAAGACTGATCACACCTCTACATCTTCCGTCTCCCGCTTGTTGTTGCTCCGTCAGATCTAAAGCTGATTGCACAATATTTCACCTCGTTCACCCGTGAGCAAACTGTTAAATTGGGACGCAGAGCTCAGTGAATGTAATACCTATAAAACAAACATATTGATTCACATTAGGTCAAACGTGGGGGTCAATGACAGCATGGCTATGGATTAACATGTTCTCACGCAGATCTGCCACTCCCCACAGAGTACGAAATCCCTTTGGCGATGGTATGCTCCTGAAATGCTCTACAAGTGTAACGCAATCTGGCCCTCATTGGCTAGATTGCTTATTTATTTGTCGATACAACTACATCAGCCAATCAGAAGCGGCTCACTGGTGAAACATTATTATTACAGCTCCAGGGAAGTTCTAAGCCTTCTTAGCTCAATCTCGGCATCCCTTGCGTCTGTCCTGATACATCCCAGCCCCATGCAGCATAATCCAGAGAGATCAGAATTTCATTGTCTGCTAAGGCAAATATGGCAAAAGGCTGGTCCAGGTCTGTGCTGCATGTGGAAATTGAGCAGTCAGGGTGGTACTGGACTCTGCCAGGGGGTCCAGCATTGGTGGGTTTCCATCAGGGGAAGTGGTCTGTCACTTCTGGGGGCGTGGTCTGACACCTCAGGGGAGTGGTCTGTCACTTCTGGGGGCGTGGTCTGACACCTCAGGGGAGTGGTCTGTCACTTCTGGGGGAGTGGTCTGACACCTCAGGGGAGTGGTCTGTCACTTCTGGGGGCGTGGTCTGTCACTTTGGGGTGGTGGTCTGTCATCTCAGGAAGAGTGGTCTGTCTCCAAAGGGGGGTGGTTTGTCACCTCAGGGGCATGGTCTGTGACTACAGTGGGAGTGGTCTGTCACACTACAGGACAGGACAAGCCAATACCTTAAAAGAAGCTAAACATTTACTCTAATGAAGATAAATCCAACAACAAATGGCCACTGTGATAAGCACAGGGCTTTTCTTCCATTTTTCTCTTGATAACTGCCTGCACTAGTCACACCAGTTCTACTGGCATTGTCTCCACACATGAGCATTTGCCAAATAAATAAATGAGTACAAATATGAAACGGAAGGCAGAGACAGTGGATGAAAGGAAGTGGGAGATTAGATCCTGTCAGAAGGAAATGGCTTTATTATTAAAAAGATAGTGGGTGATAATTAACATGCCCACAATGCAGATGCTAAGAATAGAAGAAAATCTATAGGAATGCTAACGATACGGCACCGCTGGTGTTACCATGGTGATGGAAGCAGCTGCTGTGCAAGTAAAACCAGGAGAATGATCAATTAAGGAACACACAAATATTTCAAGAACTGATGTTAAGGAAGAATTTGTCATGAAATAAACATAGGGTGCTTCTTCTCAGGAACCAACAGATCAGGCAGTGCTATGGTAACCAGACCCCCCCCGATACACCTCGAGAGAAAACGCTCAGCGTCTGACAGAGTGTTAGGAAAACACTGTGAAGTCAGAAGATGTTCACGTTTCAATGGCTTAGGAGCCCCGACCAGGTCAGGGTGCAGCCGGCTAAAAACAAAATAGGCAGGAGCTAATTATAGGCCTGTCAGCTGTCAGCTAAACCGCTGTTATCCATCCAAAGCTATTATGCAGACCTCTCTCACGGGGTATTATATTAAAGCCCACGGGAAAAGAGGCCTACTGTTTTATTCTTCAGGCTCGCTCTTCCATTGAGAAAAGCTGTGTTATGAAACAATTTATATAAGTTCCACGCTGAAAACCACTACAGCACTGTAAACTCTTTGTAAGGACATGACTTTTGTCATCTCAGTTGCTTGTGATTGTTACTATTGCTACAACTCGACCTAGACCTCAAATAAATGTAAACGAAGACAGAGGAATGAGTCCTGTTTTCATCACGCAGTCTGTGCATAATAGGTGGCAGCAAATAGCTGATGGACACACACACAAGGGACAAGAGCCTCTGAAACTGGAGCGGTGCTGGCACCTGTCTGAATAGGGGATCATGTGATGAGTCATGTGACACTGTGGAAACACACACTCATCAGAGGGAAAAAACAGCCGCCCGTCATCATATTCCGGAAGCACCATCCCCTGCAGTGTGGCTCTGCAGCTTCCCCGCTCTGTCACTCGCTGCTTGTAGGGAGAGGAAAGCCTTTCAAGCTGCAGTGTGGGGCCAGTCGCGTACAGTGCAGGGCCCAGCTAAAGGCACGGCCTGTTCCACTGCCCTGTCAGTCACCTCAGTGGCCCAAGAGCGGGCTCCCCCGAGCACACCACAGAACAACAGGCGAAGGACAGCTGGATTAGCATAAACAGCAGCTAAGAAAAACAGGCTGGGGTGCATCCGCTAAAAAACACACATCACCATGGCCTGAAAGCCCTTAAGGATAAATATCAAAGCATTCCTATTGGTGTTGTGTGGACTTGGGGGTGGGGCACTCTGGTGTCATGTGACAGCCACGTCCATGCAGGGGCCTTCGTCTCTGCTTGCCAGATAATTGAAGGCTATGTTCCTAGTGGGAGGGGGGGAGCACACTAGACCATTGGGGAGCTGTCAAATTAAAGGTTTTAAAAGAGGAGGTATGACTCGCTGCAGCGTTTACGGTCTCGATGCTCACCAACAAAAACTGCGACAGTACTGGGAATGCAGGAATTTTGACCTGGCTCTTAAATCTACATGCTTCTCAGACCTTCTTGAGGCAAATGTTCCTTTATTATTGAGTTTATTTTCCTCTGAGAAATCAATACACATGGATGCCAGGAAACACCGTCATCGGTGGAAACCCACAGCGAACATCAACAGGCTACTCACTTGTCGCTCTGTGAAAGTCACATGACCCAACAGGAAGTAATGACAGATGTTTTACATCATCTTCCATTGGTGAAGCCCAGTTCCAATACTAAGAGCAAAAGTATGGTAAAAATCCCTGAATGTTGTTCTTGCCCCACCCCAAAAATCATGTGTCCAGTATTCTAGCAAAAGGCACTTGGATCCCAGTTGCATTCATCCTAGTGGCCCAGGGTCATTTCAGGCAATGCTCTACTGCGCTGCATTATAGATTGACTAGTTCCAATGCCCCCCTCTCCAAGCATTAACTGCAGGAGAAATCCAGATATGCGGCAGGCTAATGATAGATGGGGGTTGTACTCAGGCTTTGCAGGGATCACGGAGACCCGGTTTAGAGAGAGGACTGGGCAGCGGGAGGAGCAGAATATCCCGGGGCGGTCGGCGCGGTCTGGAGAACCTGGCACAGCGAACCTGCGACTCACCGCAGCACCAATTTTCATTTTAGAAAAAGCGAAAATGTGCAGATCAGCGGCCAAGGGGCATTTCAGCTGCGGCTGCATTTACCGGCCGGCGTTGTCCGGCCCAGAGGGAAGGCAGCTGCTGGCGACAAGAAAATTAAATATTTGCGCTTCTCCATTCCCGTCCAGCAGCTAAGCCTCGACTTTAATTAAAACCGCGTATTTTTAGTTAATGGACTATTAACCTCGAATGTTTCTTAATTACTCTGGGCATCGGGAAGCGCAAACGCGGTCTAAAGACAAGTCCAGGGCATCGATATGAAACGCCCAAAAAGAAAACCTGCTCTGCTCTCAGCCTTAACGAGCTCATTTGCACAATTAGGCAGAAGCAAAACAGGGAGGTTTAAAAGAGAAACTCCCAGGCTGATAATTAGTCTGAAAAAAACAATATACTGAAGAAAGAAAACATAAAGCTATCGTTTGCAACCATCCGCACTCCATTAATACAGTGGAATATCCAAGTTTGCAGAACTCCTTGTAATTACATATATACACAATCTATACACAGCACTGTTAGACTTTCCGTCCTCCAGATGGCGTCCTTGCAGAAAGCAGCCTTTTAGGGTTTGATTTCTATATCCATAAGGAGCTGGGGGTGTGTTTTTCCCAGAAGTCATCTGGAAATTTGGATGTGCACCTATCCTTTGGCTTCCTGTGATTCCCAGTCAATCACAGGGCAGTGGTACACCCTGGACAGGATGCTAGTCCATCATAGGGCACACACACACACACACACACACACACACACACTGTGGGCAGTTTAGAGACACCGATTCACCTAAAGCATATGTCCCTGGACCGCAAGAGAAAACCCACGTGAACATGGGGAGAAAATGCAAACTCAGCCCACACAGAGCCAGGAGCAGAACCTGAACCTGATCCCGGACGCCCGCTGAGCCAGCCTATACAGAGCAATCACACTTGTCACACACACCAGAAGGTATATTTTATACATACCAAGTGCTGACATATTATACCTTTATAGTTGCAGCTAAATCACGTTTCACATAAACATAGAATTAACAGTTTTCAAAATATCTGACATATTTAAAAGTTTGCAAGTTACCATCTTCTGCTCATATTGATGTTTTATGACTGATTTATGATTTATATTGATACATATAAATTGAGCACATATACACACATCACATACACCTGTGTAGAGTCGTCGACACTATGCAGAGTGCATACATGTGCAGTTAATTCTGATCCTGATTTAGTGGATTTGAGCCAGTGTGGCATATGGGACAATGAGGTGCGACTTGCAGCCAGTCAGGCAGCGCTCTTTATGGACACGTCAATATTACTCTCGGTCTGGGGAAATATACTGCTAATCTATGCATTAAGCCGACACTGCGTGGCACATATGCAGCATGTGCCGTTTCTGCATGTTCTGGGTTTGTTTATAAATGCTTATTTCTCCAGAGGAATCTGGCAGGGCCCTGTCGAGAAGGATGGCTCATCTGTAGCTGCAGAAGCGCAGCATGACCGGGCAGGTTATGAACAGTGGAGAAGCAGATGAAGTCCCAAATCTCGCCCCGCAGATTTATACTCTGCATCTGAGCCGTAACACCACCGTCACTCATAGGCATTAATGGGAGCTGCTGAAAACTGGGAATAAAAGAAAACGGCCCACGGCCGGCATGAAGCAGTCGTGAGGCGAGTCACATGAAGCCAGAGTGAGTCACTGTGCGAGTCACTTTACAGAAGCAGGACTGGGGTAGAGACAGACAGCTCGGCATGGCACCAGATTCCCAAGTCTGAAGTATATATATTTTAAGCTGCATTAATAGAACAGATAAGGGAGCAAGAAAGCGAGAGGGAAGGAAATGAAGGATGAAGCCAACAGTGTTATTAAGGGGCCCCTTCTTAATTTGCACCCTTTGATAAACATATGGTCTTTGCGGACTAACAGAAAATGGGCTTTTTGGGATCAAAGGACTCCACTGTGAGGTCAGATGGCCAATGATGGAGATCAATCTGGCCACCGGAATGCTGTGGGTTCACGTTCCAGGACAGGCCGCACTGTTATACTATACAGGAAGCTACATACCCGATAAGCTTCAGGAAGATAACTGACTGCTTGGGTGAGTAAAGCTGTACCCTACCTGAGACTGTTCGCAGACAGCCGTGTGTTTTGTTGGTAGACCTTTGAAGTCCACAGGTGTAGAAACAGCTGTTGGCTTAATTACTGAAGGGAAATTTCCACCAATTCTACCAACAACACATGGCAGGAAATTCTGTCAGTCTGACCAGAATAAACAAAATCCCATTTCCCCCTGGCACCTCACACGACTCCACTGTGCTGAGCTTGGATTTTGGCGAGAACTGTCTATTCTGAACCTTTTGTGGGCCAAAAGCAGTCCAGTTGCCTGTACTGAGTCAAAGCATGAATCATTAGTAAATCTTACCACCGGGGGTGTTAAACTAAGACGATTGTGGCCTGATTTACTACAGGGTGGCGGAGGAGAGTTTATCTTCTTTACCATCCCAGGCCAGTCTGCAGCTTTTCGTTTTACTCTTAATGAGAACTTGCCATAACTGGAAACACTGGTCTCACTCACAAAACAAACAAAAAAAAATTGTAGCTCAAAGTTGGCATGTCTCTGGAACTAAACTAGCGGGTGACGTTAATAGCTCCACACCAGCTGATGCCTGGTAAACAGAAAGGAGTACGGTGCTATGGCAGCCAATCAGAACAAGGCCATGAAGGGGTTCCCCATGTGGACCAAACTGAAAGTTTATCCAGACCCAGCCAATAATGCATCTTAGTTCATGTAAAAAGGCTTAACGTGGTTTGAAGTGCAAGAAGTGTGGAACCACCAAATTTCGCACACAGATCATTTGTTATAATCCCCCCCCCCCCGCCTCCTCCTCCCCCCATGACAGAGAGTAGAAACGATCAGCGAACGTTACAAAGTACCCATTTTTGTTATATATGCCTATATCAAAGGTCATTGTTAATTCATTAAAGTTCATGAAATACTGTTTAGTTATTGAAAAATGTTCCTGACCTCTGACTTTGAACAAAAATCTGATGCAGACCTTTGATCAAAAAGTTTGAGATCCCCTGATATGTACGATTCCGGGCGAAACACCCTACATCTTAAAGAGTGAATTCGGGTTGGACACTAAATAAAGTGGTACAGTTTTGGCATGATTACTTCCTGGTTTCATGAAAGCCAATCAGTAAAGTGGTTACTGGGCTCATGCATGTGACGCATACACTACACCGAGACTGCATTCGTTGCCATGTCACAGTGGTAAGGCATGTTAAATCTGCATGAAGTGTGTCACTATGAGTTCACAGGATGTGGGGAATTAAGGGGGAACAAATCGCTGCTTGATCTGCCACAGCAGAGTGCCAAAGGCTGGCTATAGAACGTTACATCATCAAGAAAGACAAGGGCGGCACTGACTTGTTAAACTCGATCATTGTCACAAATCCCTTCACCTGCCAGCTGACGAGGCAGAGAGGCACAGCAAAGTAAGCATCCGGGCTGCAGGCCTAACTCTCCCTGACAGAGATGCAGGAGCCTCTCCAATCCTGGGACTTGTCACATCCATCCTGGAGATTCCATTCTTTAGTCTTCATTCACTGATCTTAACTGAGACACCAGCGCCTGGATTGAGGAAAGGAGGTGAGTTATGTGACAGTGTCCTAACCCCCTTACCTGATGACGGGACTCAGAGGCTGACCGGTACTGAGCAAATGCAGATGCTTATTCATGTATTAAAATCAAATCGCATATGATCTGCTTTTTTTCATCACTCTCCCTGTAGATGAGCCAAGACACCACTTTGGACTCCATTATCATTAAGACTGATCATTTTTACTGACATTATATAAAACAAAATGAGGCACATTTACATACTTAAAGCACTGTCCTGTCGTTTCCAGGTGGATGACACCATGCACCACCAAAGAGTTACAAACTCTGTAGTAGGGGGGCGGCGGTTTGTGTAACGCTGACTTGCACGGACTCTGAAGGTGTAGTGGACTGCAGCCACCAGCGTGACCTGAAGCAGATGACCGAGTCGGACTCAAGCATGACAGAGACGGGGACAAGATTGTGACAGAGAGCCAGGAGGCCATGGGCGTAAATTATGGGGGGGATGGGGGGGTTGTAGCCCCCCCCCCAATAAATCAAAACCAGCTAATACAACCCCCCCAATAATCATGTTTCCCCCGTAATGGGTGGAGACCTCAACCAACCCTATGTTACAGCCAAAGTTACGCCCTTGCAGGAGGCAAAATTGTAGCTTAAATAAAGGCTAAAGGTGCCTGCAAACTTTCATATTCTTATATAAACGTTTATATTCTTTCTAAAGTAAAAACAAGAAACATGGTAATGGTTTTCTTTGTCAGGCTAATATCGCAAGTTTAGCAAAGAAAAAAAAAAGAGCTTAGTTAAACATTGATAAAAGCAACTGTCAACTGAACTGGCATGACAAGTATGAGGAAATAAGGGACTGGTGTAATTAGAAAAACATTAAATGGCCAAACCTTAGGATCAAATCCAACAGGACATGGCCTGACCCTTTCTGGTGGTGCAGCAGGCCTGCCTCCGGGAAACACAAAGCTCGCATAAATCTTAACGTGTTTAATTAAAATGTCTACTAACTGGCAGTATAACAAACAACTTATTTTTTCTCTCAATGGGGCATGAGAAGTTCTCTTTAGCTTATAGTTACCTGCAAAGAATATGCATCTTCTTGTCCTTGTCGAAAAGAATTAGATGAGCAAGTCCCTCCCTGCCCCGGGCAATAGAAGGTAAAGTGGACATACTTTTTTTTTAACGTTTACAGAGAGACTTACAATACCTGTGCAATTACGCGTTAAAATGTGCATATTGAAAATACCACTTAAAGTAGCTAACTAAATGTCCTCCCTTCAAGTGTTTTTTTTCCCCCTTTTTAAGCATTTAGAAAATGAAATGCTGCCGAATTAACGTAAATGCTCACAAGGTAAAGGCACTTAAAGA
This sequence comes from Paramormyrops kingsleyae, assembly GCF_048594095.1. Classification (NCBI taxonomy): domain Eukaryota; kingdom Metazoa; phylum Chordata; class Actinopteri; order Osteoglossiformes; family Mormyridae; genus Paramormyrops; species Paramormyrops kingsleyae. Next base: position 19,059,843 of record NC_132798.1, on the reverse strand, counting down.
GCGGTGGTTGCGAGCGAGGTGTCTGACAGCCAGACAGCGTGATATCTCAGAGAAGCAGATGGTACAAGGATGGGACAGAAACGCTGCAAGAAAACGGAAACCCACATCAGTTCATAAAGCATTCAAAGCAGATGGCGATGGGCTGCTACACGAAAAATAAAAACGAAAACAAGCCGCCTGATCGGCCGCGGATGCCGCTCAGCTCCCGGAAAGCCGTCTTAACGGGACCTCGCGGTCACCGTGTTCTCCTAATTGGTGCAGTGAAGCAGTATCTTGCATTTCAAGCACAGTGATTTTACATTTCACACTATCACACTTTTGTCTTAATTCGTCTGACAAAAAGCACTACCCACGTCAATATAAGTACGAGTAAGAAAAAAAGCTTTTAACATTATGACAAATGGCTAGTGTTTGTGTCGAAAAGAGATGCGCACTGCAGACACGTATTAACTCCGCCATCTGTGCCCTGAGCGGTGCATGGCCGCCTACAGCTCAGACCCCCCCCCCCCGAACTGAACACGGCGGCGCCTTGGAGGTGCGACGAGCTCCACGTTAACGGAGGTGCGCACCGACACGGTTAAGATGCTCTCTAATGCTTCGATGATTTCAAAGTGAAGGGGTCAGCACGTCACTGCTAATCTATAGTAGACATTTGGTCCCCACAAAGTAATATGAACCTAATCCACCCCCCGACACACACACACACACACACACACCAGGGGTCCCCGGGTCCCCACAATTAAATTTGCTGAGCGGGGAGTTACGAAATATATAGGCCTACGAAAATAAGCGGCGAAATCGCTAAATGGATTTAGAATAATTATTTTTCAGGGCGGTTGATACAAAAATACAAAAAGAGAGCTTCAAAATAATCGGAAAATAATACCTTACAAGTGATTATTGCGCAATATAATGATACAAAGACATTACATTTACTTAACTTTAACTGCCGTTATATCGGAAACGTTCTCTATTGCGCTCTTAAGTTCGGCGTTTAATTTAATGAGAACATCACCGACAAGTGTTCTACGTGGACAGCAAGCGCATGATAATTCGGATTTTCACAGAATTACTTAATTATTACGTCTGGAGTATCTGCAGTAGTACAGGTGACCAACATTTAAAAATCACCATAACACCCTTGGAGTGGAAGTCAGTCTAAAAGAAATGCAAACCGGGCAATCAAGGGATTACAGAGGCTAGTGCTGGGATAATTAGAATAAAGAATTGCTGAAACCATTTGTCAGGGTATTGAACTCAGCCTGTATACTAAGCCCGTTTAATAATGAATACCACCTCACTTCGTGTAATCAAAGAGATGAATTACACACACGAACCATTTTGCTGCTGACTGCATTGCAATTTCGATATGGAAAATAGTCTTAAGGGAGGCTTAAAAATGTCAGCATAATTAAGAAAAATTCAAAGTTCATGGTTACCAACTCAAAGTTAAGACGGCTCAGGCAACACCGTGTCGGAAAAATGAAGTTGGGAAAGGAAAATACCTATGAATTTTGCGCACGTGACACGTCTAGTTTAATGAAAAGAGGGAGAGAATTAAACCCTACAGCGTCCGATTCTCTCTATTGCGGTTAGGCGTATGGCGCCCTCATGTGGAGCAGTGCGACATGTGCTTTTTCTGTCACTGGCGGTCAACAGCGAGGCCCAAAGACCAGTAACACGGCACGAAACCAAGAAAATTATTGAAACCCTAAACGTGCAATCAGCAATTATATAAGGACGTGAGACAAAAATAAGGTTGAAAAACTGATAATGCTAACCAGGTAATGGTGGTTCAGTGGCTATGACTGTTGCTTCATATGTCCAAGGTTGGGGGTTTGAATCCTGCCTTTACTCTGTGTGTGGTCATGACTGTTTCTTCCAGAAGCCCAAAGTCATGCAGGTTGGCTAATCACAGTCTATAAATTGTACATGTGTATTGCATCCAAACAGCAGCCCCTGTCCCGATCTCTATGCTGCCTGAAACAAGATTCAGGTAACCTTGAGCAGAAAAAGTGGCTGGAGCTGTCACATGCATCCCAGACCCCCTCCCCCCATGACAGGGGAGCTGCTGGGCTTTCCTCTTCAGATATTCCTGCTACTCCTCAACACTTGATAGACACCAATGAGGCAGCTGGGCTGGATTCCTAGTCACTGCATGCCTGGGTACTCAGAGACTTTTCTGTTGAAGATGACTGACCGGCAGAAGACCCAACACCACATCTTCACAGCATGAAGTGTACCATTTTCTCATGGGATCATTATTTTGGGTTTTGTCAATATAACCATTTTTTGAATACAATTCTGTCTTGGAAACATCATCCCAAAGGAAAGGAAGGAAACTTATTTGGCAATTCAGTGAAGCAGAAATGGTCTTATTGGAAAATGGGATGGAGGTAGATATATCTGAACCACTGCTGTACCCGAATTTACATTATCAATTAAATAATTAAGTCATTGATCCATTACTGAAAAGCAATTAAACCTTTCAAAACAAGGTAGATAGAAATGATCTCATGGATATTAGCACCACTAAGCTACCAAATCAACATAATAAGATGCAATTTGATGCGGGAACCTTGAAAAAGTACAACCTCAGGCATACACAGGCTGTTGTTCTGGCACCATAATGTGAATATTTATTTTTAATTTGATTCAGTTAATTTAAAAAATGTTCCGTTTGCTATATAGTGCCTTACCCAGCATATTTGCCCAAAGTAGGGCGCTTGATATTACAGATAACGATTTGTATGCATGACGTCACCATGTAGTAGACGCTTATTGTTGCAAAATTATACCAGAATATGTGTTTTAGGCAGCTAACACTGTGTGCTGCAATGATAATCATGCTACCAAACAAATACAATGAACAGAGACGCTGGAATGCTTTCACTCAAAGAACACCTTCTTCTCAGTTAGGATTCAATAGTGTCTATCCGCTTTGGTTTGTAAACGGCTTTTTTAAGGATCCTGCAGTGATCTTGGATCTAAACAACTTGGCAGCAGTTTCCCCAACAGCTGTGACACGAAAATCCAGCTACTTTCATCTATCATTTTTGAGCTGAGTCAACAGGGTGCCCGCCTGTCTGTAACCATGTGACGTCAGCAACCTAAAAATAGCGCACCGTAACGTGCAAGGAAAACCTGGACCAAACTGACAACCTTGAAATCTCTGCATTCAGGTAAATTGTGAGATTTGGACAACTCATTTAAAAATTTTCATGACTATTAATAGTTTTGATGATAGTAAGCTGCTACTCACTGTCTACCATGCTGACTGCTGACAAGTACATGGTTAATTTAATTTCAGAATCACTACATTTAACTAAAGCACGTATGGATTTTCCACGTGACCCTATAGTGGCCAAACAGTTGGACGTTGGATGGATGGACATGTGAATTGTGCTGTTAAGCGAGTTTGCTTCAAGAAACTCCCCATCAAAGAGTGTTCAGATGATGCAGGTTAATACCACCTGAACTGGAGATTTATGCTTTATGTAAGGTGCAAGCACATTCAAACAGGGATACGTATATAAGTTGAGATGTTTAATATCAGCTGCACCACGTTACTAGTCTGCCAACAAACCTGTTTTATTTGGTTCATGACGAAAGATCGCAGCAGAATGTCAGGTTTAAAGTCAGCATAACATTTGTCTGTTTAAAATAACTTGAGAAAGTGCAAGTTATAACGATGCGAAAAGCAAGGAGCCGGACGAAATGACCTTATTGCCTCTATGAGCATTTGTTGTGGTCCCGGGGAGTGTAACCCGGCTGGAAACGGACAGAAAGGGGCCGGGGGGAGGAGCAGCCGAATCCTGCGCAGGGGAAAAGTAGTGCCTGCCGCGCGCGTCCTTGGATCGACGAAGGACTTTGTTTCTAGCACGAAGATCGAGCCTTGATTTTAGGACCATGCTTTGTGGAAACATGCTGGGATTGCTGGCAAAAACGATGGTGAGTGGAAATAGTATTTCATTACATTACATGACTCGTGCATTTTCAACAGGGTGTACAGTTTCAAAAGGCGAGATTCGGTTGTTTACGTTTACTTGGACAGTGCCGTTATTCGATGATACCGTCCATTTTATACCGTGACAGTAGCAGATTTCTGCTCTTTAATCGGTAACTTCGTGTCTGCTCTCCCCATTGCGTGCGTGACAGCTGGTTTCTTGTCTCTCTTGTTGCGCCGTAGCTAAATAACGCGTATCAGATGTGTAATGAAACGTTTTTCATGGAGTGGCGTTTCGTGTCTGATGATAGCTTGCAAATACACGCTGTATGTCTGATCCGTCCCACTGCTGTACCATGTGTAGTCTTCAGCGTAGCAGAAAACATAGCAAACCAAAAAGCTGTAAATAAACAGTTTAGCAGCGCTGATGCGATCGAAGCTCAAATTTTACTATGTATCAGCGGTTGTGTTCTTTCAAGTTCACACGGGCCCCAATTGTCACGTGATGATGACGACATTGATGTACCTACGCCTTTTCCCCAATATACTAAGTTTAGCAAAATTTTTCTAAACGAATATGTAATGAACACAAATGTGCAGTTATGTTAGTACGCTTATGTTAACAAAATCAAATAATTTGTGTCCTACTTTATCAGTGACTCTATACGTCTCGTTTCCACAGGCTCTGCCGGTCGTTGCGAGGTCCGGCCGGCTGCTGAAGCCGGTGCTGGCGGCGCGGGTTCCGGGCCGCTGCCTGCTCCGCCAGGAGGTCCTGCCCAAACTGCCGGTGCCGCCGCTGCAGCAGACGTGCGAGCGCTACCTGGCCGTGCTGGAGCCCATCGTTAGCGAGGAGGAGCTGCAGCACACGCGCCAGCTGGTGGAGGAGTTTGCGCGGGCGGGCGGCGTCGGGGAGCGGCTGCAGAAGGGGCTGGAGCGCAGGGCGCGCAAGACGGACAACTGGGTACGAGGGCGCCCGGCTAGCCACTGCCGAGGGGCAAATAAGTCATCACTGTGTGTGAATCTGCCACTACACGGCAGACATAGAGCGTAGGGTCAACCACTGTACCCACCGTGCCCATTTGCACAACTGATATTTTTAAACGGTATTTTAGAGTGTATTTTAATGTCTTATGTCCATGTCTGAATATGTCTTGTCTAAATACATCTCACATATGTATGTTCTGTTTATTGCTGTTTCTTTGCACTCCAACGACTGAAATAGAAATTCCATCTCAGTGTATAATGCATGCATAATATAGCTGATGACAATAAAGTTACTTTGACTTTGTAATGTGCTCCTGTAGCAGGTGGGGCTTTAGGGTCTTGGTCAAATGATTAGTTTGCTGGGTGCAGGATTGAAACCCATGATATGGGCACAGACCTGAAGTCCACTGAGCAACACACTGCTCCATAAAATGAGCTTGAGGGAGATTTGAACCCAGGACTCCTCAACCTCAAAGCAACAATCATGCACTCGACCAATGAACCATATTATTCTTGCTTTGTATTAAGCAAGTATTATGATTAATGAGAATGTGTGAGGTATCCTTGTCTAAATGTGTCGTTTTCCCAGATTTTGGAATTCCCAGGTCCTTTTTTATATGGTTTACATGCATGTGTTTTCGCTTCTGAAATCCCGCCCTGAACCCCTCTCTGACCCTGGTCTGTGCAGTTGTCTGAGTGGTGGCTGCAGACGGCCTATCTGGAGTTCCGCATGCCTGTGGCGGTCTACTCCAGCCCAGGGGTGGTCCTGCCCCGTCAAGAATTCCAGGATCGTCAGGGACAGATGAGGTGAGTGAGCTGAATGGAGGAGCATTTGCTCTGCAAAATTAATCTATGTTTTAGTGGATCCATCCATTATTTGTAAGTGCAGGGATGCCATTGGTCTGCATCTAATGCTGTGTTAGTAAGTCTAATGCTGAAATTCCGAGTTCCATGTTTAAACTGGAACGCTCCCTGAAGTCAGACTTCCAACTCGGAAAGTCAGAGGAGCCACTGCAACTCCGACCTCAGATTTCAAGATGGCTGCAACCTTTATCAACAGAAGTGAAGGCTGTAGTTATATACTGTTTATTAGCACTTATGTCTTATTTGTGTCTCATTAAATCGGTCGTACACACAGTACTGCTCAACCGCTATCTGTGGACGTGTTGCTGCGGTGATTTTATGTGCGAAATGCCGCATAATGTATTATCAACTGATAATGCTAAAAAGGGCAAACAATTTAATGGCTAAAATGAACCGAGATAGAACTGGGGCCTGTTACAGAAAGCAGGATTTCTTCTTTAGCCGGATAACTGGTCGGATTTAAGGTAGTGTGTTCTAAATGTAAGCGAACAAAGGTAAAGGTCATTTAAACTGGGGTATCGTAAATCCAAGAAGTTGTCCAGCTAAACAAGAAATCCCGTTTTTTGAGACCGGTCCCTGGTATTGCTACATGGCTCCCCGACTTGCTGTACTGGAACGCGGTTAAACTCGGGTGTGATGTCATTCCCAGCTCCGACTTGCGACCTCGGGGGTAAGTGGGATACCTCAGAGGTACGGCAGAGTAACCCTGGATGGTGATTCGCTCTCTTTCATCATGCAGCTGCCTGGCAGATGGAGCTGTGAGTTTCAGGTGTCACGCTGACCTTTGTACACACTTCTGTCTTCACGCGCTCTATTTAAAGTGTCCGTCAGACCAGGTTTTTCAATCCCAAACGGCTCGACCCCCAATGTTGTCTTGCTGTTATCATCTCTATTTTCGGTGCGGTATTTGCCATTTTCCAGTTTTTTTCATCTCTTTCTGTATATGCATTTATTGGTCACACAGGTGTTGACAGGCCACAAATAATATAGTATTATGCTATTATTTATGTATAAAACACAGTTAATCCTGGTTAATACTGATTTCATGTTAATTCATCATTAATGAATCGTGACGCATGTTTTATCCCAAGCAGTTAATATATTTAATTTTGTAAACCTTTGTGAGCTACTGAAGGAACAAGTAATGAATAACAAGTGAAATACTCGTGTTTGTTCATGATTAATGAATTGTGACGCATCTTATCTCAAGTAGCAACTGTATTTGTTCATGATTTGTGCTCTGTCATGTAAAGTGTTACCTATATACACTCACCTAAAGGATTATTAGGAACACCTGTTCAATTTCTCATTAATGCAATTATCTAATCAACCAATCACATGGCAGTTGCTTCAATGCATTTAGGGGTGTGGTCCTGGTCAAGACAATCTCCTGAACTCCAAACTGAATGTCAGAATGGGAAAGAAAGGTGATTTAAGCAATTTTGAGCGTGGCATGGTTGTTGGTGCCAGACGGGCCGGTCTGAGTATTTCACAATGTGCTCAGTTACTGGGATTTTCACGCACAACCATTTCTAGGGTTTACAAAGAATGGTGTGCAAAGGGAAAAACATCCAGTATGCAGCAGTCCTGTGGGCGAAAATGCCTTGTTGATGCTAGAGGTCAGAGGACAATGGGCCGACTGATTCAAGCTGATAGAAGAGCAACTTTGACTGAAATAACCACTCGTTACAACCGAGATATGCAGCAAAGCATTTGTGAAGCCACAACACGCACAACCTTGAGGCGGATGGGCTACAACAGCAGAAGACCCCACCGGGTACCACTCATCTCCACTACAAATAGGAAAAAGAGGCTACAATTTGCACAAGCTCACCAAAATTGGACAGTTGAAGACTGGAAAAATGTTGCCTGGTCTGATGAGTCTCGATTTCTGTTGAGACATTCAAATGGTAGAGTCAGAATTTGGCGTAAACAGAATGAGAACATGGATCCATCATGCCTTGTTACCACTGTGCAGGCTGGTGGTGGTGGTGTAATGGTGTGGGGGATGTTTTCTTGGCACACTTTAGGCCCCTTAGTGCCAATTGGGCATCGTTTAAATGCCACGGCCTACCTGAGCATTGTTTCTGACCATGTCCATCCCTTTATGACCACCATGTACCCATCCTCTGATGGCTACTTCCAGCAGGATAATGCACCATGTCACAAAGCTCGAATCATTTCAAATTGGTTTCTTGAACATGACAATGAGTTCACTGTACTAAAATGGCCCCCACAGTCACCAGATCTCAACCCAATAGAGCATCTTTGGGATGTGGTGGAATGGGAGCTTAATGCCCTGGATGTGCATCCCACAAATCTCCATCAACTGCAAGATGCTATCCTATCAATATGGGCCAACATTTCTAAAGAATGCTTTCAGCACCTTGTTGAATCAATGACACGTAGAATTAAGGCAGTTCTGAAGGCGAAAGGGGGTCAAACACCGTATTAGTATGGTGTTCCTAATAATCCTTTAGGTGAGTGTGTATGTATGTATGTATGTATGTATGTATGTATGTATGTATGTATGTATATATGTATGTATGTATGTATGTATGTATATATGTATATATGTGTGTATATATATATATATGTGTGTATATATGTGTGTATATATATATATATATATATATATATATATATATATATATATATATATATATATATACACACCACACTATATATACACACCACACTATATATACACACCACACTATATATACACACACATATATATATACACACACATATATATATATACACACACATATATATATATACACACACATATATATATATACACACACATATATATATATACACACACATATATATATATATACACACACATATATATATATATACACACACATATATATATATACTGTAAAAATTTGGTTATTCAACACATGACAGGGGTGCTCCTGTAGGTATATAAATATGGCATGTAACTCAGCGTCTGTGTGTGAACACTGTGACAGCCAAAAGCAACGGGGCACTTAAAACTATTTTGTGAACATTTTGCATATTCGGGAAAGATTTGCTAGTCTTAAGGGCCACGGAGGATTTCCCCTCAGGGCGCAGGTGGTGGTCTGCTAGTTAACAACGTGCTGTCATGACCAGAAGGTTATTGACATAGAGTGTTCAGAATTTCTGACTTCACTAATATATCCAGCTATTAGCTGCTTTGGGTTAAATAAACTGGAAACATTAAAGAAAACGGCAGTGTTCTGGGGGCAGGGGGGGTTACGTGATATGGATAGGGAGGTTGGGGGATGTTGAGATAGATGTTGGTGTTCCTGGGGGCGGGGTTTGACCTGGGTGTTGTTATAGCAACGGCAATATCAATTACCTTGTTGATGAAGGAAAATAATAAGGGTGGCTTTCTGTCAAGGAAGTAGGGGTCTTTAATTTGGGAGCTTCTACAGCAAGGTTACAGGCAGCCAGCAAGAAATACAATGTAGAAAATATAAAATCCATCTATCCGCTGTTCAAACCCTTATCCAGGTCAGGCTTGCAGGGCCCAGAGTCTCTCCCAGCCTGGAGTACACCCCACAGAGGGTGCCAGTCCGTCACAGTGCACACGCATGCTTACACGTTACAGCCAGTTCAGACGTGGCATTCGACCTAATTGCATGTCTCTGTTTGGTGAACCTGGAGAGCCTCCAACCCAGAAATCAGAGGGGGTTTCGAACCCGTGATCCTGCTGGCATCCATGCTCTCTAGTGAGTTACTGTTCCCTCATAAATATGAAGTAAAATATGAGCTAAATCTGTTGTGTTTCCATACAGATACGCTGCTAAATTGATCGCAGGGGTGCTGGACTTCAAATCCATGATTGACAGGTAAGTTGGGGATCTTGCTGTTGTCTGTGTTTTGGGAGACGCTGATTATTTTGAGAACTGACATGCACGTCCCCCCCGATCTATGTTTTTCCTGCTGGGCCAGTGACACCCTCCCCTTGGAGTCCCTGGGGGGGAAGTCGCTCTGCATGAACCAGTACTACCACGTGCTCTCGTCCTGCCGCATCCCCGGCACCAAGCGGGACAGTGTGGTCAACTACTCCACTAGCAAAACCCCGCCCACGCATGTCACCGTGGTGCACAACTTCCAGGTAAGGGGGGGGCTCCCCATGAGCACAATGGGCAAGAGTAAGGATCTGAGCGATGGCTGGACAACTGGGTCAGAGCATCTCCAAAGCGGCGGGGCTTATGGGGTGTTTATGGGGTGTTCCCGCTATGCAGGGGTCAGTACCTACCCGAGGGGACGTTAGACTTTCTCGTCTGTCATTCTGGTCACAAAAGTTCTGTCACAATGTGTTATTAGCGATCATTTTAATTTCCATTTTTTTATGATAAGCTACATTTCATAGCATTTAACTTTTACTCATTCCAACAAGCTTATAGATTATGCATTTATAAGGGCATGGAGAGAAAAGATAAACAGAGACAGGGACCATCACTTTTCACACAACACAAAGCAGATGAATGATTTTTTTTCTGCAGTGACAGTGGAACATAGTTTGCCCCATAACATTAGCTGCCGCTCCGACCAAAGTTTAGGAACCTAGTTCTTGCTTCTGGGCCGTCTTGACTGGGAACTTCTGTAGCTCCCGGCTGTTTCCGTGTGTCACTTTCACATCACACAACAGGAACTTGGACCTTTATGCTAAATAACCATGGGAGAGACAAAACGTTTCTAGGATGAACTTCACAGGTAATTTCATACAAAACTGCACCGCCACATCAAAACAATCGAGGATGAACAAGAAGTTTTGTTAGTTATTGGGGGGATCAATCGCGAACAAAACGCCTTTTATTATTTAAATTTTCCACAGAATAAAAAATTATGTAACGGTATTCCGGCAGAAAGTGCCGCCAGATGATTTAAAGTATACAGGAGAAGGTCCTTAGGTTTTATGCAAATAAAGTGATCGCTGAGCATATGTATGCATGCAGACTATGTTGTAATTCAGTTTGGCACATTCTGTAAGCTTCATAAAAAAGGCTGTATACATCAGCCCCCTCTCCCTATTTTGGTAGTTCCCAGGTTAACTCTGGGTTCCCCTTTGTCCCCCCCCCCCCCAGTTCTTTACTTTGGATGTATATAACAGCGATGGTTCTCCGCTGACCGTGGACCAGATCTACATGCAGCTGGAGAAGATCTGGAACTCCTCCCTGCAGACCAACAAGGAACCTGTGGGCATCCTCACCTCGCAGCACCGCAACACCTGGGGCAAGGCCTACGCCAGCCTCATCAAGGGTGAGGGCACCCGCCTGGGGGGCGTGGGGAATGTGGGGGCGCTTGAGGCATTACAAGATGTGAAATGCCCGACTTGTCTTTGTTTATGGCTGGACGAAGGTGCCACCAGAAGAGTGGACAGTTCCTAGCCTTCAGAATTAGACTGCAATATCTACAGTTTGTTTCCTTAGCATGTCTATAAATTAGGAGAAATAGCACTAAACACTAACATTAAACACTAGCATTAAACACTAGCATTAAACACTAGCACTAAACACTAGCACTAAACGTTAGCACTAAACACTAGCACTAAACACTAGCACTAAACACTAGCATTAAACACTAGCACTAAACACTAGCACTAAACGTTAGCATTAACAACTAGCATTAAGCACTTGCATTAAGCACTAGGTTACTCTCTGTCCCATTCTGACAGGCAGCCCATAGTGGCTGCTGAGCTCTGAGTACTCGTTGAGTGGGCCTATGCCTCAGGCCGAGCCTGCTCAGAGTGTCCCTTACGGCCTCTCACCCAGACAAGACCAACAAGGAGTCCGTAAGGGCGATCCAGAAGAGCATCTTCACGGTGTGCCTGGATGCGCCCATGCCGCGCGTGTCCGACGAGCTCTACCGCAGCCGCGTGGCCATGCAGATGCTGCACGGCGGGGGCAGTCGCTGGAACAGTGGCAACCGCTGGTTTGACAAGACCCTGCAGGTAAGGTGGGCAGGTGGGGCTGGGTGGGGGACATGGGGGAGAGGCTATGAATGGGGAGGGGCCATTGTACAATTGGGGGTGGAACTACACAGGGGATTGGGCCAGGGGGTAGGTGGTGCTGCAGAGAGGGAGGGGCCATGTGGTAGGTGGTGCTGCATTAGGAAAGGGAAGAGTGTAAAGAGGTGGGGCCAGTACACAGAGTGAAGGGTTACTGCTGGAAATCTGTGGTCTGCCGCAGACAGCATCACAAATATGGTGGGTCTCCATCAACTGGACCATGTCGAAGCCCAACAGTGAGAAGCTGCAAGGAAGAGTCGTGTCGGATTACGTCATGATGCGTGACGTTGCCTTTGTGCTTTGATGTTTCGCCGTATGCAGTTTATAATTGGAGAAGACGGGTCATGTGGTCTGATCTATGAGCACGCCGCTGCAGAAGGGCCGCCCATCATGTCCCTGGTGGACCATGTGGTTAATTACACGTAAGGGAGACGCTGCGGCAAAGTACTAATGGTGCCGGTCACATTCTGAGCGTGACCGCGGTCGTGTCGCTGAGCAGGCCACGCATGCGCTTGTGTGTCTGGAGGAGCTGGCATGGCCGCCGCACGCTGTCACTGTCGGGGAGGGGGAGGGGGGAGTGTCAGTAATGTGCATGTCTTCCCTGGTTCCATCTCACATTCCAGGATTTGAGTTTGAGCTCGGGCTCTGCATCACGTGTTGGTGTGAGCGTGTGGTCCCTCATAACCGTTCTCGTCCCCTTCAGCTTCCCTTGCTTTTTGACAGTAGTGTTTCTCATGTAACTGTGCTGGGATTCCACAACAGAAGAGTCAGGTTTTGCAGAAAGGCTTTAGGAGGGAACAGATCCAGACTAAAGCGAAATGCATCCAGTTCTCCTCACCAACACTTTGGTGCATAACCCAAGGTTAAAGACGTATAAATGAGGACACCCACTAACAATAACCACTTGGTAAATAAACTGTTAGTAAATAAAGTATAAAGTAATCCAGGGAGATAATGCCCCATTAATATGATGTACTGTATATAGTGTGAGACTAAATTTTGAATTGCAAATAACACACAGTAGGAGGCATGGTAACACAGTGAAGATAGTTGTGGGTTTTCCATTGCAGCTTATTGAATCACCTAAAAATGTGGGATAACTAAGTGAAAGGGTTTTATGCTACGGTATCTTCGAAGGGACACTAGGCACTGCGTGTGGGGAACTTAATCCTGGAAAGAGAGAATGGAAAAGCAGTTGTGTGTGTAGCAGTGTCAGTTACCTGTTGCTGGATTTTGTTGTTCAGATGGTGAGAGCATTAGTGTCAGGGCTTTATACTCCTGGGGACGGGGGCATTTTTTGGAATACCTGGGGGACAGCATGCACTAACTTAGATTCCCCCACGCAGGGCTGTCCCAAAGCATAGATGAACTCAGTGGCTGCTTAGGGCCCAGTGTCCATTACGGGCCCCTCATCTGATCAAATTTTGCTTAACGCCCCCGAAAAGGTTGACCTGGCCCTGCCCCCACCTTGAATTATTGGACAGAGAGACCTGCCATGCTAAACGCTAACTCTCCTCCCCCTGAGCCTCACTGTGTCTTTGTGTGTTGCGCTGGGCAGGAAAAAGTCAGAGATGGTCCGCTCCCCCATGATTCCGCTGCCTATGCCGCAGAAACTGCGCTTCAACATCACGCCGGAGATCAAGAAGGACATCGAGAAAGCCAAGCAGAACATGAACATGTGAGCCAGCACCTGTAGTGGCGCCCCCTACCTTCACATACCATAAAGAGTCTGCCGAAATTTACCAAAAACTAGCAGTCTGAGTCCTGGCGGCGTCCTGACACAGTGTTCAGTCTAGGAATGAATTATGTGCTTGTGATATAGCTAATTTAATATCCCCACGGCCGGTCGTAAATGTGCCTTTTAGGGAAACTCATTATGACTGTACCGGTAATTATATCTCAGGTTAATCAGCAGATTATCAGGGGACAATGTTGAGGGGTGAAACTTACAGAACAGACCTCCGGATCCTCTGGCCTGGGGGGATGTAGCCTGATGTACTGTGTAGATGCAGTTGTTTGTCAGTCTTATATACCGCCCCTCCCCCCCCCAGAATGGTGCATGATCTGGACATGAAGGCCATCATGTTTTCTCACTTTGGGAAAAATGTCCCCAAGTTACATAAGATGAGTCCCGACGCCTTCATCCAGATGGCGCTACAGCTCGCCTACTTCAGGTCAGTCACTCTTACTTCCACATACTATGCCTGATATTCCCTTCATGCATTTAAATACATGGCGGCCCAGCAGCAGAGGAGCTGGCCCTTAATATGTGCCATAAGGAGCCCTTATCGTGCACTTGCTGATCTTTCCAGGATGTACCACATCTGCTGCTCCACCTACGAGAGCGCGTCGCTGCGCATGTACAGGTTGGGCCGCACCGACACCATCCGCTCCACCTCCATAGACTCGCTGCGGTTTGTGCAGGCCATGGACGACCCCTCCAAGTCGGTCAGTCGCGTATGGTGTCTCTGCAGGGACACTAATCACCAGTATTCTCCGTATTTATATTTTGACTTTCTGTCCCACTACCTTCACCGTGCACAGAATACAGAGAAGGTGGAGATGCTGGAGAAGGCTGTACGCGCCCACCGGTTGTACACGGACATGGTGAGCTTTTCGCAGCCCTGCGTGCTGACATCATCGGTCATGTGACACTCTGCCTGTCTCCCAACCATTGGGTCTTTTTCAATGCCAGGAACACAAAGATCGTACTTGTAGTCTTGGCAAGAGCAGTCTTGCTAACTCAAAAATAAACTTGGGGCGCAATGAATCATGGGATTGGTCTCATTTGGCGAGGATGCAACCAATGTATCCTTGATATTTGGGGCGGGGCAAGAACGACATACTGGAATTTTTACCGTCCTCTGTACTTCTGTTCTTAGTCTTAGTCTTCGGAAATGGAAGATGACGTAAAACGGGTAGATGAGAACACAAGTGCAGTCAAGTACGCCTACTGGGAAACACCCATTCACTTCACTGTTAGAGTAGCCCTGGTGTTTGAAAGAATCATTGGGTTGCTGGAAACATGAATTAGCCAAGGATAATCTTAGAGGATCTGTGATATGTAAATATGTAAAATCAATCTATTGTATGTCCTATACAGTAGGAGTATGGATAGACAATTTGCTTGATTATAGTTGCACAAGAGTAATTTTGTTTCTGTGGCTAATAAAGTGAGCTATTTCTCTGTTTACAAGAATACTCTGCATGTTTAACCTGAGCTGTTACTTAAGTTAATCGTCACGGTGAGCTAACCGTTGCTAACGAATCTCTAACTGGCTCCGCCAAGATGGAAGCTCGCGGTTTGGTCTGGTTTTTGGTAAGAACAGGAACTGGACTTCTGGGGCGGCAATAATCCATGTTCTTTGAGGCTAGTTCAATTTAGACTGTGGAAGAAGAATTTATGAATTATAACATATGTCTTCTAAGGAGAAAAAAAACTTTCTTCCATTACCATGATGAGGATGGATGTAAGGAAGGATGTGTGGCATTTGAGTACATGAGTTTCAGGTTCTATAGCACTGAGGAACCATGAAATCGATATAGCTTAAGCTGCAATTTGGTAGGTACCTAAAGGGGAGGGGTTGAGTTTAAGCTCTTTAACTTGTACTGGTTACTGCCCACACCGCTGGTTCTTTTAGAGATCAGTGCCAGGATGCTTGCTGTTTACATAGGGGGGTGAGGAAGGCTATGATTGGTTGAAATGTCAAGGCACACCTGCCTCAAACAGTCAAGAACACCGAATACCTGGTGCAGTACTGGGCTGACAAACACTGCTATGGAACATTCCAGAATGGGGTTGCCACTCATGGGCCTGTCTGTGTGTTTCTAGGCCATCCACGGTCAGGCGATCGACAGGCACCTGTTGGGACTGAAACTCCAGGCCATCGAGGATCTGACCTCCATGCCGGAGATGTTCATGGACACTGCCTACGCCGTGGCTTTGCACTACAACCTCTCCACCAGCCAGGTAGGTGCACGGAAGACCAAATAAGGACAGACGTGACGCTCATGTGACACTGGGGAATATGGCAGCTGGTTGGCATTAATAACATGATGCAGAGCTCGGCTGATAGTGGGGACGTCAGGCATCTGATAGACCAGTGCTTCCCAATCTAGTCCTTGGGGACCTACAGACAGTAAATGTTTTTGTTCCCTTCCATCTCCGAGTAGGGAGCAAAAATGTGGACTGTCTGGTAGGGAGCAAAAACGTGGACCATCTATGGGTCCCCACAAAGGAGGTTGGGAGACACTGCTCTAGCCGGTGATTAACGTTGGTTACCTTCCTAAGGTCCCAGCAAAGACGGACTGCGTGATGTGCTTTGGCCCCATGGTCCCCGATGGCTACGGCGTCTGCTACAACCCCATGGAAGAGCACATCAACTTCTCGGTGTCGGCCTTCAACAGCTGCGCAGAGACCAACGCTAACAAGCTGGCGAGCGGCTTAGAGGAGGCACTGCTGGACATGAGGGACTTGCTGGAGCAGACAACCAAGGCCAAACTCTGAGGGCCGGCTTGTGGGACCTGCTCCTTTGGGCTCCTCCATCATCCCAGCAGGCACCTGACAGCAGGGTAGAAGTGGGGCGGATCTTACCGGCGTGCCGCTTTCCTTCCTGCTTTACCTACTTCAGCTGAACATTTACAAAACACAGCCATTTTACTAAGCATGTTCAGGAACCAGCAGCCGCTCTCATCCCGATTGCTTGAACCTGCAATCATTCATTCAGTCCTTAACCACCATGCCACCTGCTGGCCAAAGCTGTGTATTTCTTTGTGTGTAGTCATTGGGAGGTCACCGAGATGTTCCTATGTTTCCTCCAGTTTAGATAGTTAGAAGTCAATTTTTTGTGTTTTTTTTTCTTTTTCCCCGAAAGGTTAACATATGAAACCAAATTAAAGTAAAAACAGAAGATGAAATGTGATGTTTCGCTCAGGAATATACGTGTGGTTCGAGCATAGGTGTTTGTATATTGATTTTTATTATTAAGATCAATAGCCCCTGTAAATATCGCGTTTGCACATTTCATTTACGTATAGTATTTTATCACTTTAGAAGTTTGTTAAGCAGATTTAGAACCATAAAGTCTGTGGATATGTAAGAATGTCATTGACATTAAATAAATATGTATAATTACACAGGGATTGCCCTGTACAATCAGCAGTAGTGTTACACATTTCTCTGGGGTTCAATTTTTGTTGCATATTTAAAATCAAAATTACATTTTCATGCAGAAATATATGATTGCTTATGTCTGTAGCCACAAAATGTGGTTTATAGGAGCTATTAGGATGTATACAAATCATGTTTTAATTTTATCTGACCCATCTCTAAACAGGTTGGTGGTTTGTTGGTTGAAAATTCAGTGTTTGTCCCTGTTTATACATTTTGTGTAACAATAACTAGCTAGTTAACTATTAGCTGTCTAGAAAGAGTTCACATCTGTCTATTTTATAGTGAAAATGGGTGGCAGATTTTGTGGAGAGATTCAATAAAATAAGTTTCAAGAAGTTACATGTGTAATCTAACTCTAAACCAGACAAAACCTCAATTGAAGTTAAATTGCGCAACTTTTTGTTTATGGACTCCAACACGAGTGGTAATGGTATCAGCATTGACATGAAAAATGTCCAATCACAAAAAAGCTGTGCTTGATACAGTCCTGTTGGGGGAGATGGGTGGGGCCTGTGGAGGAGATGGGCGGGGCCTGTGGGAGGAGATGGGCGGGGCCTGTGGGAGGAGATGGGTGGGGCCTGTGGGGGGAGATGGGCGGGGCTGGTGGTAGGGACACAAAGCGCAGGCCATGGTGGGAGGGGCACAGCACAGCCACTCAAGGTCAGATGGCAGAATATTCCCCCTGGAAGCTCCCAGAATGCTGCAGGAAGCCTCCGTGGAACTCAATTTCCACAGCACTGCCAGCAGAGCGCCACAGGAACAGCTGGTTGCCAAGGAAAACTGTGGTCTTCATCGCCCTGACGTCCCGGATCTGGGGAGGGACAGAGAGGAGCTGAGTATTTGCTGGGCGGGCATCTCAGTGTCTCCCGCCAAAGTATACCACTCACCAGTATGAAGGTGGACTGGGTCGCAATGCCCTCCAGCGCTGGTTCTATACTCAGGGCCCGGATCTCAATCCGAGTGGATGGCTGGGTGTTGATGAAGACGCGGCAGGCCTGCCCGCTCGGTGCTGCCAGTCTCGTAGGGTTCACGATCTTGCCCGCCGGCCCGAACAGCTGCTGGTCACAGTCTGGGGCAGACAGCACAATGGGGATACCATCTATATGCGTCAACATCCTGTAACATGGAAAATTTCAGAGGCGGTGCTTTCCGTCAGAAAGGTCTATTTATACGGTGTGTCTGTATCAATCTGACACAGATGATGACATTGTTTTGATTGTTCTGTGAGACATTTCTGGCAATTTTACATTTTGTGTTCATGTTTTTGTTTGTTTACAGTTTTGAGAAAATGATCCATCATTTCAGCGAATATGTGTTGAGACATGTAGTTCCAGTCTAGTCCTAACTAGAATAAACAGGTGTTGGGACACAAGCCCAGTGCGTGATGGGATAGCTCTGCTCAGCAGTTGAGAGGGAAGTACTCCAGGTGTAGTAGTACTCCAGGTGTAGGAGAAGTACTCCAGGTGTAGATGAAAGGCTGATGTCGGTATGGATCCCACTGTCAGCACTGGCTCTGCTCTCCCTCCCAGTTCTCCCATCTCACCTCTGTAGAGGCCTTTCTTGGAGGACTTCAGGCTGCGGTAGGTGAGCAGGACCCCATTGCCGGCCGTGACCAGCCCCTGCCGCACCAGCAGGACATTGGTGTGACTGGTGATCGTAAAGCCGGAGACTCGCTCGCACTTTTTCACCAGCATCAGCCTGTCGTAGAACGCCACAAACTCCCCTGCACACAAACAGCGGGCAATGAAATGGAGCCTTAAATCCCATCTGGCCTGATCACAGGGAAAAGACATCTATCCATCTTCTATATATCTACTTGACTTGGACCTGTGGTCTCTGGCAGGAGCACAGGGCCGCCCATGGGGGGGGCAGTCTCTCGCAGGGCATAGGTGCTCTACATCACACTGAATTCAGAGAGCCCAATTCACATGATCATGGTTTTGGAGGGGAGGAAAGCAGAGTGGCCACAGCGGCCTCGCAAAACACGGGGAAACACGCAGACTCCACACAGGCAGAACTGGAGGCAGGATGCAAAACCTCAGCCTGCAGGCGGGAAGCTGCACCGTGACTCAGCCCAGCCCTGTGCGGGCCCTCAGCAAAATGTGATTAACCTAGCTGCCGTATGTCATCTGGCAAGCTGGTCAGATGGGGCGGCCACCTAGTGGCCACTGGGCAGTATGCCGTCAGTTCGTTTGTTTATGCCTTGGCCCTGCCCTGGACCCACTGATCCACTGCACCCCCTGGGGGAATATTATTGTAGAGTTTGACAATGATAGTGTGAGAATAGGAGCTGGGATTTCTGCTAAATACAGAGATTGTTCCTCAGTTTCTGTGATTTCTGCCCTACAGGAGCTGGCAGTATGTCTTAGCATTAGCATTAGCATTAGCGTGAGCATCACAGTTATTCATAAGCCACCCACTGCTGGGGCAGTCCAGGGAGCTGAACTCCACGGTGACGCGGACCACCTCGTCCAGCGGCCGCCCGATGGTCAGGATACAGTCACGGCTGGTACCCCCGCTCAGGTTCACCTGGCCCGACTCCTGCAGGAGGAGCTGCCCACACGGACCTGGGGGGAGGGGATGCAGGGCGGGAGATGAGAGGCAGGACCAGGATCGACAAAATGGTCAGCTTTCCGGCCTC
This sequence comes from Paramormyrops kingsleyae, assembly GCF_048594095.1. Taxonomy (NCBI): domain Eukaryota; kingdom Metazoa; phylum Chordata; class Actinopteri; order Osteoglossiformes; family Mormyridae; genus Paramormyrops; species Paramormyrops kingsleyae. Next base: position 19,040,222 of record NC_132798.1, on the reverse strand, counting down.
TCGGGGATAGATGGGAATGGGGAGGGGCCCTTAACTGGTCTGGGTGGGGACTGTAGGAGCTGGCGGGGGGGTCGTCAGCTGAGCGGTGACCTCTGGAGTGCTGGACGACACCACGCCCGTGACCTGATCGCCAGGGGTGGGGTGAGCCAGGCCTGTGGGGAGGCTTTCTGGGGTGGAGGGCTGCGCTGTGGCCTTGGGGGGATCTGGAGCCGGGGTGACACAGTGGTGGGGGTGGCACGCCTGGATGGTTATTGGTTTGGGCAGATGCATGCAGAGCAGCGGGCTCAGATGCTGGGGCTGGCCCGGTCCCACGCAGGACACCGCCCTGGACTGCACCCCATTCCCACAGGTCACAGAGCACTGAGGAGGGGGAGGGGGTAGGAGTCACCTGATACCTAAACCACGCCCCCGAACAGGTCAACTAAAACGGTATTGGAACATTAATGTGACACCCTCCTTCACGTTAATGAACATGAGCAGTTTTTTGCATCAAACATAAAATGTTCAAGGTTGGGAAACATAAATGGGTGACATTCTGATATTTTCATTATCTGCAAATAAACCTGAGATGTTTAATAAACCCGAGATTTTTGATGCAGCTAATTAATCCAGCGTCAGCTGCATTTCCAAATGGTGTTACAGCTGAATTTTGTGCTACGTTTCATTTTTGGTCGTTAATGTAAGGTAAGCACCTGCTTCGGAAGCCTCCCCATTTCCTCTAACGTGTGACCATAACAGGGCCGACATATATCACCGAACTCATCATCTGTTAGGTGCTGCCCTCTACTGGTGAGCAAGGGTAATGGCCCACACATACACATAAAAATGGCTCCCTAATATGCTCTTTCAAAATAAAGTGAAGATCTATCCATGGGCTGTACACTAACCTGTCGATTCAGATAAAACACAATTCAGAAACACCAAATCGGATCGAGAGCTCCATCCATACTATGAATACGTTTGTTAAAGAGCACCCAGAAAAGCAGTGGTTCACGTTTTAACGGGGTACATTGTCACAGTATTTTATGCTGCAGGCTTTTTGCTTAAAAGTGGTGTAAGCCCTGTCCATTTACAAAAATGTATATAAGACCCTTGACTAAATACTTCTGGATGGGTGATACCACTGATTTTCTTTTCAGTCTGATAGAGATGAAATTAAATTATTTTTATCCCAATAGCGATACTCCATGCTGGTCCCTTGCCAGGGGGTTAGGGGGACGATAAGTTACTTCCTCCCTATCAAAGCAGGGCTCTGACCCCACTGCTTGGAGAGCTTCAGCTGGGCTTCGTGTGGCTGCGACCTCCTACCTGACTCCAGTCCTGCACCTCCCACCTGAATGTGCAGACCAGCACCAGGCAGGGCTGTGTGGCGGCCGGCCTGTGGTTCGGGGGACAGTGGTCCTCAGTCAGCTCCCTCTCAGCTCCCTGCTCGAAGCGGACACAGGAGACACGCCGGCGGGAGACCCCCAGGCCGCAGGACGCCGAGCAGGACCCCACCTCCTGCACTCGCCATCTAGCCGGCAATAGCGTTAGCATTAGCGTTAGCATTAGCAATGCCTCTCTTTCTTTCACACTCTCGCTGTGTTACCGTGGTTACCTGGCAGGACAGGGCTCTGGGTTACACAGGACCCTTTCGGATGGGCGGGGCTCGGCGCACTCAGAGTCACTCACAATCTCCTCCCCCCCCAACTCTGTATCACGGGAGCAGTACGACACCTGGTGAGCCAGGCCCCCTCCGCACGTCGCGCTGCATGCACCCTGCTGGTAGCGCCACCTACAGGAAGGACACAGTAGTGCGGTGGTCCCTGCCTACTGATTCCCTGTTCCGGAGCCCTGTGAGATCACACTCACGTTGGAGGGCAGGCGGTGAGGTTGCAGAGTTCTGTGTACGGCTCTGGTTTGCTCGACCCGTTGCAGTAGACCTCCAGAACCTGCTGTGTGGAGCTGTGGTCCACACACGTGTACCATATGTGCTGCTGTCCTGCAGAGAGGAAGGATTCAGCACCACGCGGCATTTCCTACGTTCATATCCATGCAAACACAGACACACCTACCCATTCCACAGCTCTTTGAGCACTGGCCAATCATGGGGCTCCACACATACACTGGCTCCGCCCGTGGGGGCGGGGCCATGGCAAGTACCATCTTGTATTTCCCCTGTACCTGTGCAGGAGAAACTCTGATCACACGATTAGCCGCCCCCCAAAGCATGCCCAGATTTTGTGGAGGAAACCTGCTCCCCCACCTCGGCCTCTGTCTCCCAGCCGACGGGGCAGATGTTCACGACGCAGGGCACCGTGCTGGGCGGCCTTTCGGACTGCAGGCAGAGAGTGTCGTCCACATGGGAGTCGACATCACGCTCTGTGCGCACACAGGTCACCGCGCGCCAGGCCTCACCCGGGCCGCACACCGCCGAACACTCCCCAGGCTCGGAGACACGCCACCTGCGGTGCCCCCCCAACACACCACACACATCCAACATCAGTCCAGCCAGTGCTAGTCCCCCCCCACCCATCTCTATGTCTTAAATTTGTTTCCTTTATGAATATAAAACACCTGCTGCCACCCTACATTTTAAAAAACACGTGTTTGGGACAGCGGCCGCTGAGGCAGAAATGGAGTCCAGTCTGGCTCCCGTACCTTACAGGACAGGGAACAGTGTTGCAGGTGCTGATGGCCAGCGGTACCCAATTCTGGGGGCATTCAGAGGCTGGCCGTTCAACCCTCTCCTCCCCCTTCATCTGGACACATCTGACTGGCCGCACCATCTCCCCCGTGCCACAGGAGGCGCTGCAGGGCCCGAATGCCCCTGTCTCCCACCTGGGATGATAGAGTAAGGGTGTTTGTGCTCTACATGTGATCCTTTTTACTCCAACAGAACCTGCAAAATTCCATGTTCAATTATTCTTTTTGTGGCTTAATTTTACGGGTGGCATCAAAGGAGGATTAGCTCATTCTTGTGTGATATCTGTATTATATTTCCTAATTCTTCAAACTGGAAAGACCTAAATACATGGTTGAAACAAAAACCAATGTTCACAGGGGAGTCCCTGCGACCAGCATCTGGTGAAAAGATCCGGTGAATTAATGGTTTACCGCTGAGAAATTTGCCAGTAATGACACTGGTGCATGATTGGTTAGGCACAAAGATAACTGTACTCGGGAGGGCAGGGCAGGAGGTGGCAGGGAGTCCGCAGGCCAGGGGGGCGAGGGTCCCCCCCACAGAGGGAGTCAGCCAAGGTATCTCCCGTGTTTATATCCTGACACACAACAGTGCTCTGCTGGAGCCCTACAAGAGACAGGTGCAAACATCTGTCTGTCAAACCACATCCAGTCAAAAACATGAAATGGAAATTAAATGTGACCCTTCAGGGCTGCCTTACCTGAGCCGCACGTGACAGAACAGGAAGTGGGGTGCGTCTGCCACTTGGCCCTGATTGAGCTCGAGTTCCTAGGCAGGAAAAAGGAGTAGGAGATGCTGGGGCTGGTGGCTTCCCCATACTCTTTCCCATACTTCCTGTAGACCTGTGGGAAATACAGCATTGGCCCCAGCTGAAATCTGATTGGCCCCTGGAACACCGACTCGCTTGTCACTCACAAATTCAAAACATATCGTTGGCTAACGATAAGGGTCTTATGCCCGCCTCCCACCTGCACGCACGTCTCCTCCGTTACTGGCCCGTGCAGCAGCACCTCCTCTTTGTCAGGCAGGAGGTCAGGGGTCAGGTACAGGCGATAGGTCAGCTGATCGTCCTCCAGAGGGGATGGATGTGTGGCGTTTAGGGACACGCGCCCCCCCCCGGCCACCACATACTTTCCCCGGACCAGTACAGCTGCACACACATGCACATACACAAACACATATATCCTGGGTAAATAAGCAATGGCATTATTACGACTAGGGATTAATTTGTGGAAGAGCTCAGCTAGACTTTGTCAGTTTGACTTCCTCTGCCCGCCCCTGGAGAGTGCCACTGTGGCCTCTGACTTTGGGCAGGGATAATATAAAGTGCTTTGAGACAATGTAATGTTGAGAAAATGCAATATATAAATAAAAGTCTGCACTCTGCCACCTCAAATGCAACACCCGATATCATTTTAAATTATAACATTTAAAATTATAAATTTAAAATTAATTGGAGTTAACCTTTGGAATAAATGCAACTTGAAATAAAGAATGCATATTTATAAAGTTTAATTTCAGAGAACAAGCAGAGTCAGTGAGGAGTGGATGCTGACGCTAATGAAAAGGACGGCAATAAGGAGCAAGAATAGAGCTACACAGATATAACCAACAGGTGTTGATAGATTGTATTGTTGCGTGATTAAGTAATTAATAGTGCATTATCATTACTAAAGACTAAGTTTTGTGTATGATGTCATCGTGGTCTTTATGAGCTCCGGCACTGATTACCACCATTTACTCAGGCTGTCTTAGTGCCTAATCTTCCAAATCCACAGGTTATGCTGCTTTCTGTTTATCCTCAGATTTGCTGGATTAATTATTTGGATAGTGTTCGTCTGGTAGGTATGTTAAGTGTACATGTCTGGTAGGTCATTTAAATACACCCTCTAAAAAACAAGTCCTTTTTGGGGTATAATGTTATTATTTTTTTAAGGTCAGTACAGGCATTAAGAAATTATTTTTTTCTGACCTCCCACCCTTAGGGGGCGCTCACCTAGATGTGTGAAGAGGGGGCGTGTGTTAACAATCTGAACCCGAGTGGCATTCTGTGGAAGGGTCAGGAATGTGATGTACTCTGCAAAATAGACAAAATGGCAAAAATAATCAGAAATCAGTGAGAGCTTTTCCCAAGATTGCAACGTCAGTTTCGGCCCTTTGGACTTCTTGCACCTTTAGCGCGGCCCTCCGTGTAGGAGGCGGAGATGAGTATGCAGGACGAGCCGTTTCCGCCGCACACTCCACAGGCGTCCTCCACCTTCGTGGAGTGAAGCAGACCATCGCAGCCAAAGAGCTGGGGAAAGAGCGGAAGATAAAGTAGGTGTTTCTATGGGTAGGTGTCCAAACTTTCGACTGGTACTGTATATAAGAGCGGTGTATGGCTCAGCGGGTCAGGATGCTGAGCCTGTGATCAGAAGGTCACAGGTTCACATCCTGGTGTTGGCAGAGTGATGTCATTGTTCGGCCCCTGAGCAAGGCCTGGAGCCCCCATGTGGCTGGCTGACCCTGGTGCCTCAAAATGAACACCACTACAAGCATCTGCTAACTAAATGAAAAAGTATGTATTTTTACCTTTATATTTCTGAGTTTGGATATATAATATACCTACACCAGAATTTATATCATCAGTATGTGTGTTAGCTTAGAAGGTTAGATAGACAGACAGACACTCAGACAGATAGACAGACACTCAGACAGACAGGCACTCAGACAGATAGACACTCAGACAGACAGACAGACACTCAGACACTCAAACAGACAGGCACTCAGACAGATAGACAGACAGACACTCAGACAGACAGGCACTCAGACAGATAGACAGACAGACACTCAGACAGACAGGCACTCAGACAGACAGGCACTCAGACAGATAGACAGACACTCAGACAGACAGGCACTCAGACAGATAGACAGACACTCAGACAGACAGGCACTCAGACAGATAGACACTCAGACAGACAGACAGGCACTCAGACAGACAGATAGAATCCTAGCTGGAGGTTTGTACCTGGCACTTCCCCCCCAGGCAAGCGGGGACGGAGCCGGGAGGGGGTGGGGAGTTGGGCTCGCAGCGTGTCCCGTCCAAAAACTGAGGCCCACGGCTCACCATGAAGTCCTCTCCCTGAGAGCGACACAGCAGCCTGCATTGGAGGTCTCCTAGGTAACGGTATGTGTTAATGGTTAATGGGGTTAATGGTCAAGGGGCGGGATCAGGCACTTTCAGCTGGCTAGCTCAGCTCATCAGGCACCCTGGAACACTAACCTGTGACATGGCCCACGGCGGGGACCCAGTGGTAGAGGGAGGCGCTGGTGGGGGACAGGCGGAGCGGCTGGGAGTCGGTCATCGAGCACTGCTCCTTCATGAAATCCAGCTGGCTCCCCCTGCAGGGCTGCCCAGGGAACAGGCATGAAGGGCATTATCAAAACACAGCAGCTTTAAACATGTGGCTCCACCTCCCTTAACCTTAACCATAAGTAAACAGACAAAACGCAAGACTTTCATCATTTTTAGTTGATTGCAGTCACAGAATTGAGGTTATCCTGAAAAAAATGTCCTCACAAGGTAAAAAATCTGGTCCTTACAATGTAATAACTGCAAACACACGTACACCCAGACACACACAAACGCACAGACTCACACACACAGCCTGTGCTGCAACAATACAGATAATTGGACAGCAGGGGTGGCCGATCTTATCCGCAAAGGGCCGGTGTGTATGCAGGTTTTTGGGATAACCTGTAGGTCAGCTGTTCAAACCCAGGTGTGAGGACTCTTCAGCCAATCATTAGTAATCTAATTAGGGAGTTGCAGCGAAAACCCGCATACACACACCGGCCCTTTGCAGTTAGGATTGGCCACCCCTGGCTTACAGCAACTGCAGCAGCCTCTGCAGTTCTGCTGCAAACATGACCTATTGGGCTCTACCTGTGTGTTACAAAGTCTGGCCTCGGTGTCCGTGCCCTCGCAGTTGTTCCCGCCAAACGCAGGCCTGTGGCAGGAATTACAGGAGCGTAAGACCTGAGCGCTGGAGACTGCGGACAGCTTCCAAACAATCTGAAGAAGACGGCCCTTCACAGGCCGTGTCTTCAACATGGAAGCTTGCTGTCGCAGCCAAAATGCTGTCAGCCCCAAAGCAGGTCACACTGCTGTGCCTTTGAGGCAGACACTCCTCCCAGAAGAGGAAACATAAGCGACGGGGGTTTGTTACCGGGGGTTGTTACAGTGCCTCCTCCTGGCGCTCACTCCCCCTCCGCAGGTGCGGGAGCAGGGGGAGAACTCGGTCCAGCCGGACCAGGATCCGTGTACCACCATGCTGGCGCTCAGCTGAGATGGGGACACACAGCGCCCTTTCATGCACCACTGGGAAGTGCAGAAAACAAACACTTCACCCAATGTTCATCCACCATTTGTCCCTCTGATTGGTCACCCTGTGTTGCCGGCTGACACCTGATTGGGCGCGCACTCGGTTCCGTCCAGCAGAGGGACGAGCAGGCGGGTGCAGGAGCTCTGATCGCCAGGGACGGTGTGGCAGGAGAGAACTCGGCATGCATCCTGCGGAGAGGAAGGGGCTCTTAACTGTGTGAGTAGGGGGGACATGGCTACCTGGGCAACGACGTGGCACTCACGACATCACCACTCCTGAAGGAGCAGGCCCGGGCGACACTGCCAAATGCGATCCGGCACTGGTCGTCTACGCCGTAGTACAGCCCTGGCTTCCAGTCCTGCAGGGAGCCCCCAAACACAGGCAGGTCCCTCACACAGTCTGCGTGACCTGCACTGTAGTGACAGCCCCGAGTCAGTCAGGAGAAGGACCATGCGCACACTCCCCTACCACCACTCCCGTGACCCAAGAGCCTGCCGGGGCCAGGGGCCACAGACGGCGACACGCCCCGTCACTGTAACCCGGAGACCTGTGGGGGCACCTGAAGAAGCGGCTCAGTTGCTCGCGGCTGCACTGAGACCATGTGAGGTCTGTGCTGCCGTATCCGCCGTCGGCAGCCATGATGAATCCGCCACTGCCACAGCTGTTGCCCGTCCCGTCGTGGTTGATGCCAAAACTGGGCGACACCAAAGCGTGTAAGGGGAGTGGTCACTTTTTAACATCATACAGTAACACCTACAGTTTGAAATGCCATTATCTCTGACAGAAAGACTTATAATAGTACTATAATATTCTCACTAGCCTTCTGGGGAAAAAGATACAATTCCGAGTTGTGTTTGACGGCTAATTTAATTCCAAATTGTGACAAATTATGTCAAAAGCAAACTTGTGAGGTTGACCAGAGATCACTTGTATGAGTGAGGCTCCGCCCATACCTAGCCCCGCCCCCTGTACCTGTGACCTATCTCATGAGCGATGGTGATGCCCAGGTCAAACCCTGTGTCCTCGGTGATGACGCAGCTCCATTGGCTGGTACAGGCCCCGCCCAGCTGAGCCACACCCCTCACCTGCTTATTTCTGTCAGGCAGCTGCAGGTCAAACCTGTGGGGAGACAGGGGTGGGAATTAATTCAGAGTCTCCTGAACAGATCTATGTACTGACCGTAACTAATCTGTGATGTGTAAACAGCTATGTTTTAAACAGGGAAAGAGAACTAATCATATGTGTATGGGAGGCCATAGCAGGGGCAATTCTAGGATTTTTTTAAGAAGGGGGGGGCATAATTCACACAGAGAAGCCAACCAGTGATTTGTTTTGAACTGGTGTGTGACAGGGCAGGGGGCACTGCAGGGGCCAATCAGCTTTCAGCAAGGCCTACCGTGTGATATAGAGAAGCAGGTCAGCATGCAGGGGATCGGTGTCGCTGACGGGATTCACCCTGCGCCCCCACTCACACACGCTGATCAGGGAGGAAGTGATGTTGCCCGTGATCTGGATATCCGGCTGAAATCAGGGATGCAGGCATCACTCAGCCTGCAGAAGGCCACACCCCCATGCCCACCCCCTCACACGAGCGAAATGACCATGGCTACCTCTGGCTCTGTCAGGATGATGGTGCGCACCAGGTGAATCCGCAGGTTGGCCCCCAGAGAGGTGTCCCGGAGCAACTCCGACGCCTTGCAGAGACCCGACAAAACCAAGATGTCTTGAGGATGAGGCAGGAGACTCCGCCTCCTCTGGGCCACATCCCTCTCAGTCCCGCCCACCGCCGGGCGACTCCGCCCACCTACTCACTATGTTCAGGTTGGTGAGGATATAGCGCTCCGTGTCCTGCCTGTGTACCTGCTGCACATCAGCCCCCACCACCACTAGAAGCTCCAGGTGAGTGACTTCAGACAGGGTGGGGGAGCTCCGTCCAAGCCGCACCATACCTGGGAAATAGCGGAAGGGATGGAAGAAAGGGAAGAGGACGGGTTCAAAGGCAAAGGGATCCAGTGACAGCACTGCAGCCCCATCAAACTCTGCATCAACATACCGTCTGCTCAGCACTTCAGGCAATTATCTATTCATTCAATGCCCTTTATTTCAGTGCCATGTGGACCTGTGTTGTTGAAGTAACATGTGCTCGCAAAGGTATGATTCATACAGACAGAGAGCCTTCCTATTTTTCATTCCATTGTACCCCATTCCTCTAGTCCAAATGATCCAAATATTAGTGAAATACCACTACTAATTTTACAGATTTGTTGGCCACTAAACTACAATAGTTTTATATTTTCTTAATTTAAGAGAAAGTTGAACTGCAAAAGGGTTTAGAGTTTTCGAATTTGGAACACTAAATTACCACTGAAAAACACCTCCAATCTTTAGACATGTAAAGGGCACTGTAATTTAATCAGGTCACAAGGAAAGCGTTTCATAACCGACGGATCTGCTCATACCTGAGGCAAGGGATGTCAGACCAAAACTTTGCAGCTCCAGGGACTGAAGAAAATGAAAAAAAAAAAAAACAAAGACTGTTTATTTTTTGCTCTTAGAATAATTGTAAAGCTACACTGCCAGCCGAATCAATACCACTCTTTCGTGTAACCTGCGATCTCTGAAATGTTCGTAAAACAAGACCAATCAATGAAACCTGAAAAGACGTTTGAAATCAACACCAGTAACATGCTTCTGAGTAACTTTTAGAGTATTAGAGGAACTGCTACAGAAAATATTTTGAAAGGGAGCATACAGAAGAAGTCAAACAGATCAAAGTACTTTACAAACAGGCGCGATCATTCCTCAGCTAAGCGCCGCAGTCCGGCCTCACCTCCTCGGCTGGATATCTCCCGGACACCGCAAAACCCGGCAAAAGCGACAGGACACAGATAAATACAACGACTGCCATGTCACTCCTTTGCGGCTGGAAAGGGGATCATTTGGTTTATCCGTAGGGGAAATGAACGAGCTCCTCCTAACGGGACCGAGGGTTGGGGGTAAATCTGCGCTTACACTGAGCAAATATGAGAAGCAAACTGAAAAAGCAGGTTGATCAATGACAGAGTACCCAGTGGACTTGAATTGAGTGACGAGGGTCTGTGGCTCAAAAATGTCTATAGTAAAGAAATAACAATTTGTTCTTGATGTTTATCAGGTAGCGGGTCATATATCGTATTGTATTAATTTGCATTGCCTGTTGTAGTGTTGATATTATTCCAAGACGGAATTAACTGTAACACACATTGCAAATGAACAACCTAACCAAGCAATACAAGAAACCCGTTATCTTTTTTTTTTTTTTTAAGAAACCCGTTATCGTGTTTTGGTTATAAATGAGCTTTTACGAAGTGGTCCTAAAAATGTGTATTCCGCCAGTCTCGAAGCATCTGGAATAAACTGAACTGAATCACGCCCGGACAACTAAACATGAGAGATATGGTCGTTACGGTCCAGTGTAACATTAACAAGATGCTCTGTGAAGAAATTCGGATTAGCCAGCAATAGGAATAGGCTATTACAGACACATGCAATATTAGTTCAGCATTTTGTATTAGTAATAAGTGTCATTCCTTTAAGGGAGAGAGAGAGGTACGTGTGTGTGTGTGAAACAAAAGAATTACCAAAAGTCTTGTATTTTGCTTGGTTACTTATGGTTAAGGGTAGGGCTGGGTAGGGGTTAAAGTTGTCATGTTGAGTTTTCCTCATAGGAATGAATGGAGAGTCCCCACAAAGGTATAATTACAAACCTGCGTGTGTGTGTGTGTTTGTTTTATATACATATATATATATACACACACACACACACACACAAAATATATAATGATGAAAATGACGACACAGGCAGAGCCTCGGCAAGCGGAGGGGCGCGGCGCGCGCCGCTACGCTCGGCGCCTTGCGCTCCCGAGGCGGGGTGAAAGGTGACGTATCTTCGCCTACAGACAAACATGGCGGAGACCGAGCAGCAGCGACCAGGTAAGGGATGTGCTGCCTTTTCGCGGCTCGCTAACTCGCTGGTAATAGAGCGTTTTCCCCCTGAATATTTCAAATCAGCTTAACTGATGTCTTATGTTTAGTTTTTCAATTATAATAACTGACTGGTGTCATTTCAGTGTTTTCGCGCAGCTAGCTAGCAGATATGGACGTAAATGCTGTTATTTTCCTGCCTATTAACCTGTGAAAATACAGTTTTGAGAAGTTTTAATTGCTTGTCTGTCTCAGTTTAGCGACTTTGTCTCTATGCGGTACAGCTAACTAGCGCAGGTGACTCGTTAATCAGCGAACTAACGACGAGATTGTTTTGGGTGGGTAACCAGAACGGTTACTAACGCTACACTGCCTGCGACTGTAACCAGTTAGCTGTAATATGTTGTTTTTTAAGACGTAACCCCGATTTAGTGATAGTAATCGGGCTTGTTTTATGAAGCAGCTCCCTGCTACTCGTTAGGGGTTATCGAGTTTAATAAGTGAGTAGTGTGGCCCGACACAGGGCAGGATAGAAAAATACATTGTAAGGAACAAATGTATAATTGCCTTTGAGTAATTTTATATACTCGCAGATGTATTACTACGTGCATTTTAATTGGAAACCTGAGACCGACAGGATGTAAAATCCAAAACCCATGATACGGTCCCTTCTTATAATGTGAGCCGTGCGGGCTCCCTGAAATCACTCGCCCGGGTTCCGGGTCTCTATGGCGCACCGATGATGCAGTGTCTGACCTTTATAATTAACCTTAATGTTAACGTCAAGTTAGTAAACCATAATAGACGATAGTACAACTTATCCAATGTCTGTTATTGCTTGATGAATAAAGCAGTGTAAGTAGTTTAATTTAATCTGATATGTAGATTGCGAGCAGGCAACTAAAGAGCTCATGGTTTTCAAAATAAAATTACAAAATTTCCATGCACAATTGCATCGAAAAAGAACATACTTGGTCAGTCAGGAAGACTAGTATTGTGAAATGTGACAATAAGGTCAATTTCGTGGTCGGTGGTTCCAGTTTTTTAGCTGGGTGTGCTGGTTTTTGAATATCCTGATTCAGATGATTCTCTGCCTTACTTGTATGTCACTTTGGACCAAAGCATTTGCCAAATAAATAAATGGAATTGATTTGGCTTCTACCCAAATGCAACTTACTTCAACCAAGAGAGTAAGAGTTTACATGTAGACTGCTTTGCTCTTAAGGGTTATATGTTATGGTTTTCTATTCAGATACATAGCTGCCCTCGTATAACAACATCTATCCCTCTATATTTAAATTTTACAGTTGTGTCTATTTCACAGATGCAAATCATTTTCTAGTTGTACTCTGTATGGTCAGTTACAAGTCGACAGCATAGCACTGTATTTTCATTTTATGTGCTTGGATGAAGACCACAGTTATTGATCAGAGGGACAGAATAATCCCTAAGGCTGTCAGTGTTGTGTTTTACAGCACTGTGGAGATTAGGGCCCTTTTTTACTCAGGGAGTTTAACTTTTTAAATTAAATATACCAGTCTAAATGAATGTCGAAGCATATTCAGGTCAAGAGACTTGGAATAACTTGCTTAACTTGTTGATCTAAGGGATGTGTGAATCATTTTCCACAAATAGTCCAAAATGTGAAGATCCCACCCCCCCACAGGCGCCTCCCCTGAAGATGACAAGGCAGCTTCGCTCCCCAGCTTCAAATTCTGCATCCCCAAGAAGGAGATCAACATGGTGCCCGACATGGGCAAGTGGAAGCGTTCGCAGGTGTGCTGCCTCCCATGACAGATCCTGTGACATCCCGGGTGGGGTATGGCCTCAAAGGTGCTCATATCGGGCACCCACCATCTTGATGACTTATGTCACTAAGGAAGAAACCTCAGCTCACATTCCTTCAGAAAAAAACTTTTTTTTTTTCTTTTCTTTTTTAAATAACTAACTTGCTAATTCCCCCATTAAACAATTACAATAACTGTATCTGGGATTTAAATAATTGAACACTGCTTGCTTAGTCCCCTGGTTCCTGAATACCCCAAGACCTTGAGACCTCACGTGGTTGGTTTGTTGTTAAAATGTGGACTTATCTTCTCCCAAGGCCTATGCTGACTATATTGGATTCATCTTGACCCTGAACGAAGCTGTAAAGGGAAAGAAGCTGACATGCGAATACAGGGTGTCAGAGGTAGGACGGCTGGTCGGTTGGGTGTCCTTAGAGCCAACAACAAGCCATCTGCCTCTGTGTGTCTCCTTGTGGGGCTTCATTTTTTCCACTTGTGACTTTACCGCATGATTAAAATCCCTGCCCTGTTTTTCAATATTTTATGCTCAATATTATTTATAGTGCTGCTGCCTTAATATTAGATGGAACCAACCACAACTCTCTGAAAGCTTTCTTCCAAATTTATGGGGGCGATGTGTGGGTCGGTGGGTTAGGTCACTGTCTTTGAAAAAGGTGCCAGCTCAAGTCTGAGTCGGCCGAGTGATTCCACTGTTGGGCCCTTAAGCCCCGGCTGCTCGAGGGGCTGCATGACCTTGCTTTCAGTTGTATGTTGCTTTGGATTAAAGTGCATGCCCGTTAAATAAATTGTGATTGTAAATAAATGCAGGAAGTTTTTCCGCATTGTGTGAAAGTTCCTCTCTTTTGCGCATGTACCTTTCTTCCTGTTGTCAGTGCTTGACGATGATCACCCAACTGATTGATCTGATTGATTTATTTGCTCGCCCTCCATGTCAGACAGTGCAGAAGCTGCTGGACGTGTTGAACACACTGGACCGCTGGATTGACGAGACGCCGCCAGTGGACCAGCCGTCCCGCTTCGGCAACAAGGCCTTCAGGACGTGGTACGCTAAACTGGAGCAGGTACGCTCTGAGCCCAGCACTTCCATTTATTTCCTCTCGCCGCCATATATTTAGCATCTCTCCCAGCACGGCTGCCCCACAATGCAGAAATTACACCATAGTTGCACTCAACTACCATTAACATTTAAAAGCAAGAGAAGGGGGCTGTGGGCTGCATTTTCCAGGGTGAATCCAGGAGGAAGATTCCTTCAAGGACAATAAAATTCCCAAGCTGCCGTCCAGATACAGTGACACTGTGTGCGGTTCTGTCAACTTTCACAGTTCCCTGGTAGATGTAGCGATTTATGGGTATTTGTTTATGAATCATTAATGCATTCGTTAATGTTTAATGTGTTTATCAAGCTTTTGTAATGTTTTGTTCACTACTTCAGGAGGTCTGTCTTCGGTACAGCAGGTCCACTGGAGATTTTTTGCTGACCTGTTTCTGTGGCAGCTGCTTGGTTTCCTCATTAAGACGTCGATGTTGTCGCTGTGTCTCTGTCCACCACTGCAGGAGGCAGAGGCCCTGGTGTCCACCATCATCCCCCCTAAGCTCAGTGCCGCCGCCCCGGAGGTAGCCGTCTATCTGAAGGAGGCTGTGGGGAACTCCACCAGAATAGATTACGGGACAGGTAATCGCGGTCCGGTCCACGTGTGGAAATTCCCGCTGTCTCCGTGGGTGCCAGTCTGAGAGTTTCTGAGAAGATGCGTGCGGAGCTGAAGGTCAGGACACTCTGTAGGCAGGCTGTGCGTGGCGGTGGGGGACTGTCAGTGGTCTTTACGAGACAGGAAGCATCCTCAATAATTGCTTCTTTCCTGAGAGCTTCTAGTTGCATGAATTATTTATACACCTCTAAGAACCCCAGTTCCTGCTCAAAGGTTAATTTGTGCTGTTTCTCTTTATGTACTGTAATCCATTCACCTGCTGTTTTTTGTAAATGTCCTACCTATAGTTGTCAGTTCCATGCGCACCTGCTTTGTTTTCGTGTTTTTGTTTCCGTCATTGTAAGTCTCGTGTATGAAACGTGGGGTGACTGCTGGTGTAGAATGCAAGTCTTCCCAACCAGGAGTTGAGTAGCTTGCATAGAACGGAAGGTACATTTGACTGGGGGTTTTTCCCAGGTGGATGTATTGAGCTGCCAGATAGTAGATTATGATGGAGTTTATTGATCCCAGTGGGAAATTCTGTATTGCCACCAGACCTTGTGGAATTTAAGGAAAGTTTCAATTAGTGTCGTATGGGGACAAGGATGTACAGTGCTGCCTGCGGTTCACGAATACAGTCCGTTCCAGGAGAGTGGTCATGAACCAATTTGTACGCGATCCAAGGCAATTTTTCCCATAAGAAAGTATTGAAATTTGAGTAATTCATTCACAAGCCTACCAAATGATTTTTGTTAATTTTCTGGTGTTTATAGTAAAAACTTTAAAGAAAAACACAATATAGCGTGGCGATGGGTGGACCGAGGCATCGCGGGAGCAGAGAGAGACATGGAGACTTGCTTGCCAGGGAAATCATGCTGTTTATTAACAGTCCTTAACCCTTGTATTGTTGTTGTTAATGTTAACAGTTGCATTTCCCTGTTGTCGTGCGTGTGTTTGCCCGTGTCTTCTGTGTACCCAGTCCGATTCTTGTGTGTATTTACCGTGTGTAAATCTTCCACCATGTGTGCATCTTGCAGCTCGGCGTCTGACAACCTTGTGTTTGAAAGTTACCTCCCGTCCTCACAGACTGACTGGCCAATGCGACTCAGCAGCCATGATTTTCGTCATTCCTGCAGGTCATGAGGCTGCCTTTGCCGCCTTTCTCTGCTGCCTCTGCAAGATCGGCGTCCTGATGGTGGACGACCAGCTGGCCATAATGTTCAGGGTGTTTGACCGGTATGCGCCTTTCCTTCAGGGGGCTGTCTTTCTGGGAGGGAAAGGTCATGCTTTAGTCACCCATTGTCACGCAGGAACACCTCAGGGCCATACCTGCCTTGGCTGCTGTCACCAGCCAGACACCAAATTAACTCTCCCTGATCCAGCAGCACATGATCAGAAATGATTGATAAACTCCTCATGGTTGGTGAAGGAGGATCTTTCCATTAGGAAACCTTTAGAAAACAATTATATGGGTGTGAATTGTTTCCTTTTTATCTGCTCGATTGATTCAAAATGCGAATTGTTGGTTTGAATGACCAACAATTGATGCATCTCCTGCAGGTATTTGGAAGTGATGCGGAAGCTACAGAAGACCTATAGGATGGAACCAGCAGGAAGCCAGGGTGTCTGGGGGCTTGATGACTTCCAGTTTCTGCCCTTCATCTGGGGGAGCTCCCAGCTCGTAGGTATGCACAGCTGACGTGTAAATGGCGGGATAAAAGAGAGACCCCTAGTGGAGAGATGGTGCCGTTTCGTCCCTGAGCGCTCCTGGTTTGCAGATCACCCCACCTTGGAGCCCAGGCACTTTGTGGAGGAGAAGATGGTGAATGAACACCACCAGGACTACATGTTTCTGGAGTGCATCAAATTTATTAATGAGGTGAGAAAATAGCCTGCAGGATTATGTCAGCAGGTTTCTCAGTCTTTTACGTCTGTGTGGGGTTCACCTGACCTGACTGTGTCCCCGGATCTGCCACGCTGCCATTTGTAAGCGGTCGCAAAGGCAGATGCAGCTATGCACTGTGGACATGGCGGATTGTGTGCTCTGCTATAATGGCCTTTTCACTGGTAACACCTGAAGGAAGCTGGGGTGGGTTTCTGCGGCTCCTTGGGAGGAGGTTCTGCAGTTGTATGCACACACTTGTAACCCCCCCTCCCCCCCCTCCAAATGAGTACAGCCCTCACATGTCTCCCTGCAGATGAAGACTGGCCCGTTTGCAGAGCACTCAAACCAGCTGTGGAACATCAGTGCAGTGCCCACCTGGTCCAAAGTCAATCAGGGACTTGTCAGAATGTACAAAGCTGAGGTAAGGGCAGCGCCGTGATGTAGGACCTGGGGTGCTGCAGATCCTGATAGATGCCCCCCCCCCTGCTGGTGAACCCCGGAACAACATGTCTGAGCAGTAAAACGTTCAGCTTCATGGACAGCTGTCAATTATTACTGCATGCAGGATGTGCACCCTTCAGCTTCCATTTGAGCAGCTGACGGTATTACAGTAACCCAAAGCAAGACTTACACATGAATTTGTCAAGGAAATAATCTTATTAACCATTTAAATAGATGAAGTGGATGGTCTCTCAGGGTTGAAAGAATTGCATGTTAAGGCACATATGTGCAGCTTTACATATAAATGACCTGAGTAGCAGGCCTTGTGTAAGAGAGTGACTGGCTGTGTGCATCCTGCTTAGTCAGTGCTTCCTCTGTTAGCTGCTGGCCCTGCCCTCTTGCTACCCTTACTATTGGTAGCCTGCCAGCGTGTGGGCTGACTGACAGGTCCGTTTAGGCCAGATAATACGGTCTGTGGGCTGCTTTTGGGCTGACTTCAAATACACATCCATCGTGTGTCGCCTGGTGTTCATTTTTGTCTTGACTTAAGGCTGCGTCTGTTTTCTTTGGCTCCATCTGAAATGCATTACTATTTAATCGGCTGCTGTTAATGGTTTAATCAATGTTTAATCAAAAGTTTGGTGCCTCTTGTGACTTGCACTGTGGGCTGGGTATTTTACAGTGAGTCCAAACCCTTATTTCTTAGTCAGATGTGGAGCTGCTTCTTCAGAAAAGGCTTTCGGTACGTCGCTGAAGCTGCCCCCTTAAGGTCACTCTTCTGCCTGTAGGCTCATGCTTTATTCATGCAAATGCTAGTGCTACTTTGCTAGCATGAGATCACAGGACAGCTCACTGACTGGCACTGTAGCCACATGCCTGCTGGTTTGGGGTTTGAATCCCACCATGATTTGTGGCTTGGCAGTTTATATGCTCTGCATCTCTCTCCTGTGAGTCTCCCCCACGTTCCAGATGTATGCAGTTAGGTGAATTGGCATCTCTCAATCCCCCAAAGTGTGTGTGTGCGTGTACGTTTCCCTACTCCTCCAGCCAGTGTGGCAGGGATGGGATGATGGAAGCTTTGGCTGTTTGAACCAGGCAGGGAAGGGTTAAGTAGTACAGATGCAGGCCCCACCTCCTGTTCCGGGACCCACATCCTGAGGCGCTTCCAGAAAACCGTTACCCCCCCTCCTTCCTGCACAGACACGCAGTTCATACCCTCACGTCCTTTGGTTCTGAGACACACAGTCTCCCACTCTGTCTCTAAGCCTTTATTTCCCCCTCCCTCAGTTCCCTGTACTCCTGGTTGTTTTGCATCTCTCCCCATTCTCTGTGGCATTTTTGCACATTTTCACGTACATTTTGAGATGATTAACCCATATATGAAACGTCACCCAGCTCTATGTCAAACAATTGTGTGTGACACACAGAGTTCAATTGCTAAATGATGTAAGATGGTTGGCCAAGTATATTTCTTTATTCCTCAGATGGGGGGGGGGGCAGGCAGGCAATCTAATCCGCAAAGGGCCGGTGTGTATGCAGGTTTTGGGGATCAGCTTTGTGTCAGCTGCTACAACCCAGGTCTGAGGACTCTTCAGCCAATCAATAATTGGTAATCTAATTCGGGAGATGCAGCAAAAAGCCCCCCCACATTATGGCTCTTTCTGGGTAAGACTGGCCACCCCTGCTTTAGAATGTTCCACAAATATGCCGTCCTCAGTCCTGCCCACTTGAGTAACACATTTCATGCTGAGTCAGTCTGCCTGTTTCTCTGTGGCTCCCTGCCCTCTTCCTACTCGGGTGTCTGTCTACATCTCTGTATTTGAGAGAGCAAGAGCAAGCCTCCAACCATGTGACCGCTCTGTCCTCTTCTCCCCCCAGTGTCTGGAGAAGTTCCCCGTCATCCAGCACTTCAAATTCGGCAGCTTGCTCTCCATTCAGCCCCTGAAGCCATGAGTCTGGGTCTGGGTCAGAGGAGCCGGGTGGAGGTGGCCAAAAATCGTGGCGGGGGGGGGGAGCATTTCAGCGCTTAGGGATCTATGTACAGTAAAACCTCATTTTCACCTTACGCCCCCACCACCAAATCTCTAGTTTTTTTTATTTCCCTCCCGAGATCAATCACATTCTGTGTGCCAGTTTGAATGTGTGGATTAGCAGAAGATGCAAGTCATCACCAGTGCTGTTTTTACCCGTGTACCTATTTATTTGTATAAATATCCAGACAGCGTGGGAGTAAAATAATGTAAGTGAACCCTAGTTTGGCACAAGTCAACGGAATTAAAAAGTAAATCTGATTTACTATGTATTCCTGTAGTCAGTCTGTCTGAACAGAGCTAGGTTCATCCACTGGCGGTGCAGTGTGGTGATGTCTGAGGTAAGCAGGGCATCCAAATACTGCTTGGCTAAGACGACTCTTTGGGTAGTAAAGAACCTTGATTCTTTAATGCATTTACATTATTTAAAATTGTACATAAGCTGGAAAAAGTCTCAATAAAGATATTGTTTGTGTATGAAAATGAATTGCTGTCAATCAAGTGCACCATGAGCAGACAAGCCGCTGTGGACGCATGGGATATGGCTGCGTATTGGTTTAGTAAACCGACTTCACAGAACAAAGAGGACATACAGCAATAGTTACATTTGTAGTTTTCATATCGGGGCCCTAATTGAACCTAAATCCTGTGAGTTATTGTGACACAGACATACCAATTTGGTACTTTAGTAAAGACTTTCATAGTATTAGGAGAGTCCACTCAAAATCTGTACTGAATCTTTAAGTTCCAAATTTTATAAGTCAGTAGACGACAATGCTCTGCGAATATTTAGGTATGAAATGTTTAGGTGTGTAACGGATATTATGCCTTCTATAGATGATGCTGACATCACTGGTGACATTTCTATTCTGATTTGAATTGACTTACTTAGAATAAAATATATGCCCATTGCAAATCATCTGTATTTTAAACTTGGTCGTAACACCTCAATCGTTTGTCTTGCGTTGGCGCGCTCCATTCCTGTCAAATGACGTGCAAATTAAGAAAGGGTGTCCCGTGCTGCTCCTAGGCTTCCTAATCCTCGATTTGCCGCAATTCTGTGGTGCTGCTAAAAGGTAACATTCACTACATATGCACTTAATTGTAAAATCACACCCATTACAATACAGAATAATAAGCATAATAACAGAATTTGTATCACGGACCTAAGTACGTTTGTTTACATGCAGGCCTAGATGCCTGCTATGGTAAATGTGAAAACGGATTAAGTGCTAAAATTATATACTTCATACAATAATGCAGCACGTAGACTACCCAGGGCATCCGGTCAACTAACACATGGTGAAAATTTTCATACTGCTTGTCTCCTCAAGCTGTTGGGTCAGCTCACAGAAACCAAGCTCTGTTTCTATGATTCAGGAAAGCAAGGCTGGTACCTGTGCCGCTTATGGGCGTTGTCTCCTAGTCATTGGACAACGTGATTAAACTGAAAAGACAAGAGCTTAAAATATAAACATCCGTACAAAGCCCATAATTACTCGCATTGTGTAGGCCTACCTCTTGGGTCTCATTAGCATAGATCGTTGTCAAGTTTGTAGTGAATAAAATATTATATTATATTATTTATTTGTTCGCTTATTTTAAACAGTGGTGCGTGCAGTCTCGTCTTTGATTACGTAAGAAGTTCAGCATTCCTCCCTCTTTCCCACGTTTTCATCTCGTCGTGGATAGACAGGAATTCTGTTCGCACCGACGACAGGGATACAGCGAATAAATGTTAACTTACGACATGACTAACCAGGTTTGAAACGTTGTCCGTGTAACATAATCTGCCCTTCTTCTATTCATATTGACTATATAGCCGTTCTCATTTGCTGTTTGTATCTTCGTTTTTAACGACTCCAGTATTTCGAGTTATGAGAACATAGGTTGCAGCGCAATTTGCGTACTAATTTTATGGCATGTGCTATTTGTTATGGCGGCCGCTAGGAGGCACTCATTGTCCACCAACCGGATCAGTCCCCAATCCACTCAGAACAGAAAACTGGGACATTTTAGCTTATATTTGGCATGGAGCGAAATGTTCTTTAAAAACAATTATAGTTAAAGACGAATACACGATAACTGGTACATGAATAAAATTATAAGATTATTTAGAATAAAATTCGGCTAGGAAAGTATATATGTTTTTAGTCGCTCCAAGAAAAAAAATCAATATATAATCAAAGACTAACTCATTCTCAATAGATTTATTTAACATTTTTAAATATTAGGTTATGCTAACTATATATTTCCATTTCAACACATTTTATTTTAACTCGTTAATCCATTGGTTGATTTTTGTGCAAATAAAGACCACCAAAAAGCGGAAGGAAAATTCACCGCGCATATTTACAACTGAGGAATATGTTGAAAATCAACACACAGAAATAACACGCATCAAACCTTTGAAATGATCTATTGGCGATTAGCGACTTCAGCTAAACGACCTGCAGGATCTCGTCGTGATTCGCTGGAGGTTTCTGGCAGCAATGGGAAGCGGAAAGGACGGGAGGGGAGAGACGCGGGGAAGCGCATGGCCGAGGTCAGCATGCGCTGTTGCTCACGGGCTTTTTAATACCACCTTCATTCATTGATTTTGAAGAACACCACCAAGTGGCATGTAGCAGAGATAAACCGAAAGCGCTGCCAAGGAAGGAAAGTGAGCGGCGCGCTGTTTGGGACTATGCGAAATAACGCGCAGACATACACTTCATCTAGGGGTATTGGACGTGAAAAAATCCACCGCGATGAAAGGCATTGTAATATGTAATATGTAATATAAGCTATCACATTTGACTGATCGTGGTTATTAAGGGATAGCAAATACGACATGATTCTAATTTCTGGTAAAGTACTATCATTGAGGTACGCCTGCAGTTTAAAGTTATTTGACGACGTACCCATCAGAAAGAGTAATTGCATTTCTGCCACGTCACAAAAATGGAAATATCTACACATCTGTACTATAGTCAAAGTTAGTGTTTACTTGCTGGTACCAGTAAAATAGTGGGCACAATGATTTACTGCCAAGTTTCAACTTAATCTTCTAGTTAGGTTGTGAGCTAGTTAATCTATTCCAATAACGAAAAGAATGAACATGTTTTAGTCACTTAGAGTAAAATCTGTTCCATTCTGGTATGGATCGTTATCAGCTGTTCCAAAAGTTAAAATGTGCAACTTCATAACTTGGCACTATTCTGGGATCCGCTTAGCTTGGTGTGATCGATAAAAAAAAATCCTTGCCTTTCTGAATCAGCAAGAACCAGCATTATCTAGTTACTGTGAGAGGCTTCAAGAGATTCCACTCCGGGACGGTCGGCTTAAGAATGGCTTCCCACAGATGCAAAGACTGTCTTTCATGCTAATTCCGGAGATATCGCACCTTTCTTGAGATCTTAAGGCCTACCACATATTGACATAAGAAAGCAAGAACTGCCTCCAGCTATTAATATTTAAATGGTGTTAACTTTTACCCAGTTTATCATGTATCATAGATTCGTGTGAACAGAATCAATAACAAAAATATGGAGAATGAAAAAAGTTTTTATTTTGATACACATAGTGCTTATACTGAGAGGGTGCATGGCTAAATCACAAACTGCCTTTTTAAAACAAAAGGTCAGGATAGCAGAAACTTTAAAACCCACAAAACCAATGCTGGCATAGTGAATTACCGTGAAGGATCAGACACCAATTTGCAGTAAAGTCCGGGAAAATAAAAACAAAGTGACACTCAGCAGTCCAAATTGCTATTAAAACCTAAGGATGGATCAAATTATGTACTGTGTGCATTCTGGGAGCTGTAGTAAAAAGTCATTACTCCAATCTAAAGGTTGATGGGAAAATTGACACAAGATGACTACAAGTCCCACAAACTGACAACACACAGCACCCCAGTGAAGACCACAAGAGAGAACGAATTATGAAAAACAAAAACATACACATTACAGTTTCACTGGGAAAAGAAAATAATTTTTTCCCACATTCACTCTTTAGCGAATATTTCGACTACGTTGCGGTCACATCGTCAGGATGTGCCAAGATTCCCGTTACACTGGATAAAGCTAAAACCCAGAGTATACTTTTGATGCCCACGTTGTTAACACGAATAACAGAAAAAAACGAATAAAACTTAAAAGCGCCAATATATAGCTAGGCTATATGCGTTGCTCTAAATAATTACCTTTTAGTGTATAAAAAGAAAAAGCTACAACAACAAAAAATAGTACTGGTGTCTGAGCAAGACGCAGAAAGACTTTTCCATTTAAACTGATATTTTAAATATCCATTCATTCGTGTAGTGTTCTGGTAGTTAACGGTGTCAACGTTTTTATTCCTTCCACGAAGGCAAAGTTAACGAGTGAAACATTCAGTCACTTAAAAGAAAATGTGTGTAGCGACACATCTAGCCAGCAGTATGCGTTGAGTTTAAGGCAACGAAACTGGAGTTTGTTAAACGGGAATGACATTAATGATCTAATTGCTGTGAAATCTTTGAAGTTAGCATTTTAGATGTAAAGGAAAAGCCTACACATCACATGTGGCACGACCAACACCCCCTCTCAAATGTCTCAAACGATAATGAAACAGACAAAACCTGCTCAAATATTTAAATAGCCTAGGTACTCTTCTTGCAAAAATAAAACCAATTTGTCTTAAATTCTGTACAATTTCATTAACTATTTTTCTACTAACACGCCATGGAGTCAAAACGCCACGATGGCTCTTGTCCACGCTCCAAGGCTCGCCAAGACCTGCTTGCTACAGAACTGTCCGTTCAGGGACTGCTCAAAGTCCGCCTGCCGGTTCACCAGCTCCGTAAACCCCGAGCCGAAGATCGAGATTAGGTTGGAAATGCTCGAAGAATCCAGCTGCTCGGAGGTCGGGCAGGGGAAGTCGTCGGACCTCGCCTTCTTGCATTGCACAAAGTCCGGGAGCTCCTCAGCGTAGTAAGCGAAGTCCGCCTTGCGCTTCTTGGCGAGCACCGGTGCGCCCTGGCAGCAAGGCTGCGGAGGAGCGCAGCAGTCCTGGTGCAGGTACCCGTTCTCCACCGTGGTCACTACATGCGTGTCCAGGTCAAGCACCGTTGTCTTGTTGCAGTGCGCGCCGGGTGGGGAGAAGTCGCAGCTGGGTAAGGGGTAGGGCTCGGCGCAGCAGCTCCGGTAGAAGTCCTGCTCCTTGCACGCCTCTTCGCCGTGGAGCGCAGCGCAGCCTGGCGCCGCTTGAACCGGTGTCGGAGGAGACGCCGCTGGATGCAGCGCGCAGCAGAGGCTCGCCGGTTCTCCCCCAGCACTGCTAATGCAGCACCCCTCACCGTCCTCGGCGAGATCAAGCGGGTCCAGCTCCTGGATCTCGTTGCACACGGTCATCACCTCCTCGTACTGCTGCATCCTGTAGATCTCCGCGTACTTCTCGCTCATGTACAGCTGCCTGGCGTTCCTCAGCACGTACGAGACCAGCAGGTTCTTGTGCAGCTTGATGCCTCCTCGCTGCGTTCTGGAGTTGTGGATTTTCCGCAAAGAGATCGAAATCAGACTCTGTGCGTCCACCGCGCACTCCATCGCGTTGATCACGGACTGCCGTGTTTGTGTTCCCCCTCTTCCCTTATCAAGAAACGGGACTCCCTTTTACGTGAAATCACTGTGTCTGCTTCAGAGCGACGACCAGTGTGGCGTCTATAGAGAAACATTGAAACACAACTCCCCCAAACCTCCCGCATGCAAGCAAGGAATCAACGGCTTCAGCCGCTTAGCGCACAAGATATATTTCGTGAAGGTTTCGGCCCACAACGCCCTGCACCAATAGGACATCGCGCTTGTCTAAGATTGATGTTCTTGCTCCGCCCACTGGTGCGCCCCGTGGCCAATCAAAAAGACGCGGTTCCTTTGTACTATTCAAATACCAAACTGACTTTACCAGAGCGGAATGTTCTCATGAGAAATATTGAGCGAGTGACTGAATGCCACGGTAATGTGTAACTCCAGTATACAGGCAGGCACCCTAGAAACTTAATTCTGTTAAAAAGTTAACAGAGGATTACAATGGAAGTTGATCTTTTAGTCATTTGCTATTTGCTAGCTTATTCTGCAGCCACTGCTTCCACGGCCTTAATAGTGTAAATTTATAAAAGTACGTTCATGCGTTTTATTATTAAAATATCCTTGCTCCTTGTATGTTTCGGGGTAAATTCGATGTCGCAGATAAAATGTTCAAGCAAAACTCATTTTAGTAGCAAAGTAGTAATTTTGGATTTATTTTGGATTATTTAAAAGCAGGATTTGAACTGATAAAAATGGTATTAGCCTATATAATATTGTCACATCTCCACACAATAATGTATATGCCAATAAGCATGACAATGCACAATAAACCCCAATAATGACGGCATGCAATTAATTTTACTTTAAATATCTCATTTAAAAACTCTAAATAGTAGGCTTAATCGAGTTATTTAATTGTCAGATAAAGACCACAACGGTTACTCAAGTTTTCTTGTTTATTGTATTAGAAATTGCACAATAACCAGCAAAAAGGCATATGAAATACACTAAAACTACACTGTCAAATATGGTAAAAGTAAAATGGTTTTAAAAAAGAAAAACATAGGTAAACAAAAGCAAAATTCTTTCACTTTCTTCCGCAGTTATCAAAGATAAGTGGTTAGACCATAGTCAAAAATGTTATTTTGTGGGAAATCTGTTTACGTAAATAAATATGGCGGGATTTTCACTGATGCTTATTTACCTGAGACAAAGCGATCTGAGGAGAAAGTAGATCCAGAAGCCGCAAGATAGGCTAAGCAAGAGATTAGCTATTCCGGTGTGCGGCATTACACGTGAAGTTATAAAAAGCAACAAGGAATCAGTTAATGGAACTGAGCGAGGAGGCAGCACGTCCGAAGGAAGAAGAAAGAAGCCCAGTAACGGCCATCTGTATTATTAACACAGAATACACTTGGATATTTTACAGGATGTGTAAAATTCCTTAAAGGTTTCATATAGGGTGTGTAGAACATCCCGTTATTCTTACAGTCAGAAGTAGAATTCGATGTTAAATTCTATTTAATTGATGTGGTCGTCAGGCAGGAGATCGTTTGTTAATCAAAACTGCCAAATGCTTTTCTCTTTTGACTTCAGACATTTATTAGCTCTCAGCCAGCATGTCGCCAGGTAACTCTGAGCCAATCAGAAGCGGCGTCAGGAAAAGCCACGTTGGTCGTCGCCGCTACACTTCAGTCTGCCGATGGAAAGTTTTTATTTTTGCCACAATTAATTCAAAACATATAAGAACGTTTACCATAAGCAAACGCATGGTATTCAGAGTGTTAGGCCTACATTTGGGTCTTCCCATCAGTCCGGTTGTCTAATTGCTTTGATTTACGGGATAACTGGCTAATTTCGTAGACACACATAGTGTGTTTTTTTTTATCTTGTTCTGGCATACACATACATAAATCCTGCTTCTGTTTTGGTAAAACAATCATACATAGGCCTATGTAAACATTCGGATTCATAGCTTCACACCAGTGTCTGTTATACTGACAAGTTTTTTCATGCAATGTCCCTGTTTATATGAAAAATCATCTGCATTTTTAAAATTTGATTCTTTAATATGTCGGTGTCATTACGACTATTTAATAAGGCTGATGTCTGTTTCCAGCTCTGTTTATCTATCATCTTTCTGAAATTACATAATTAGACTAACCTGCATGTACTTTGATTGCTTCCATGTAGCAATTCCATTTGTTGTGATTTACATTTGTAGTAAATAACTTTGAATACTATTAGACCTTGCGTTTTTTTCTAAATATTTCCACGGCAATGTTGTCAAAACGATCTGCATTGCCGGCAGCACTGAGTATAATTTGCAAATATTGGGTGCTGGGAAATTCTTGGTTTTCTATAGCATAAAAACAACGAGACTGGGCAGTTTTCAGTTAGCCCGTTCGTTAACCCTCCCTCCCCCCTCCAGAAACTGCAGGTTAAATAGTATGCTAAGCGGCATGTTTAAAATGGACCTGTCATTATCACTACTTGTACTATTATCTCATTTTAATGGAGAAAATAATGGTGCATTGATACTTCAAATATCAGAAACACAGCTCATGTATGCTCCAAAGGAGGAGATCGATACCTGTACCGAGGAGGAAAGGCGCTATGGAGCTGGAATGGTGATTAGCCGTACTCTGCCTGCGCACGAGAGCGGCCATGTGGGACCCTGTTATTTTACCGCTTTTACACTTACGCATGATCATGCGGCAAAGTTATTCCGTGTATAAGAGCGAGTCGGTTTTATGCGATATAGTTTGCAGTGTGTCTCCTCCCGCGCCCCCCCCCCCCCCCCCAAAAAAAAAGAGTCGAAAAAGACTTTTGGGAATCTTTATAATTATTTGGTCAATAGTCAAACATAATTCTACTAACTAGGCCACACACACATACATATGTGTAACAGTGAGATTCAAGGTTTTATATTTCTCACATGCATATACAACATCTGAGCAACATCAGAATAATTTAAGCAAGAATATAATACAGATTTGAACAGATTTTCAGATGTGCAATATGCAGTTATAAAGTTAAAGTGCAGTGTGCAATGACAGCATAACAGTGAAGAGTAAACCTGAGTGACAGTGTAGCGGCATGAACAGTGCAGTAACAATGGAGACAATATGCAGTGATGAAAATTAGACCTTGAGAAGGTTGCTGTCCGGGGATCATGAACAGAATACTATAGTATAATACTATAATAATATGCTATAATACTATAATATATAAAGTACCATTATACACACACAACCATGTTAAAAATGAAGAGAGACCACAGTGCAATTTTTTGTTTCACTCATTTCTCAATATATGGGTGTGTGTCTGAATAATTTACGTATTTTTTTCAAACTATAGCCTGACTCTTCCCTGCTTCTCAGTGATGAAGGGCTTCTTCTTTGCTTTATGGGTCTTCAGTCCTGCTTCTAGGAGCCTGAAACGAACTGTCCTAGCAGTGCACTTCACACCTGCACTTAATGTTTCCCATTCCTTTTGAAGGTCACTTGATGTCATCTTCTGATTCATGAGAAACTGTTGTATAAGTTAACAATCATCTCTGCTATTAGAAAGTCACTTCCGCCCTTTACCTGACTGGTTTCTGGTCCTTCCCAGTGTCTCCAGCTTCACCTTATTCTTGTGTACTGCAACCTGCTGCTCAGCATAGCCTCCTGCCAGCAGAACCGGAATTAAACCAGGATTTTAAAATGCTTATTAGTTTAAAACTAAAGAGTGGTCTCCTAATTATTTCCACAGCTGTGTATATATATATTTCCATGTGCATGTCTATATCTATAGACACACACATGCACACACACATACATATATACACTCACCTAAAGGATTATTAGCAACACCTGTTCAATTTCTCATTAATGCAATTATCTAATCAACCAATCACATGGCAGTTGCTTCAATGCATTTAGGGGTGTGGTCCTGGTCAAGACAATCTCCTGAACTCCAAACTGAATGTCAGAATGGGAAAGAAAGGTGATTTAAGCAATTTTGAGCGTTGACATGGTTGTTGGTGCCAGACGGGCCAGTCTGAGTATTTCACAATCTGCTCAGTTACTGGGATTTTCACGCACAACCATTTCTAGGGTTTACAAAGAATGGTGTGCAAAGGGAAAAACATCCAGTATGCGGCAGTCCTGTGGGCAAAAATGCCTTGTTGATGCTAGAGGTCAGAGGAGAATGGGCCGACTGATTCAAGCTGATAGAAGACCAACTTTGACTGAAATAACCACTCGCTACAACCGAGGTATGCAGCAAAGCATTTGTGAAGCCACAACATGCACAACCTTGAGGCGGATGGGCTACAACAGCAGAAGACCCCACCGGGTACCACTCATCTCCACTACAAATAGGAAAAAGAGGCTACAATTTGCACGAGCTCACCAAAATTGGACAGTTGAAGACTGGAAAAATGTTGCCTGGTCTGATGAGTCTCGATTTCTGTTGAGACATTCAAATGGTAGAGTCAGAATTTGGCGTAAACAGAATGAGAACATGGATCCATCATGCCTTGTTACCACTGTGCAGGCTGCTGGTGGTGGTGTAATGGTGTGGGGGATGTTTTCTTGGCACACTTTAGGCCCCTTAGTGCCAATTGGGCATCGTTTAAATGCCACGGCCTACCTGAGCATTGTTTCTGACCATGTCCATCCCTTTATGACCACCATGTACCCATCCTCTGATGGCTACTTCCAGCAGGATAATGCACCATGTCACAAAGCTCGAATCATTTCAAATTGGTTTCTTGAACATGACAATGAGTTCACTGTACTAAAATGGCCCCCACAGTCACCAGATCTCAACCCAATAGAGCATCTTTGGGATGTGGTGGAACGGGAGCTTCGTGCCCTGGATGTGCATCCCACAGATCTCCATCAACTGCAAGATGCTATCCTATCAATATGGGCCAACATTTCTAAAGAATGCTTTCAGCACCTTGTTGAATCAATGCCACATAGAATTAAGGCAGTTCTGAAGGCGAAAGGGGGTCAAACACCGTATTAGTATGGTGTTCCTAATAATCCTTTAGGTGAGTGTATGTATTATGTATATATGTTATATTTTATAGGCACCTAGATAGCCTGACAGTTTTACAGCTTAGATCACAAGGAATCTGTATACACAGAAATACATTGGGCTTCGAACCCACAACCCTGGAGGTGTAAAACAACACCACTGGCTGGCCAGCATACTGCTCTAATCAAAGCCAAATCTTCTCCCTGCACCAAAAGTTAAAGCTCCTTTCTGAACTCACACTTTCTATACAGAACTACAGCCCCTCCTCCTATAGACATGGCAACCAGCACTCTCTGAACTTCTACTATAGCACCTGTCTCATACATGGTCACGGGGGTCCGGAGCCTATCCCAGAAACAATGGGTGCAAGGCAGAGAATAACGGAGGATGGGGTGCCAGCCCACCACAGGGAACACGCCATTCACCCATACCGGCATTATGGCAACTCCAGTTCACCTCAACATGTTTTTGGACTGTGGGGAAACCAGAGAAAACCCTACAATGACACAAGGTGAACATGCAAACTGGTCTCCAGCGCTGTGAGGTGACCAAGTTAGGTGTCACTGCGCCGCTGGCTCTCTGAACTTTAATTACTTAATCACTCCAGACTCTCGTAAGTGCCAAATCACCATTGCTATGCCACAGTTGAGGTAGAATGAACAGGATGTGCTTGTGGCCATCTGCAGTGGCTAAAACATAGTTTCTGCACCA
This sequence comes from Paramormyrops kingsleyae, assembly GCF_048594095.1. NCBI lineage: Eukaryota > Metazoa > Chordata > Actinopteri > Osteoglossiformes > Mormyridae > Paramormyrops > Paramormyrops kingsleyae. The sequence continues at coordinate 19,010,078 of NC_132798.1, read as the reverse complement.
TCCATGTAAAATTTTGTGGCACCTCCTTAACAGAATAATAGTGTTAGAAAAGCCTCTCTGTAGAAACAGAAAGACTATAAGAGGTTGTCTCACACTCACAACCTGAGGTCTATAGAGTTCCTCAAGGTCATACTACAACTTATCTGTTTATCAAAAACAGTTCATTTGTACAATAAATATCGTGAACCTCAGAAATATTCAGACATGAATTCACAGAGCAAATTACCTTCGAAGTTTCATCCCTGCCTCTGATTCTCTGACATCTGGAAGCTTCTCCAGCAGTAACTGCTGGTATGATCGGTCACTACACCTTACTTTTTTTCATGGGACGCCTCACTGTATCCCCTCCATTTTGAAAATAAGCAATTGCCACTGCCTAAAATGTTTTTAAATTTGGCTCAAATGGTTTTCTTTTTTGTAAGTGACAGGTTTCAATCCAAAAAGTTAATAATTTCAATCTTTTACTATGAGTCTAGGTGGGCATTTACTGAAAGTACTACACAATAAGTTCTTCGACATATAGAGTAAAATGGGAACAGAATACATCTATATTAGTATTAGTATAAACCAAAATATAGCCTTTTCCTTTTACGCCCCCCCGCTATCTGTACAATAATCCATTAGGCCTGAAACTACTTACAGTACTGATGCATCATAAACCTTTGGGATTTGGAAGGTTCACCATTTCAGTCCGGAACACTGAGAGCAACAGGCATGTTAGACTGCTTCTAACTAGCTATGCAATTTGTGAGGAACATGTTACGAGGTTAGTTAGTTAAATAACAATTATTAATCTGGCTATGATTAATCATGCTAACAGCTCTGGTATTCACTGCTCTTGTTAAATCCCGGGACTGCTTATTGGGTCACCCTTTTTTTGGGAGGGGTACTATATAAAAATGAATATAATTTATTGGAATTGAACTGAACTTCAAATGAGCTTTATGTGAAACTGGCACAGATGTTTAGAATTTGGAGACTGGTCCTGGAAATGTGTCAAGCTGAAAAACACTTCATGATTAGTAAACAACAAAAGCAAATTAACAAAACGGAAGAAACAATGGAAATTAATTTAATTGTCTGGAACTGTGAATGTAATTTCTGGTTCGTCCTTCTGTGACTACTTGCTTATGAAATGAACTTCAACTGTGATATTTGCTGTGGCCAGTAATGAGTATCACAGATCCGTTGCTCATTAGGCCTTATGAAGCCTAGGGATTATCCCAGCAGGTGCTGTGCACAAGGCAGGGGACACCCTCTGTGGGAGGCCAGGCCATCACAGGGGACACTGTCAAACACACTCACACGCTATAGATGCTTCACAGTCACCAACTCACCTACCTGCATGTCTTTGGCCTGTGGGAAGACCTAGGAGGAGACCCACATGAAAATAGGGGGGGACCCACAAGATCCATTCACACTGAGGGGGGCGTGGGAGGTGAAGACTGCAGTGCGAGAGGCTGCGATGCTATTCACTGAACCACTGTGTCAACTGTGTATAACAGAGTAATGAGCATAAGAGAGTTAAAGGAGCTGGGAAAAGATTGATTTTCCCTACAAGAATGATCATTCATGGAAATTATAGCAAATTAGAAAATGGGTGGGTCTCAATCCTGGGCAATTTATCTGCATCCCAAAAAAGTTTTAAAAAGACCTGCCTATATATGCCTTAGTGACCTTGCGTCGGGTGCCATTTTTAGAAAGATCATCCTCTTCTCCTCAGGCAGGAGATCAGTTTCCTTGGAGATATCTGGCTTTCCCGCTCTGCCTCCGAGCGCCTCTGGGCAGATGGGAATGCTGCTTCCCTCCAGCACTTCCACGAATTCATGGCAGAAGTTTTCTTCAAAAGCAAAGTAATACCGAGGCTAGAATTAAGCATTCCAGAAGTATTCTTAAGAATAGCCTGGGTTAAGGGGGTATTTAAAACCAGAAGGACAACAAGCTTAATTATCTAAAATGTGATTTAATATTCGAAGAATTATTTATTTGTCATGTATCAGATATGCTTTGTCAGTGAATGCATACTTTAAAATTATTTATCAATTGATAATCACCGGCAATTAAAATATGGGGGACCCCCAAATCCTGGGTCAAGTTTTAAGCCCTGCCATCTTCTAACTAGGTATCCTGGTCAGTGTTATGGGGGGCTGGGGGACGGGACACTATCCCAGAATGCACTGGGCACGCAGCTGGGGACACACTGGACAGGACGGTGGGATAAATTGAAACCATTAAGGTTAATTACTCATTGTCTTTCATTGTTAAATAGCTTGTTCCTTGACCAGCAGATAAGCTAAGCACTCTGTATTACACTGCGGTGATGAGGAGCCTTCATGGGGGAATCGTGCTCTCACTCAGGAGGCTTGTCAGTTAGCCTCTATCTCTTAGAGGCAGTTTTGAGGAAATGGGACATTCTCACTTCCTCTTTTTGTGGCTCTCGGAACACAACACACATCCAAAGTTCCGTATCTGTGACAGAGCTCCCCACAGGGTGGAGAAAGGAAAATCTGAGAAGCGCTCTGCACTGGGTTCGTCATAGGTTGTCAACGTGCTGCGCAGAATTTCTGTCCTTTCAGTCACTGCTCTGACATTAATTGGAGTGACAGTATTTTGCTTCTCTTTCGATGGATCAGCAGCGTGTCGTCACGCCAGTTCATATTGTGTTACAGTATTTTATGAGTAATATAATTGAGATGTCATGGGCACTTCCATACCAATAGCTTTCATCGAGAATGTCACGTAGGCAAAGGTTTACTTCAGGGGAGGGATTAACTGACCTGGTCCCCAGGCTGACAGCAGCAGAAACACACCGGTGTCACCAATTTAACTGACCATTCTGTCTTTCCCAGGGTGGGGGGGGCTTACGTTTGCTGAGGCTCTGGGCTGTAGGATGTTACAGCCTACACATTAACCGCCCCAGTTTTGCTTATATGACATGGCTATAGATTCTTATATCAATGTGGCTATGGAGGGTTAGCTAGCTCTTGGGGGGGGGGGGGGGCATTGTGTCTTTACGGGCCCAGAACTGCTGGGCTTGTGGGATTTCTCCATGCTCAACAGTGTCTCCTTCAGGCGCTCCTCTTGGAGCTGGCAAAGGTGTGAGTGAGGCTGTGAATAACATCAGGAGCAGGTCAGGTGACCCCCCCCCCCCCCCCCCCGCCTTGTCTGGTTAGGTCCACTCTGATTTCTCAGGACAGCTTCCAGGGTCACAGAGACTCAAGCGGTTACTGGCAACAAAAAAAACATATTAGCAACCTCTCATCAGTATGTGCCGTGTGCCCTGTGCTCCCTGCTTGTTCCCTGTGCTGTCTGCCTTGGGCCCTATGCTGCCTGTCTGTTCCCTGTGCTCCCTGCTTGTTCCCTGTGCTGTCTGCCTTGCGCCCTATGCTGCCTGTCTGTTCCCTGTGCTCCCTGCTTGTTCCCTGTGCTCCCTGCTTGTTCCCAGTGCTCCCTGCCTGAGACCCTGTGCTAACTACCTTGGGCTCTGTGCTCCCTGCTTGTTCCCTGTGCTCCCTGCCTTGGGCCCTGTGCTGCCTGTGATGGGCCCTGTGCTGCCTGCGATGGGCCTCTGAGTGAATTTCCCACTGTTTTTTTGATAAGAGTATCTGCTAAGAAACACATGATCATGCGATACATAAATAACAGCATATGTCATGCATAGGAGGTACGGTCTGTGCTCTTTGCTGGGTAGTACTTCAGTGATGTTTTTACTGTGCCAGATTAATTCTGTTTACATGCTGATTGGTAATTTTATAATATCAGAAATTCTGTAATGGGTTGGCACCCTGTCCTGGGGTATTCACTGCCTTGTACCTGTTTTGTCTGGGATACGCTTTGATCCCCCATGACCCTGCATAGGACAAAGCAAGTATGGAAGATGGATGAATTAATGGATGAATGTGTGCTCTGAGGGCAGGCACGGAATGGTCAAGATAAGGTCACATGATTGCCTCTCTGTTATTCATTAACCATTTCTCCCATTAGACCATAAGAAATGGTGGCAAAGTTGTGAAATGTAATTTCAAAACCACATGTGACATGTTAGAGAGATATTCTGATGTTATAAATTAGAGAACCATGCATTCGAAATGCGCAATTTCACGATCTCTCAATGATCTCTCCACCTCGGAGCTGGGGCTGCGGTGGGGCCGGAGGCCATTTTGGGTTCCCTAAGGCCTAATGGTGTGTGCCATTTGCCCTCGGAACTCGGATTCCGAGTTTTGAAGCCGAAAGTGATGCCATGCGCGCTCCCGTTTCTTGGAGATCCGAGAAATATCTCGGACAGCACAGAGGATCCCGAGTTCAGAATCCGAGATGGCTGCGCCCTTTATCAACAGAAGGGAAAGTTGTAGTTTTATACTGTTTAAGCACTACGTCTTATTTGTGGCTCATTAAATCAGCCACACACACTATACCGTCCAACTTATCTATGGACGTGTTGCTACGGAGTTTTATACGTGAAGCACCGCGCGTAATGTGTTATCAACTGATATTGCTAACAATGGCTACCAATTAACTGGGCTAGAATTGGATTTCATGATTAGTCGGATTATTTGTCGGATTTAAGGTAGTTTGGGCTAATTGTAAGTGAACGAAGATAAAGGCCATTTAAACTGAGGTACCTTAAATACGACAAGTTGTCCGGCTAAGCAAAAAATCTTGCTTTTTCATATGGGTCCATGGTTTTGCTACTTCTGTGGCAGATGGAACGTATCCGACTCGGTTTTCCCGAGTTTTTAGCTGATGTGACGTAATATCGTAATCTGAAAATCGGATCCCAAGGCAAATGGAACGCACTGTAAGGCTGGGGAACACTCTGGCCAGGAAGCCAGGAGACATATACGCACACACATGCCATCAACATACACTATGAGATGCCTGTTAACCCAACTGCATGTCTTAGAATTGTAGGAGGAGGTTGTGCCAAACAGACGGAGATTGCATAGACGCCCGACGCCATGGCTGGGTTCAAACCCCCAACCCTACTGATGTCAGGCTGCAGTGCCACCAAAATTTATTTGCATTGGGAATTTCATTTAACTACATGTCAAACCACTGTTTCTAAACTTCTGGGTCGCAACCCATTTTCAGTGTGGAAAGCATGGTTAAAAAAATGCCGGTGCCACGGAATATTCCTGAGCGGCTGAGAGATTCTGATACAGTGGGAGTTTCTCCAGACGTCACTTATGGATTATTTGGTTACTTTACCTTATATTAAGCTTTTCTAATAAATGTAAACCTTTATAAAGTGTCACACATTATTCCTACTTAGATATTTGGTCCCACAATTAATTGCAGTTTCACTGGTATTAGTCACTGAACATTACAATTGATGACACAGGACAGTGCAGATGCCTGGCGAACACTGCAATATAAAAACGCAGCATGCAGCAAATGCATGGCATGAAGGCTCATTTCCGCAGCAGCCCTGCATGTGTGCGTGCGTCTGCGCCAGGGTTCAGCAGAGTGCAGATCCCACAGCTCTGCTGGAATGTCGACTTCCCCCGACCTGTTGAGACTTATCTGCATGCCTGGGGGTGGGGGTGGAGAGGCTGGGGGAGGGGTGTGGCCACATACCCAGAGAGAAGGGGGGGTGGGGTGGGGATGCTGCTGATTGGCTGCTGCCCTGTAGCTCGTCAGGCTCAGGTATGCGCCCCTGGGGGGGCCGCCTGCCTCCGTAAAGGACACTTAGCATTAGTGTCTTGCTCCCCTCCGTGGCGGAGTCAGGAAGGATGTGTTGCTTATTGACAGTCCAGACATTTTCTCACCACTCAGGCTGTTGCCCAAGCCTGGCTGCTTTTTATCCCAAGGAAAAAAAAAACGATTCTGGCTATTTTTTTATTCTTTCACATTAAACACTAGCAGATAAGCAGAGAAATCCAGCAAGACTGGCCTCACTCACTAGCATTTCCGCGCTTAGCTGTTAGCGTTTGCAGTTAGCCTTGTATGCATTTAAAGATCCTTTACTGTCTCAGTTTCTTACTGCACACTGCATGCATGTTTTTTTTTTTACCTGTATTTTGTATGTATTTTTACTTGTATTTTGTATGTGATTTTACCTGTATTTTGTATGTGTGATTTTAAATTTATCAGTTATAGATGATTAATTTGGAAAATTCTGCTGGTGTCAGATTACCAGTGGTCATGCTTTGTAGTTGAGGTCCTTAGTAATTTCCGTATTCTCTAAGGTGTCAGTTTTTAGGAGGAGCATGTTACATTTGCACACATGCACATGCTTGTACACATATATATGTGGCATGCAGAAACACACGGGATATGACACACACATACTTATGTAGCACACAGAAACAGAAATATTTCTGCAGTGCAGACACCTAAAGAGGTGCAGGGGTGTGCACATGCAGTGCAGGGGTACAGTGCACAGTGTCTTATACTAAGCCCTGTAAAGCATCGATCGACAGCGTGGTTCAGTGTCCGTGCAGGACAAACTGATGCCCCTTTACGGTGGCACTTGTCCGCCAGGGATCATCTGCCCCGTGTCTCTCTCCCTCTGCATGTTTTCACATGTGATTTTTTTTTGTTAGACTTCTGACATAGAAAGTCTTTGATACAAGCCTCGCTCTGTGTGGCTTCTCATGTGTTGGTTTTAAGGTCTTGCCTGTGATAGGCTGCAGATGGCCTCTCGAAACAAACACGTAACCCCCGGAAACACCCACGGCCTTTTTGCTTTATGTTTTTTTTTTTGTCATTTTTGTCATTCTTTGACTGGTTGTTTCCTGCCCTCCGGAGGTAAAGCAAAAGGGGGGGGGGGGGGGGGTATTAGAGGCTTTGAGCCAGAGAGAGAAATTCTCCCGAGTGCGATTCTGTTTCAAAAAGAAGCCCATAATATGTTTTTTGCCTTCCCAGCTCCCATGTCGACCTTATTGCAATCGCCAATGCTAGATTAATGACGCAATTTTAGCAACATGTATATTCTCACAATTTAAAAAAAACTTATATTACCCTCCTAGTGCAATGAGCAACCTTCAGGAGAGTGCAAATGTGGAACGAATCGACCGAGAGCTGGTGCACACGCAAGGATATAAAAGCGAATAGCTATAGGGATCGATGAGTGACTGAGCATCCTGGCATTCCTGTAAAATGCTGCAGGGAGGGGCTACTGCCTCGCTCTCCTGTCACCTGTGAGAGACACAAACGGGGCGTCGCTTCCTGCCCCGTAGATGGTGACTGATCTCTTCAGTTGATCTCCCCTGAGTCAGAAGCTTCCGCTTTTCGGCGTTCTGCTCTCTGTGCTTGCTGACATGCACAGGATGCAGCAAGCGCAGGACCAGCATGGCTGTCTGCTTGCGCCGCTGCCAGCCAGCTGTCTTGCTGCATTGCCACCATAAACATAAATACATGCATTGCTCTAGGGACTTAATTTGCGTTTTGGGTGGAATGCTGGCATATTTTATACATGTAAAGGAATTTTCAGATTGAGTGCACTGCGTCTAATCGCTGTGTGTGAGACCTGACACGAGATGGTTTTAGAACCACTTGACAGTAGCGATCATAACATGGGTAAATTTGAGGTTAATTTGAGTGTCCGAAGAGACCAAAAAAATAATATATGATGTTAGGAAGGCTAACATGAGTATGAGGCTGAAACTGTAAACTGGATGAAGTTAAATAATAAAACTGTTGAAGACACATGGGAATTTAACAAAGCACATTATAACAAGCACAACAGGACTTCATACTAAATCTTCAAAACTAAATCTAGGAAACTGCAACCAAAGTGGTTTACTGCTGAAACTAAGAATAAAGTCCAGAGATAAAGGGCTCTGTTCCACAAATGGAAAATAACTAGTGATGTGGGAATAAAGCAGGAGTATTTAAGTGTACAGGTTGAGTTAAAAAATAATATTACAATAATATTACACTCACTAAGAGGAAAGTCAGAAGGAAGATTGGATGCTAAGGATGACATTAAAAGTTTCCTCCAATATTTTAACTCCAAAAGCGCTCTAAAAGCTGAAATCAATCATCTACAGTACAGTACGTGTCTTATAATTCAAAATAGAATTGATATAGTAAATGAGTTTAATGATTATTTTTCACAGGTATTCACAGTAGAGGACACGAGTAACTTATCACCATTTAGTACAAATACAGCGTTGTCTATGACCAACATATATATACCTGAGGCTAATGTGGTACAAGGCCTAGCTAAGCTCAAAATAAATAAATCGCAGGGCCCTGATGGCATCTTACCTATAGTTTTAAAAGAAATGAGGGATATTATTTGCCGACCTTTAACTTTACTATTTCAGAAATCCTTATATGCTGGTGTGGTACCTTCTGATTGGAAGCATGCTAATATAATCCCCATATTCAAAAAAGGGGATAGAAGTAATCCAGCAAACTATAGGCCAATTAGTTTCACTTGCATAAGTGAAAAAGTAATGGAAGATATAATCCAAGCAAGAATGGTAGATTACTTGGATTCAAATAACATTCTGAGGGATAGCCAACATGGATTTAGGTGAGGTAGATCCTGTTTAACTAATCTACTTGTGTTCTTTGAGGAAGCTACAAGAGAAATTGATCACAAAAAGGCCTATGTTGTGATCTACTTAGATTCCCAGAAGGTCTTTGATGTTGTCCACCACAAATGGCTCCTGCTAAAGCTCAAAGCAACAGGGATTTTAGGAACTGTAGCAGCTTGGTTAACAGACAGGAAGCAGCGGGTAGTTATTAGAAGCATAATGTCACAGTGGGCCTGCGTTCATAGTGAGGTACCACATAGTTCTATCTTAGGACCACATTTATTTCTAATTTACATTAATATTATTGAAATGTTATCACACTCCTCAGCCTCCCTGGTAAGGTCTATTCGGGGGTTCTGGAGAGGAGGGTCCGCCAGATTGTCAAACCTCGGATTCAGGAGGAGCAGTGTGGTTTTCACCCTGGCTGTGGAACAGTGGACCAGCTCAATACTCTCCGCAGGGTTTTGGAGGGTTCATGGGAGTTTGCCCAACCAGTCTACATGTGCTTTGTGGACTTGGAGAAGGCATTCGACCGTGTCCCTCAAGGAGTCCTGTGGGGGGTGCTCCGGGAGTATGGGGTGCCGGGCTTCATTTTACGGGCTGTTCGGTCCCTGTATGTCCGGTGCCAGAGCCTGGTCCGCATAGGCGGCAATAAGTCGGACTCGTTTCCAGTGAGGGTTGGACTCCGTCAGGGCTGCCCTTTGTCACCGATTCTGTTCATTGTTTTTATGGACAGAATTTCTAGGCGCAGCCAGGGCGTTGAGGGTGTCCGGTTTGGTGACCTCAGGATTAGGTCTCTGCTTTTTGCAGATGATGTGGTTCTGTTGGCCTCATCAGACCGTGACCTTCAGCTCTCACTTGGACAGTTCCCAGCTGAGTGTGAAGCGGCTGGAGTGAGAATCAGCTCCTCCTCCAAATCCGAGACCATGGTCCTCAGCCGGAAAAGGGTAGAGTGCTCTCTCCAGGTCGGGGATGGGGTCCTCCCCCAAATGGAGGAGTTTAAGTATCTTGGGGTCTTGTTCACGAGTGAGGGGATGATGGAGTGGGAGATCGACAGGCGGATCGGTGCGGCGTCAGCAGTGATGCGGGCACTGCATCGGACTGTCGTGGTGAAGAAGGAGCTGAGCCAAAAGGGCAAAGCTCTCGATTTACCAGTCGATCTACGTTCCTACCCTCACCTATGGTCACAAGCTGTGGGTAGTGACCGAAAGAACGAGATCGCGAGTGCAAGCGGCCGAAATGAGTTTCCTCCGCAGGGTGGCTGGGCTCTCCCTTAGAGATAGGGTGAGGAGCTCGGTCATTCGGGAGGGACTCAGAGTGAGCCGCTGCTCCTCCGCATTGAGAGGAGCCAGATGAGGTGGCTCGCGCATTTGATTAGGATGCCTCCTGGTCTCCTCCCTGGTGAGGTGTTCCGGGCATGTCCCACTGGGAGGAGGCCCCGGGGAAGACCCAGGACACGCTGGAGGGACTATGTCTCTCGGCTGGCCTGAGAACGCCTCGGGATTCCTCCAGAGGAGCTGGATGAAGTGGCCGGGGAGAGGGAAGTTTGGGTTTCCCTGCTGAGACAGCTGCCCCCGCGACCCGACCTCGGATTAAGCGGGAGATGATGGATGGATGGATGGATTATTGAAACCAATATATACAGTACACTGGTTAAATTTGCAGAGGGTGGTGTGACAGATACTGAACTAGTGGCACAGAGACTACAGTGGGATCTTGGTTTAATTAGTGACTGGGCTGATACTTGGCAGATGAACTTTAATGTAGACAAATGTAAGGTAATCCATGCAGGGAGTAGAAATATAAAGTACAGATATTTTATGGGTTTCACTGAAATAAAGGTAGCTGATTATGAGAAAGACCTCGGTGTGTATGTTGATGCTTCCATGTCCCACTCTCGCCAGTGTGGGGAAGCAATTAAAAAGGGCCAATATGATGTTGGGTTATATCTCTAGGTGTGTGCAGTTTAAGTCAAGAGAGGTGATGCTACGATAATTCCTTGGTATGACCCCACCTAGAATATTGTGTGCAGGTTTGGTCACCATACCTTAAAAAGGACATTTCTGCCTTGGAAAGGGTGCAACATAGGGCTACAAGAATGATTCCTGTTCTTAGAGGAATGTCTTATGAGGAGAGGTTAGCTGAGCTGAATCTGTTCAGCCTCGACCTAAAGAGACTAAGGGGGGACATGATCCAGGTATATTAGATTCTAACAGCTCTGTATGCTGTTCAACCAAATAGTTATTTCAATATTAGTTCAATTACAAGAACTTGTGGCCATAAGTGGAAATTAGCAGGAGAACATTTTACACTGGATTTGAGAAAGCACTTCTTTACACAGTGTGTAGTTAGAGTATGGAATAGTCTTCCTGTTAGTGCAGAGCAAGCTAAAACCCTGGTTTCCTTTAAATCAGAGCTAGATAAGATTTTAACAAATCTGAGCTCTTAGTTGAGTTCTCCCCAACCAAGCTTGATGGGCCAAATGGCCTCCTCTCATTTGTAGATTTCTTTTGTATGTTCTTACGTGTGACGTTGAATGAAAAGGCGACTCGCTCCTCGGCTGAATCATGCCTAGTGTCTCATCAAGGCTCCGGCAGTTTAAAGGGGCATGTCAGTCTGCCACAGTGGGACCAGGAGCCGCATGAAGCAGTCTGCCAGGGGTGGGTGCTTCCAGGTTGGGGGGAATGGGAGCAGGAGGAAGTGTGAGACCATGCTTCCTGTGGGGGAGGGAGGCAAATATGTCACATGCTGGGCAGCCTCTGTGCCTCTGATTCTCTGATGTTTGGGACTCAAAATCAGCCTCTCAAAGTGTCCAAGCTCATATGCATTACTGCTTTGCCAAAGTGAAACTGCGTCTTATTTAATGGGAATGGAAGTGCTTTTTAATTTGAAGGTATATTGTTACATCTACTTCAGGATTTTGATATAATAGTCAGGCATTCGAAAAGACAGGCAGACAGAGCGACTGGCAGGCAGGCGGACAGGCAGGCAGGCAGGCAGGCAGGCAGGCAGATAGATAGATAGATAGATAGATAGATAGATAGATAGATAGATGAGATTGCAGTGTTGCTGTAGCACAACACAAAATTACAAGGTAAAAAAGACATTTAGACAGTAATAAACAGGGACAATCAATAATAAACAAATGGTAACAGTGAAATATCTGGCAAAACTCCAAAAGAAGTAATAAAAGGCAGCTAGCTGGTCAGGCTCTCCCGTGTGCCGAGCTGGCCGGGCTCTCCCGTGTGCCGGGCTGGCCGGGCTCTCCCGTGTGCCGGCTGCCATGTGTGCTGGAGGTGCACATACAAGCCATGCTCGCATCACACACAAAAACCCCAGGGCCCACCCTACAGGCTTCCTTCCGCTTTGAGGATCTAAACCTTGATGTTTTCAAACCTCCTCTCCTAAGAAAAGAACTTTTTGAATGACAGGGACAGCTGGCCCACACACATGCAAGTGCATGCAAATACACATACATGCATGCACACACACACGAGTGCATGCACATACGCACACACACACACACACACACACACAATAGAAATTGTAATAAAAGTAATTTTTAAATCAAATCTGATGTTTTGTTTTTTATGTTGTTTAAACTGTTCATCAGCAGTGGATTTTTTTTTAACATTCTGGGTGTACAAACCTTATGAGACGGCCGTCAGCATTCTGACTAGCTTTCATCTACGAGACATTGGAACAACAAAGAAAAACCCCTTCAGCCCTTGTAGAGAGAAGCTCGTGATTCGTGGGGAAACCTGTTTGTGATTTGCAAAACGAAACTCTGAAGTGGCGTCGTTCCGAAAAAAGGGGAAATTTTGTGCCTTGTCACTTCCTCTGGCCCGAAGGTATCCCCCAGTGCTCTTACTCTGACACACAGAAAGGCCCCGTGAAGGGCAGCCCTCGATTTCTGATAGGCACATGCCAGGCACCTAAACCTGCTTTGAGGATACCCTCAACCACGCTGTGTCAGCAGAGTCCTGTCCCGGCAACATGGCGGAGATCCTAGAATGATGGTCATCATCTGACAAAAGCCATGGGAGATATTTCAGCATGACTAGCTGGGCTGATGCTGGAAAACTAGATATACGCTCTGCCTCCATGGTGTTGGTGTGTGTGTGTGTTTGGATGATAGGTTGATGTTGTGGGGACTATTTTTCAGGTCCCTACAAAGATCTGTGAATGCACTCAAAAACCTAAAAATGCCAAAAGTCTCATATTTTGTTTGGTTACTTAGTGTTACGTCGTAAGGTTATGACTGGATAGGGGTTAAGGTCGTCATGTTGGGATTAGAGTTTTAAACACATACATTAATGGAGAGTCCCCACAAAGATATAATTACAAACCTGCGTGTATGTCTATGTGTAGAATAAGAGGGCCAGCAGAGCAGGATGTTCTACACAGCCCTGTCTGTTGACTTCCTGCCCTTATCACCCAGTGGGGAGAGGTGTGGTAAGTAGTTATCTTGGGATTCCCCACCGGGGGGTGGGGGGGAGGAGGGGGAATCCCCCATCTGTTCTATATGTGTCAGATTTTCACAGTGGTCAGATGATCTTGTTCTGACTAACAAAGCTCTGCCTTTTGATACACAACTACACACAAACACACACAGACACATAAAGGCATGGAATCTCCATGTGCTCATATATACATACGCTACATTTTCAGGCAGAAATTTGCCAGCCCTTGCTCTAACCTTTTGGGTGGCATCTGAGCTGGCACAGTGGCTCTGTGGGTAAGGCTGTAACCTCACAGCTTTAGGGCTGGGCTTTGAATCACCCCTGCCATTATATGTATGTGGAGTTTGCATGATCTCCCCATCTTCTTGTGAAATCTGAAGGATTCCACAAGGAAGCATATGCAGAATTTTAAAGGTCAATGCTTTGGGGAACGTTCAAAAATGGTCCTGTCCTGGTCATATTTCAAATGGAGTTCGGCTGTCAGGGTTTAGCTGTGGGACAGCATCTGAAATTGGAGTTCATTTCCTGCATCATGGTGAAAGCAGATTACCGAGCCTAAAGTCAGGGAAAGAAAACAGCACGGACAGCCCAAGAGTGCACCAGGAAAACAGCACGGACAGCCCAGGAGTGCACCAGGAAAACAACACGGACAGCCCGACAGCGCATGAGGAAAACAGCACGGACAGCCCGAGAGTGCACCAGGAAAACAGCACGGACAGTCCGAGAGTGCATAGGGAAAAGAGCACGGACAGCCCAAGAGTGCACCAGGAAAACAGCACGGACAGCCCGACAGCGCATGAGGAAAACAGCCGAGAGTGCACCAGGAAAACAGCACGGACAGCCCGACAGCGCATGAGGAAAACAGCACGGACAGCCGGAGAGTGCACCAGGAAAACAGCACGGACAGCCCGACAGCGCATGAGGAAAACAGCACGGACAGCCCGACAGCACATAAGGAAAACAGCACGGACAGCCCGAGAGTGCACCAGGAAAACAGCACGGACAGCCCGACAGCACATAAGGAAAACAGCACGGACAGCCCAAGAGTGCACCAGGAAAACAGCACGGACAGCCCGACAGCGCATGAGGAAAACAGCACGGACAGCCCGACAGCACATAAGGAAAACAGCACGGACAGCCCAAGAGTGCACCAGGAAAACAGCACGGACAGCCAAACAGCGCATGAGGAAAACAGCACGGACAGCCCGAGAGTTCACCAGGAAAACAGCATGGACAGGCTGAGAGCTGGTGTGCCTGATTAAGGCAAACCCACGTGTGAATATGGGTGTGGCAGTATACTGTGGGGGGGTTATATGTGAATATGAGTATGAATGTGGCAGTATACTGGGGGGGGGGGGGGGTTACATTGTTATTCAGCCATTTCAAATCTGTGACATCACTTCTCTTCATTTATTTGCTGATGACAGTAGTTTCTATGAAACACGTCTCATCTGCTTATCATCAGATCTGCAACTGCTTTCAGGACTAATAAAGTATCTGTAAATTTGCTTGTCTGTCACTCCACTAGGGCCGGGCAATATGGCAAAATATTTGATCACACTTTTTTTCATATCAGTCAATATCAATCATTATAATAATTCAAATCATTATTTCTTTGCTTCAAGAATCCTTTTTTGCTTAGGATTCCCCTAAAACAGGTTCAGAACATGAAAAAAAGGTGAATGGACTGCAAACTGATATCTAATTTTAGCAAATTAATGACACAAAAATAAACTCATGGGGTCTAACACTAAACTGAGATCCCGCTTTGCTGCTGCATTATTCTCCCACGGCATCGTTCTTCTTCCGGGGGTCAGGCTTCCCATTGCTGGCTTCCCACCCATTCTGTATTTTACAGGATCATCCGTTTTGAAAAATAAAATGCTGTGTCCCATTTTGAAACCTACTTTATCCTGTATTTCTTAATTCCTGGGTGATGGTGTCCTGTATTTCTTCATATTGAAAGTGGAAGCCCAGATTGCTGGTGCTAGTGAATGTAAGCGCTTGCATTCTGTATCTTCTGCTGGCTGGAAATGCTTCTCTTGGTGAAACTGATTCACAGTATTTCCAGTTCTAGCTGGTACAAGTTTTCAGCAGAGTTTGTGGTACACAACAGCAGTCCATTGCGTGTCAGACTTTAAATTTCCAAGGTACTGCCACACCTCCTACCATTTTTTACCTTGTTTATCCACAGTATCTGCTTTTTAACATGATGTTGGGGCTGCTGAACTGTCGCTTTCCTAACTGACACTTGAAGTTTCCTCTTAGGGAGCGCTAATCTCATCCATGTATTACAAAAACAGCAGCTTGTGCCGTGCTTTGATGTCTTCCTCTGCATTTGTTGGGCACAGGTTTTCCCTTCTTGAAAGACTATCATAAGATTCACTGGAACTGTGATGTGAAGCGTGATATGGAACGATGCCCCTTATCAGCAGTTTATCGAAGTTTCTCATTTTCTTACTTTTGAATTTTTTTCCTGTGATAGATCATATGACGATAAATCGATATATTGTTTTTATTGCCCAGTCCTGCTATCCAAGAAAAGTAACGTAATACGGACAACGAAGTGACAGATTTAGAGATTGAGAGAGGATATGCGCTTCCTGGCAGATTGTGCAGAATCGTGCGAATGACCTTACCAGGGTCACCCTGTGACAGACCCTTGTTTCTCCACCTCTGAGGTCAAGCTGCCCCTGATCTTTGGATTGATCATGTGGTTCCTGTCTATTTGTTGGTTCTGAGGGGAATGTGTCGTCATTCAAAGTGTTTTGCTCGTAGTTGATGTTAGCAAAATGTGTCCTTTTTATTTGATGGCCCTGGAATGTAACCAGCTCCACAAGCAACATAAAAAAGTAAGGAAACCAAACTATTTCCTGTTTGTGCTCTTCGACACAGAGTTCAGCTGCTCCCCTCTCGGAGAGAATGGATGCTGTGTGGCGCCATCCACACTCAGGACACTCGAGTACTACTGGTGTTCCTGACCCTCCCAGTGACTGGAACAAATTATACTCTGGAAAGTTGTAGAAGAAGATAAGATCAGTTATCTTGGATATTCTTCGTTAGGTAGCGGTGTGTGAAAGCGGCCCGGTGAACACCATCTCGGAAAAATAATATCAGATAGCGTGATAATGCCGTCACTGTCTGTGCTCTCGGTATAATAATATCAGATAGCGTGATAATGCCGTCACTGTCTGTGCCCTCGGTATAATAATATCAGATAGCGTGATAATGCCGTCACTGTCTGTGCCCTCGGTATAATAATATCAGATAGCGTGATAATGCCGTCACTGTCTGTGCCCTCGGTATAATAATATCAGATAGCGTGATAATGCCGTCACTGTCTGTGCCCTCGGTATAATAATATCAGATAGCGTGATAATGCCGTCACTGTCTGTGCCCTCGGTATAATAATATCAGATAGCGTGATAATGCCGTCACTGTCTGTGCCCTCGGTATAATAATATCAGATAGCGTGATAATGCCGTCACTGTCTGTGCCCTCGGTATAATAATATCAGATAGCGTGATAATGCCGTCACTGTCTGTGCCCTCGGTATAATAATATCAGATAGCGTGATAATGCCGTCACTGTCTGTGCTCTCGGTATAATAATATCAGATAGCGTGATAATGCCGTCACTGTCTGTGCCCTCGGTATAATAATATCAGATAGCGTGATAATGCCGTCACTGTCTGTGCTCTCGGTATAATAATATCAGATAGCGTGATAATGCCGTCACTGTCTGTGCCCTCGGTATAATAATATCAGATAGCGTGATAATGCCGTCACTGTCTGTGCTCTCGGTATAATAATATCAGATAGCGTGATAATGCCGTCACTGTCTGTGCCCTCGGTATAATAATATCAGATAGCGTGATAATGCCGTCACTGTCTGTGCCCTCGGTATAATAATATCAGATAGCGTGATAATGCCGTCACTGTCTGTGCCCTCGGTATAATAATATCAGATAGCGTGATAATGCCGTCACTGTCTGTGCCCTCGGTATAATAATATCAGATAGCGTGATAATGCCGTCACTGTCTGTGCCCTCGGTATAATAATATCAGATAGCGTGATAATGCCGTCACTGTCTGTGCCCTCGGTATAATAATATCAGATAGCGTGATAATGCCGTCACTGTCTGTGCCCTCGGTATAATAATATCAGATAGCGTGATAATGCCGTCACTGTCTGTGCCCTCGGTATAATAATATCAGATAGCGTGATAATGCCGTCACTGTCTGTGCCCTCGGTATAATAATATCAGATAGCGTGATAATGCCGTCACTGTCTGTGCCCTCGGTATAATAATATCAGATAGCGTGATAATGCCGTCACTGTCTGTGCTCTCGGTATAATAATATCAGATAGCGTGATAATGCCGTCACTGTCTGTGCCCTCGGTATAATAATATCAGATAGCGTGATAATGCCGTCACTGTCTGTGCTCTCGGTATAATAATATCAGATAGCGTGATAATGCCGTCACTGTCTGTGCCCTCGGTATAATAATATCAGATAGCGTGATAATGCCGTCACTGTCTGTGCCCTCGGTATAATAATATCAGATAGCGTGATAATGCCGTCACTGTCTGTGCCCTCGGTATAATAATATCAGATAGCGTGATAATGCCGTCACTGTCTGTGCCCTCGGTATAATAATATCAGATAGCGTGATAATGCCGTCACTGTCTGTGCCCTCGGTATAATAATATCAGATAGCGTGATAATGCCGTCACTGTCTGTGCCCTCGGTATAATAATATCAGATAGCGTGATAATGCCGTCACTGTCTGTGCCCTCGGTATAATAATATCAGATAGCGTGATAATGCCGTCACTGTCTGTGCCCTCGGTATAATAATATCAGATAGCGTGATAATGCCGTCACTGTCTGTGCCCTCGGTATAATAATATCAGATAGCGTGATAATGCCGTCACTGTCTGTGCCCTCGGTATAATAATATCAGATAGCGTGATAATGCCGTCACTGTCTGTGCCCTCGGTATAATAATATCAGATAGCGTGATAATGCCGTCACTGTCTGTGCCCTCGGTATAATAATATCAGATAGCGTGATAATGCCGTCACTGTCTGTGCCCTCGGTATAATAATATCAGATAGCGTGATAATGCCGTCACTGTCTGTGCCCTCGGTATAATAATATCAGATAGCGTGATAATGCCGTCACTGTCTGTGCCCTCGGTATAATAATATCAGATGCTTCTGCTTCTGATTGTTTTCTCCCTTCTTGTGAAACTGCTCAAGTGTTTGGTTTGATTCAAGAGGTGATTTTTCTGCCCCTATCCAGCCAGAGGAGCCTGGTGGCATCTGTGCTGCTCCAGGATGATGCTCCAGACTGCGAATGATCTGGATGTCAGAGAAAAGAGAAGGAGAGAGGGAGCAAGGGAGAGAATGAGGGAGGGAGGAGGAAGGGAGAGAGAGAGAGAATGAGAGAGGGAGGAGGAAGGGAGAGAGGGAGAGAATGAAGGAGGGAGAGAATGAGGTAGATAGGGAGAGATTGAGGGAGGGAGGGAGGGAGGAAGAGATACTCCATAAACAAACCCAGGCAAGCGCTAATCGAGCCCACATGGCAGTGTGAAGGAGAGGCCCACATTTTCTCCCAGCCTACAAGGAATATGCAAGATTTGTGATTTTGCAGGTTCAGGGAGGAACATAAGGCATTAATCGCAGCAAAGGGGGGCTGAGGGCACGTTTGGTTCTGCTCCACTTCTCTGGTGGGGGGGGAGGAGGAGGGGGTCAGTTTGACTTTTACGCTGCGATATACTCCAAACACTAGAGGGATCTGTTTCCGGGTTTGCACAATTCACGGTCACGTTTACATTTATTTATCCGACCAACGATTGAATTGGACATCTATGGTTGCAAATGTAAGAGCGTTACACAAGGTGTGCAGGTGCGTCATTGATTTACTCGTTTACTATGCACAGTTATTTAATATGTGCAGGTGCTTAAAATGTAATGTTTTATAAGGCTGCAGTGTCATACACCATGCAATTAAATCAGTTAAAGGAAGGGAATGCAGTGATACACTTCTAAAGCTGTGCACAGGAATTGGTTCAGCCACACGTTATTCAGGCAAAGAACCCGCTTGCCTGGTATGTCCTCTGCTTGCTCTGTGGGTTCAAGCACATGTACCAAGATAAGAAGACTAAAGGCTGATCTATACTTCTGCATCACATCGACGCTGTAAGTGCATCGTAGCTGTGGACCCTACGCCGTAGGAAAAAGTAGAATATTTTATGGGAAAATGCATAAAAAGTGACTTTGTAACAGCTCGACATTTATCCCAAATTTGTCTGCGGGAAGTTTGGAGCAACACAAATATAACCAGGACTCGATAAATGGAAACTTCGTTAAAGGTTTGGTTTTTCTGTTTCAGTGTAATTCAACAACTGAATATATCGCTAGGTGGGAAGACAATAAATGCAACATCCAAACCAACGTGTCACCTAGCGCTTTGCTGGTGTAATTGCCGAGTATAATTGCTCGCAATGGTGTAGGCCACTTTCGTAGGTCACGGCATAGGCTCAACACAAAGGTGCAAGGTACAAATCAGCCTTTATGCTGTGTCTCCTTCCCTCACTGTCCGTCCTGACTCTGTTCCCCATTACTAAACTTGTTTCTGATGTACAGTACCAGTAAAAAGTTTGGACACACCTACCATCAGAAAGGTTTATGAGTACTATCCTACCATTTAAGAATAATTCTAAAGACATCTAATCTATAAAATAACATATATGGATTATGCAGTGACCAAAAGAGTGTGAAACAAAAATAAAAATTGTTGGGGGTGGGAGGGAGCTCTGTGGATTGGGAAGTTTCCCATGGTCAGCAGAGTGACCCAACCATTGGGCCCTTGAACGAAGCCCTTAACCCCAATTGCTGCAGAAAGAGGTACCAGAGATGAGCCTGCAGAAGATTGTCAAAGCAGCCGGCAACATCAGTGGGGTGTCTCTCCCCTCACTCCAGGAGATCTTCCCTACGTACTGCACCAGAAAGGCCTCCTGCATCGTGCGTGACTCCTCACACCCCTCGCAAGGACTCCTCACACCCCCTCCCACAGACTCCTGACACCCTTCACACAGACTCCTCACTCCCCCTCACACAGACTCCTCACACCCTTCACACAGACTCCTCACTCCCCTCACACAGACTCCTCACACCCCTCACACAGACTCCTCACTCCCCTCACACAGACTCCTCACTCCCCTCACACAGACTCCTCACACCCTTCACATGGACTCTTTCCATTGTATGATGTGCCTTTATTATTGCTAACTGTATAAACTGGGGCCATGTCGTCCGTTCTCACTGTATACATGTATATAGCTAAGAAACACATTAGGCCAGAAACACAGACACATTAGGCCAGAAACACACTCCAACACAGACAAACGTGGGACAAAAGCTAGCTGCTACAGCCCCTGGCGAATTTCTCCACTTGAGAGCGGTTGTTTCACTGAGCTAATAAGTACTGTCCGTCACCTAACCCACATAAGTTTTAAAATGCTGTTTTAATATGTGGGAGCTTTAAAATAGGTCATCCTAGTCCAGTCAGTCTAGTGCGATCTAGTGTTCAGAATCTGTCACTTTCTGGCTGACTGTATGAGCTGTATTTACACCTATTAGGAACCTAACATGTACTGATCTGCTTATTCCTCTGTAATACCTGAGTTTGCCTATTCAGAGCATCTCAGAAATGCAACAATTCATCAGATTTTGCTGCCTTCTTGTTTTAAGTGACATTTAGGGTGGTGACATATAGCTGATCCAGGATCAGCAACAGCGAAGCTGGCAGCCCAAAATTACAGCGGATATGTAATAAGCGAGATTTGGAGCTCTCTTGTATGTGTGTAACAGCTGTGAGACACAGCACAACAAGTTCATAATGGCAGTCACACACTTGGAAGGAAGAAAGCGAACTTGGAGGCCTGGGGTGGACAAGGTTAATGTCAGCTGTCAATCACAGATATCCCTCCCACTGGATACACTATTTCAGAGGTCACCAACAGGCGGACCAAGGGCCGAGACCGGACCCAGAAGCTGTCCCATACGGACCCGGACCAATATAGCCATAACATTAAATTATTAATTAAAACCTGACGGGACGCTTCTATTTTAACCGGCGCAGCGTTTGTAGTCTTTTCGGTAATGGTTTAGCAGTAGAGCCGCCGTTTCCCACGCCAATGAACGTCAAACACCTTTGACCGCCAAGCAAGACGTAGTTCGGCGTATGTACAGTAGCCCTTTGCGCTAATGTGCCGTTAGTGTTAATAGCAGCATCGAAGCTAAAACCACAACCAAAAAGCCGTAATGTTCCTAACAGAGTGACTGGTCTGTCTGAAATCGTAAAGCTGAACAGTTTTCAAATACAGTATGTATTATATAACATATTGGATAAATAGACACAGTTTATTGTTGATTTCATTTTCGTTGAAGTTTCTGTTTTTAACATATGTATAAAGTAATGTTATCTGTTATATAAATAAACTTAGGTGAAACAAAAAATGTACGTTTTTATGACTGCCAAATCTCAAGCATCTGGCATGACACTCACGCTTTCAGACTCACGCTGGAAATCTTACGGCAAATCTATATTATTTCATTATAAAACCTAAAATTAGCTACGTCAAAAGTGTATTTACACGGTTAAATACAAAAGCAGACTATTTACCAGGTAAGAACTGTTACATATGTGTGTGCAGACATCTCGAATTGAAAATCTCACTCCAGCCAGCTGGCCGAAGTTTTATATCACGTGACAATAAATATTGTCAAAACGTTTTTGAATTGTACTTAATTAATTTGATTTGACAGGTACAGATTACATGCAATGTTGATACAACTAATAGGCTACTTAAATGTAGATCACACTAAATAGTTAGACATTATCATCTTCCGGACCTTTGCTTCAAGAAGTTTTCTCTCTTTAAATTTTAGTTGAATACCCCTGCACTCCTATGTAACCAGGATCATGCATTCTAAAATTAATAGTGGAATAAAGAATAACAAAAGGAAGAAAATTATGTGTGTACTTTTGGGGTGCAGGCAGGCAGGAGACGGGTGATGCTATGGTGATGCTGCGTGTTTATGGTCCATGTGCACCACTGACAGCGCGCGTTTGTCTCACAGTGACGTGCTTGGGCAGGCTTACCCGACAGATTTCACTCAGTGACCAGATTAATTATTGAACTCGTTTTCAGCAAACTACTGCATATGCAGTGAACCGGCACGTGTGGGTTTCTGTGCGTCTGTGTGCTCGGACGCGCTGTACGTGAATATAACCTTTACCGTTACTGTAGTTCTTTCAAGCAGAATTCCACACCATAACCACAGAGGCGTGGCCACTGGAGTCAGGTGACCAGTGATTAGTCGCTTTGCCCTTCATTCCTCTAGCTTGTATATATTTTGGGATCTGTGTTTCATCTCCGGTACGGACCCCAGTGTCGCCGCCGCTCCCAGACCCGTAATAAGTTCTCATTCTCGCCATGTTGTTTTAGCGTAGAAATTTATTAAAATCGACCCAGGCCCTTAATTTCGGCAATTCCGCTGCCTCTTTGAGGGATCCTCTTTAAAGAATGTTCTTTGCTGCCCGGTGTTACGATCGATGCTCACTTCGCCATCCCAACCGCGAATGCTTACATTTTATTTATAACATAATGCTGTTTATACAATTTATAACAGCTGTAACTGTAAAATAGAAAACGGGACCTGATGTCTTTTTTTGCAGTAAAACTGTAATATTCAGTAGTTATTTTAAAATCACTGTGTTATATGTGGTGTGCAGATACTTAATTCATACTTATTTCTGAGATTTTTACCTTTTTATGCAGCGTTAAATGCAAATTTTATTTCCCCATCCGTTCGTTAATCTTTGTTTGGTTGTTATAGAAGAGCCCGAATGAATAGAAAATTATTAACTTTATAGTCATTCCACTGTGATGGACATGGCTTCGTGGCGGACTGACATCCAGATGAGTAAGTGAGAATACCTTGTTCACATCACACTGCCTCCTGCGAAACTAGTCATCCTTTTGACTAGATTACTCTTAAGAAACTCAAAAGCGATGTGACTTACATGTACATAATTCAAACTAATTACGGTTTTATGAATTGTGATTCACAGTAAGTTTACCACGCTATGGTAATATACGAGGGGGAGAATAATGTAAAATATTTTATATAAATTTATATCCATGTTTACAAGGTAGCGTGACAGTATGAATGTATGGCTGATTGCGATTATGCCTGTGTGAGCGCGCACGTGTGTGTGCGCGCCTCAGTGACCGTATTTCGGTTAAGTGTGAGAATCGGAGCATACTTAAGGTACCAGGCAGCATGATACATTATCGGTGCGTGTGTGCATGCGTTTAAGCGCGTGACTGAGAGCGAGGGTGCATGCTCGTCTCCAGCCCCAAAGGCGTCTTGTGTTTCTCACGCCGTGCGAAGCGGGCGGGGTGTAGATGGCTCGCTGACGCGGGCTGCAGTGTGGGAGCGGTCCCCGCCCGAGATCGGTGGTTGGGCTCAGCGTCCTGGGTCAGTGCGACGTTGCTCAGGGTCCCCTCTGAAGTTTGGGCTTTGAGGGAGGGATCCACCTACAGGGGGAATATTAGCAGAGAGGCAGAGAAAGAAAAAAGTAAATAAATAAATAAATTATATATATATATATATATATATATATATATATATAGAGAGAGAGAGAGAGAGGGGGGGGGGGATAAGCTTCAGGCTGCAGCGAGAGCTTTGTGAAGGAGTGAGATCCATTCCGGTGACTGAAATCAGAAAAATTCAGTAATTTAACCAAAAAACAAAGATGACGCTTCTTGAAACAAAAAAATTCCCGGTTATGATAATGGTTCTCTGTCCCACGCTACGTATGTATGTAGTTACGTCTTTCTAAGCGTCATGCGTTTGGTCTGTAAATCCTGGAAGATACGTGCATATTATTTTTCATACTATTACTGCTACATCTGAATTTCACAAAAAAATTATCTGCAAATGCATGTGTAATATCCATGTAACATAAGCTGTATACAGATTAACACAGGATCACATACACCCCTGTTGAAAATAACTGATCCCTTAAATCCAACATTATGCTAATTAAGCCACAAATTAAACCGGAATTATTTGGGTGAGATGAGATATCAAAGAATTCCCCCTTCGACCGGTAAGTAAGATCAGTATAATGAGGAGTGAATGGTTTGTTTATTTTGGTTAGTGCTGCGGAGCTGGAAAATGAGGACTAGATGGCTGCTCTGTGCTTTCTGGGCCTTGCCTGGTCTCCTCCGTGCCGGGGGGACAGCGGTGCCCTCGCCTTTGTTTCAGCAGTCTCTGGTTCAGCTTATGAGAAAGCACAGGAAGTCTCGAGAAACTCCCTGCTTACCCATTTCTGCGGTTCCTCCTTGAAGTGGCTGCTATTTGACTCATGCGCGAGTAATCAGCGAGGGCGGGTTTTATTTCCCAAGGCCCCCCCCCCCACCTTCTGACCGAATTCAGACCTCTGACGCCGCCATCGGGTAGCGACCAGGCATTGCTCGCCACCCTGGGGCTACAAACATTCGTAGCGGTAGATCATGCTGGGGGGGGGGGGGGGGCGCGGAGAACGGAACACTTCAAAAAGTCCAGAGATCCAGGTGTGTTGCATTTGGAGGGTGGCTAGGAGATGGGGGCAGGGCTTCTGGAGGTTTGGATGTGTGTAGGCTAGTCCTCTCATCTAAACCCCCCTCCCAGCTGCCCTCAATGACAGGCTGGGGAGGAGTAACCCCCCCCCCCACAACCTCACTCCTACTATCTCCAGCTGCAAGCTCTGTGTCTCTCTACATCACTCTGTCAGCAGGCCATAGAGGCCTCAGAAATACACTTAAAAAATACATTTACACTTAAAAAATCAGAATCAGAAGACTTTATTAATCTGGGAGGAAATTGCTCAATACACTTACACTTAAAAAATACACTTACGTTTGAAAACTCGTTCCGGCGTTTTGGCACTTATTTGCGCTGGCTGAGGTATGACGTGTGCGATTCCCTCTCTGCGGATACGAGCAGCTGCAAATTAAGATGTGAATTTGACATGAGGGAGAGGAATCGTCCTGCCATGTCAGGTGTGGTGCTGCCCTTCGACCCGGAAGGCATAAGGGAGGCTCAGGAAGCTCAGGGGGTCGCCCACGATGGCTGCACTCGGGGCCTTTCCATCATGCTGACTGCGGACACAATGAAATTAAAGGGAATATTTCATAAAGAATGTAGTAATATTTCCTCAATCCTTTACCCCAGTTTGAATGCTTTTGGTTGCAGTATTGGGGTTACCCATCTACAGGGTTCCAAAGGCCTGTCAGTGCCCTGAGACAGACAGACCTGTGCCCCCGCAGGCAGACCTGTGCCCTTGATGGCAGACCTGTGCCCCCGCAGCCTGACTCAGACTCAAACTGCAGCTGAGTTAAGGAGTTAAGGAGAAGCCTTAACTGGAGGGGCCCCTTTGGACCGCAGTGAGATCACTTTGTCCCCTGGATGCCTGGTTCAGTAGATTTTAAAAGCAGTCATCATATCATTAGCGCAATTACAATTTCTTCTAATTGAGCAAAATACTGAGGGAAGCTAAAATGAGTGTTAAATAGTGTGCTTTTCTTTTGAAAACGGTTCCAATTCCTGACTATCGATGAGGGTTTTTCTGTGGCACAAACGCATGTCACTGTGCCAGATAGCCCGCTGGCATTGTTGGAGTCCTTTGTCCTCTTTCTAGGAGAAACTGGACTCATTTAAAGTTCCTTTTGTCCACTTTATGTTCTGCGTGTCCCGGTCGACAACCAACATCCACACAGTGTAGGAAAAACACAGACTGGTTAAGTTAAATCAGTTGTACGGGTCGCTGCTACATAAGATTATTACAAGCATGTGGGGAACCAAGGAAAAACGTTGAGTACATCCCAAGATGGTCGTGCTCCAGGTGAGCAAACAGTCTAAGGGCACTCGTTTGTCAGTGGCCTGAGTGGAAGCTGTCCTGATACCAAGCTAACCGCTAACCATGGCCTGATACAAGGCGTGACTGTGAAAGCAGGAGGTGAGAGGGTGCTAGGCCTCCCCCCCCACCGATGAGGACGACATCGCCCAGGCAGGAACTTCCTGTCTCGGGAAGCACCCAGCAGAGCATCGTTCTGCAAACATCACTAGGGGACTACAGCAGATTTGACCTGGAAATAGCTTGTGGGTGAAAGAAATCAGACTTTGTGATACAGAAACCATCAAAGAAAGGGTCAGCAGCACGGCATGCTGGGATGGGGGCCGGGGCGGCCGAGGGCATTCTCACAGTACCGGTGCAGCTCACAGCTCCGACCACTCAGATGTCGATGGCCAGAACAACGATAACATCCCTCCCAGCAGCAACACGGGCCCGACACAAAACCGCATGTTTGCACTGATCTCATGGAGGCTGTCAGAAGAGCCTGGTGCTGCAGAAATCTGGCCATCTTCATCCTTTCATTCCGCCTCATTCTCATTGATGCGTATTTAGGCTGTGAATGCTGTAATCCAGAGCAATAAACCTGACCCTTGTGCAGATGCAATGCACCGGAATATGACTGGAATAAACTTAAGCTCAACAAAACTGCAGGAGAGGAGGTGGTCGTCCTGCACCAACAGCAAGCTAAGAAAGCCGACATGTTCTAGTCTCTGCTAATAATACATATACAGCATTTCATAGATGAAGCTACTTCATTGATCTGTACAATCTGGAGATTGATTATACCTGCTAGACTTGCAGACCAGGCTCACACAGATCCCGAACCAGCTTCAGAGAACCTTCTAGCACCTAGACACACCCAGCTATGTCCTGATCTTGCTTTACTTCTCCAGTGTGTTTAACGCCATCCAGGCTTCCCGGCAGGAGAAGAAGCTCTTGATCAGTATTTCCCAACCGGTCCATATTTTCGCTCCCTTCCAGGTGTTGGGAAACACTGGCCTAGAGGATGCAAGTTTTGGATACCATGGCTGCTAGGATCACAGGCCTCATCAATCACTGCCGTCTCAGCAAATTGCATATCTGATGTGGTTCCGAGCATCATGGTGGCACCCGGAGGGGCCAGTACTGTCACCATTCCTGTTTACCATTTTAGCCCACAGACATCAGGTGTCAGATTATCTGATGGTGGAACGGAACAGGTGTTTGACACGGTTGGGTGTGTAACAGGAAAGGTTTCGGAACCACTGGTCAAAACAAAATCCTAGTGTCAGAACGTGTCTAATTCAGACATATTCAGAGAAGATACTTAATGGGAACGGCCTTGGCAAACATCTAGCAAACCCAGTATGTAAGATTATGAGCTACATCAGTCAATGCAGGCGTGGGCATGTGCTAAGTGAAAAAATCACGGAGCGGCTTCTGCACTTTGGCCTCCACCCTGCTTTGGATGCAGGTCCCCGAGGGCACTGTCATATGCGGAGAAGAAGGGACACACACCCAGCCATAGCCCAGTGCTCCCTCTGACCGACAGGCAGCCCTGTAGCTGGGGAATAGCCCTCACTGCTGGACATGACATGATTTGTTCTGGGCGTTTATGCGCCAAAAAGGCCGTCACTCATTTTCTATTCCGCCATCCGTGCGTCGCTTGAAGGGCCAAAGTGTTTTCTGCTCGTATGATGCTTCAGCACATGACAGGAATTTAGGGCCATATGACAGTATTCGGGGGGGCGGGTTAGGGTCCCCCTCTATGGTTGGGGATTCGAATCCCGCCGCCGCTCTGGATGAGTGCTGTTTGCACGGGCTCCTGGTGTTTGTGTGAGATCCCTACAGTGGTCCAAAATCATACAGCTCGATCACCAGGGCTCTCTAACCTGCCCCTTGCATGAGAGTGTGTCTGCGATGGACCAGCGTTCCTCCTGGGACTGGGTCCGGTCCCCTGGGACCTGTACTGGGAAAAGCAGATGGAAGACGGATAATGTCAGGATCGCGCGCGCGGGATTTACGCCGAAAGGGGGGACAGTAAACATCTTTTATCACTTACTCCGTCACAGCGGCAGTAAATCTCAGACTTTATGGTATCATCTTTAATCTGGCGGCAGTAAATGGAATTAATGAGAGGTGCCCCCCGTATCGAGCGGCGCGCAGAAGCAGCATTCGTGTGGTACGGCGGCCTGGCTGCTTGTTCATTACACTAAACGAGAAAAATAACACGGGAGAGTCAGAACTTCTCCTCGGATTGGCTGGCCACCCTGTACCCACCTGGATACTATAATATTGCACTGGGATATCAGTGTTTACAATGAGTCAGTTAAAGTCACATGGCTCAGGCAACAGGCACAAACGTGGTCTGATGTACCAAAGGCGACTGGCCAATCAGCTTCCTGATGGTTTCCCGCATCCTGCTGCATCCCAGACAAAGCCGAACACGCATTGCAACGCTCCAGTGCTGAATGTTGCCCACTCCGCAGGGTCCCACAGACGAGTGGCGACCCCCCCGCAGTCCAATCCCATCTCCCTGAGTAAATGTCAGCCTTATCTTAAGGAGACGAAAGCCAACTTTTATTTCCACATCCACTCTATTCCTGTGCTGAGAAAAGCTGGGGAGATGAACGCGTACATCCACGAGAGACAAAGGGAGTTTCTGAAACTGTTTGTTGGTCTGTAACAGCTTCCCTAGCCGTCTGGAAACAGATACACCACGGCTGCATCCACTCATTTACAAACATACCTGTAGTAAAGATACTTTTAATACACAAAGTGCATTAAAATGCTTTGAATGTCATCACACATCATCTCAAAAACAGTATTTCCTCAAGTTCTATTTACCAGCAAATGTCTTTTTACATTTGTTACTTTTAAGTGTGTATTTTTCATGTTCTCCTTGTGTTTGTATAGTTATCCTCTGGAGTCTCCTTACACCATACTCACAGAAGTTAGGTATCTTAAAACCTCCTGTTACAGTGATTGTACCCTGAACTAGACTGGTGTCCCGCCCAGGGTGTCCCCTGCCTCATGCCCAGTGTTTGCTGGGAGAGACTACAGGTTCACCTTTGTCCTGTCCTAGTTAAGTGGTTAGTTAAGAAAGATAGATGGATGTTAAAGAGGAGGATGAATATGAACAATGCGTCCTATTCCTATGTAACTATACAATGTTGCTGAGGGCAGGAGGCTCTACGTAAAGGATTACAGGGTAATGCTGTAACTGAGCTGTAACCTCTGCCCTGGCTGTGCTGCTGATACGCTTTAGCTGTGCTGCTTTTGCACAGAGATTTGAGATGAGCCTGCGATGAGGCGGACAGCTGCCTGCAACCGACTCAACGACCCGACCGCCATAGCGCCCCCCTCCCCCCCCACCCCCCACCCCGGACGTCTTAGCCGTGGTTCCCAGAAAAGCCCCGACAGATGTGGGAAAGTCAGAGTCGTCTCAGGCACACCTGGCAGCACCGCAGGCGGGCGAGGAGCGACCTCTCTCATCACCACAGCCTCCAGTGTCCCACGGTATTGTCGCTTGTGAGGGGGGACCAAGCGTCTCTCAGAAGCTGCCGTGGGTGCAATGTGGCTGTGTGATGCAGTCAGCCAGGGCTGCATGGCGGCTGGGATCTGGGTGCCTTTCAGAAACGTGAGGGAGATCACCAGATTCCACTCCAAAAAGCGGGCTGGACAGACTTCAGGATACAATATAGGCTCCAGTATGAGTGTATATCGAACATGTTAAATGTCCTGTGATTGGCGCGAGTACATATCGAACATGTTAAACGTCATGTGATTGGCGCGAGTACATATCGTACATGTTAAATGTCCTGCGATTGGCGCGTGGTCTTGCTCCACATTCACTGTGCGGTGCTGCGACCAGCTCTGCAGAAACTGTGCCTCTGCTGCCAGGTCCTCTGGCCAAACCTGTGACAGGGACACGCAAGAGCCCGCGGGGGCAGCCATGGAGGACACGATGGGGGACATCTATACAGCTGTGCTCACTGTGAGCTGGGCACCCTGGGGGTATGGAAATACCCTCTCCTGTGCATGCACTCGCCTCCCCAGCAACATTACACCTCGTAAATGTGCTTAAGCCACAGTTAAGAGGGGTCATAAATCAGCCACTGGGGGCAGCAGTGTAGGCAGACGGCCCATATAAAGACGTTCAGCAGGGGGACGAGAATGAATGTCCACACGCGTCACGCCCCGCCCCCCTGGTCTCTGCGTTTTCTGGCAGGTGGGGTGGAGGCAGAATCGGGGGGGTGGTTCAGAAAGACACATTGCCCTGAGTAATTGTCCCCTTGGGGACCATTAGGCCTAAACGACAGCACTCCCGTTTAAAAGGCAGCGGACACTGTTACCTTCACTTTGGGGGTCATCTTCAAAACACGAGAGTCGTTCCTGCCCATGTTGAGACGGAAAAAAGCCCTCCAATCCGTCACCGTCACATAGAGGCCACGTGCTACGTGTCAAATCACACCACCTAAACAATGCGCATTATTTACACCTGCAACAACATAAACATGCAAACGCAGTAACATGAGCTGGAACTAGAAACACCTTCTTGACATTTGTTGCACTCTTCTGAGCAAACATGAGCCTTTTCTTTATGTAGCTGGAGACAACAAAATTCTAAAACTCATTTGTACCTTTTTACAGGTTTTAAATTTGCCATACTTATTTTGATATTGCGGTCCCCACAATGTCACATTAACAGACATATCGCATTGTGGGACATTTAGTCCTTACTATGTAATACATACATAACCCACCCATACACACCAAACATATGCACGCGCGCACACACACACACACACACACACACACACACACACACAGGATGCAAACCTCCAGACCTAGAGGTGTGAGGCTGTAGTGCTATCCACTGTTACCTTTTGTAAAATCTAAATAAAAAGGCATTTGATGCTAAAGAAAAGCTTTATTCAGAGGAGAAAGCAGAGTTTTTTCCATATCTAAGATCATGATACCATCAGTGAGGTGGACACCAGAGGACTGGATTGTCTCGGAATGTGGAGGAGAAGCAGGGTGGTGATCATCCGGCCATGAAAGGCACATGAGGCCTTGTCTACTGCTTCATCACGACCAGCATGAGTTTTTTAAATGACGTCAAACTGACGAGGATCAAATGTTCCTCAGATGTACTCTCAAGTAAGTGACAGGAGAAAGATGACCTACCAGGGTAAAGCCTTTACAGAGGTGTTTATTAGCAGGGAAAAGGCAGAACTACACACATGGACAGAGAACAATGACTGAACAGGGAGCGTAGGACTGAGACGCTAATATACACGACTAACAGAGGCGTAAATGCAAGGCAGCTGTGGCTGGTTAACAAGAGGGCAGGAACGAGAGGTAAGACTATCAAGCTTCAGGTGCTGCTGATTAGCAGCCACGCCCAAGGGAAATGCAGAGAGCGGACAAGTGGGACGGGGCTGGACAGGACACTTACCATCAGGCAAACTTCAGGGCAGCTAAAAATGGGCTCAGTATGGATTCAGATTACTTTTTCAGGAGGAAATCTAAGAAAGTCTAAGAAAATGGTGCAGGGACATGGTTTGGAAATTGTAATACGTTGCAAATAATTGCCTGGTAGCTAAAGGGTCGGGGATAAATGTCATTTCTTAGGGCCTTGATAAAATTGGCACATTTCTGAGATGCTGGACATCCACAACTTCATGCTTTGTGATTTATGGTGTTTTTTTTCCAGGGATGAGGTTTTGTTTTTCTCTCAGGGTCCTTATCTTTAGTATTTTTTCCCACGTGACGTTAACATTGTGATATATAGGCTATTTTGTCGCTTGAAAGTATTCGTTTTATCGACCGTCAGATATCTGTAATTTTAGTCGCTAATATGGTGTTGAAAAGAACAGACATTTCCTTTTTAATGAGCGTCTGTATGAATGGAAAGGCGTCGATCCCCGGGGGAGTCTAGGCTGGGGGTGATCTGCTGTTAATCTCCGTAGACCTGCGCTAATCCCGCGCTATAATTGCTGTGCATTTGAATGCAGCGCGGTGGGACGAGCCCCTGTCGCGGAGTCGCGCTTTGCGGGGGACGCGCTGCGCACCACTGCCGCCTGCAGCGGCTCCGCAGCCACCCACCGGCGCTTCGTTTATGATCAGCCATCAGTATGAAAGTGATACACACCGCGTCCTCAGCCAGGCGCCGGGGCGAGTAAACTACCCCAAACGGCGCAGCACATGTCTTTTCTAACACTTTCCGGCGGCTGGTGGTAGAGCTATGCTGGGGAATATGCATGCATTCATTTCAGGCATGCCTTACATAATGCTGCACGTAACTGTGTTTTGTTGTTTATTTGTTTACAGTTTGCTCTATCATCTATCTATCTATCTATCTATCTATCTATCTATCTATCTATCTATCTATCTATCCATCTATATAAATAAATATATATAAATTAAAATCGATTATTACTATCTTATTAGCGCGAGAGTCCTTTTATTTCAGTACTTATTTTCTGAAATATGACTTTCACATTACTGCACCAAACCCCCCTATTTCTATGGGGAAGCCTGATCTCTTTTGCTGACGAAGTTATGAATGAGGAATGAGAAATTAGGCAAACGCCCCCAGCGCCTTTATTACAAGCGAACACATAGAAGCATTATCAAATTGACAATAAATTATCAGGGCTCGCAGAACCACCGACTCTGCCATTCGAATATTAAAAGTTGGACCAAGGAATTCGGCTGTACGCGTTAAATACGTGCAGAAAATGTGGGGTATTAAAGAGAAGGATGTATGAAAACAACATCTATTAATATAATGGTAAATTTGCTTTAAAGGAGCATTTAACCGTTAACACATTTTACATTCTGGCATATATTTCATTACGGTGATAAAGAAGGTTTGCAAAACTGGACATTAATTACAGGCACTTATTGGCATTTAATGATGCATCTTGGCAATTAATCACGAATAGACAGTTCGTCCGATGTTTCAGGAAAACATTTTACCCTCCTTTTTAATTATACAAATGGGTATAAGCGGTAACAGACAAATTAATTTTAATATTTATTTGGTCGTGTTTTCAATTTGCTAACGATTGGTTTTCATTTACATATGAAGGAGGTTTGCTATTTCAATAAGTTCATTCTGTCTGATTTAAACAGTAGTTTACATTCGATTTATACTTGAAGAACTCGGCATTTTGTGCGTGAACAGAAGCATGTAAATACAGGAAGTACTTAAGTGCATAATCATTTGTTTGAATGCTGAGAAGTCAGTTTCTGCGCAAATTTCTTCCTTTCTTTCTTGAACCGCAGCTGCAATGATGACTGTAAAGTGAAGTGTTTGTGTTGCTCTGTCTCATTACACGGTACTAATACCGGATCCCAAATCCATAAACATGGCGGCGGGTTGAAGTGGGCTTTGCAAAGGCGTCTGTACCCGCAACAAAATGCTTTAATATCTACCCAATCAGGCTTTCGGTGACTGTTTCACTTGTTTAAATTGTCGGATGGATAAATTTTATTCGGACTGTTGTTCCTTTTTTAGGGATGGACTTATTTTGTTTACACCACCGAGTTTTCATATTTCATGCAAGATTTCTGTTCTTTGTGTGTGATGCTTCACTGCTGGGAAGATCAGCCACGCTAAGTGGATTAGTAGGTATCAAATGAGAATATAGGTAACCCAGGCAGGAAGGAACAAGTATCTGACATGATGAATGACTGACTGCACACTGGCGTAAGTGAAGCTGTCTAGTATCAGTTGACAAACTAGCAGAAGGGACCTTCATTGGTTTCATGGTAGACAGAAGGTACAATTACAACCAGCTCAGCTGACCAAATTAAAATATTGCTTTAGACACATTTCTGGATTCTTGAACACAAATATTCATATGGACAAAGAGCATAACTGCACATGATTTGTGAATATCAAAACCACGGAATAATGTCATACGCTTGCTTGGCTCTGTAGAGTCAGACCTTGCTGTTGATAGACTGTGTGGCGCTTAGCTTGAAGCCCTAGTAATATTTATGTTATTATTATTATTGTTGTTTTTAGTTGCATACCTCGGCCTGATGTGTCGGCGGTGAGTAAGGAGGTGGGGCTGAGGAGATGTGATGTGCTGAAAGCCTCTTCCTTGGGGATACTGTGGCACCAGAGAGTCACCAGTGGGATTTGCATGGCTTCCATTGATTCCATGATGTGGCCTTCAGCCGGCCTGGAGGCCTCCTAACCTCTGTTTATGAAATTTGTGCAGTATGAGTTAAATTGATAGCTGACACCAACAGAACCTGTCTAGTCTCAGATGTTGACCTTCTAGCACAGGATGGTCCCATCAGGGGCCCTCTGACAAAATGTCACATTGGGTCCCTCAGTACATTTTTCCGAGTGAGGGTCCCCCCACTGTAGATTTTGCTGAGCCAGCCCCCAAACTTATAATTTGGGGCCCCTCTGAAGTGCTGGAGCCCCTGAACTGGCCGGGGTGTCCGTGGCCCTCCTGTGCCCCTGGGTCCCAGAGAGCCCTTGGTAATTAATGAGCCCAGTCTGACTATCTAGGAAAACCCATTAGAGACCAACAACATTTGGCCATCTCAGTTTAACTCCGTACTGGCAGGCCTGCCGGCTTAATTAGACAGATCCATCCAGCCTCTTCCACTATCTATCTATCTAATTCATTTTTTATAGCGCCTTTCACAATAGTCATCCAAAGGCTCTTTACATGGGTGCATTGAGATAAATTCCTACATCATTAAGAGAGAGTAAAAAAAAAAACAGGAAAAAGGGAAATTTTGAAAAGCCAGATGACAACAGAGAAGAAGAACCAAAAACTCCCAAGTAGGGAGAAACAATAGATTAGATAGATAGATAGATTAGATAGATAGATAGATAGATAGATAGATAGATAGATAGATAGATAGATAGATAGATGAAAAATATGAATTAAGGGGTGAGTGAGTTATGTACATAGTCAAAAGTGACCTTCGTTGTCAGCCACACCGGTTGTAACTGTAACACATCTCCTTGTTCCTCACCAATGGTTTCCATCAAGTTCAAGTCCTTGATGGTGGCTTTCACGGCTTTAATGGAAAGGCACTTGCCTACACTGAGATCATAAACATCTATCTGGCCATTTCTGATCAGCAGTTGAACATCTATTCACCTGCCTCTGGTCTGCAGAATCACAACAGTCACAGAAATGTCTTAAGACCCATCTCAACTGACTCTCTATCGATGTGTTATCTTCCATTAGAACAGTGTCACTTGGCACTGTGAGAAGCTCTGTTGTATTTCTGTTGTATTTTATGTAGATTTAGTTCCTACTAGACTATCTTGGTGTTATTTATAGGAATAGTGTTTCTAATATTAGTTTCTATGAGGTTTCGTGTAGTGCTTATTTCCTTAACTATGCTGTTCCCATAACTCAGTCTAGCTTTTATACCCAAGCTGGCTCCTTGACAGTTGTATGCCTCTATGTCTGCTCTGTCGCTATAACATCATCTGCTAAATAACTTAATGTAAATGCAAATGCCATTTGTCCCTTGTCCTGTGAACCCCCTACCCTGCCTGATACACGTGTAGCCACATCTGTTTGACTGTGTCCCTCCTGTGAAAACATTCCTACAGCAAATGGCTGCATGACTTGCGTGGGGAGCTCTCCTCTTCCTGACTGTGCGGGGGCTTTATAGCCATAGTGAAGTCCCCGCGTCGAACTGGCCTCACACCCCCTGCCCATGTCAGACTCCGATTCCCCCCCCCCCCCCAAGTCCCAGCAGCTGAAGGCCAGACCCCAGGATAGGGCTGAAAGCAGAGGCCCAGGGTACACCCTGCTCCACGGGGCCAGCTGATCACACCGCGTTTGTTCAGGAGGCCTGTCACCATCACCTGGAGGTCCAGGATCCCCTTCGGGGGGCCGCAGGGGGGCGCCTGGTCATGTTTGTTTAGTGGCACAGGCTGCAACCCTCTGGAGACAAGCCGTGAAGGGGGGGGGGAGGTGAATTGGAAACCATGCCACAATGTCTCAGAAGTCAAATGGCCAGAGAAG
The DNA here is from genome assembly GCF_048594095.1 of Paramormyrops kingsleyae. Lineage (NCBI taxonomy): Eukaryota > Metazoa > Chordata > Actinopteri > Osteoglossiformes > Mormyridae > Paramormyrops > Paramormyrops kingsleyae. The sequence goes on along the minus strand of NC_132798.1, from coordinate 18,974,143 downwards.
AAAATATGCTTCCCTGCAACGGCTGCACAGAACAATGTAAGGGTGCATCTTTATTTCATGATAATTATGGTAATAATAATAATAACAAGGCTTGAACCTGCAACCTTCTGATCACAAGCACAGAGGCTTAGCCTGCCGAGCTACACCCCACCTGAGTCTTAATGGCTTGAAGCCTTGAGTTTTGAAATCAGAAAAAACAGACCAATGTGATGATGTCATACGATGAAGACTGTGATTGGTTAAAGAAGTGAACCGCAAGCCCCTCCTTTGTTGACCCAGGGATACATCGAGCTCAGCAAAATCAGGACATGCGTACAGTGCCAGAGCCTTCCTTGAATAAATGCCGGTTAGAAAGAGAAATTCGTTGCTCGAAAGATATGCGCTCACTTCCATGAAATAAACCACTAAACTCTTTGAAATATCAGCGTCTCGTTGAAGATGCAGACACAGCGAGGAAAACAACCACGAGGTCTTGACTGTGTGAAACGTCTAATGCTGCAGGTGTTCGGAGTGGCTCTTACAGACCGTGGAAGGATTATGATTTAAAAACAGGGGCTTTGTAAAGTACACAACACTTATGCAACATTAAAAATATGCAATGTTGCATTTGATACATTGCATTGTTGCCTTTATGCATGTCAATGTGCAAATGTGAAGGGTAAAAACAGAGAACACTAACTTCATGTTTGGTGAACGGCATGGAAACTGACCGCAGCCATAAACCAGGCCGCCGGCTCGGCACTGTCCAGCATTTCCGAATGCCTACGTCGTGCCCGGTTGGGCTTTGCATCAACAGAAAAGCATCCCCTCCAACTGTTGCTATTTTGGTATTTTTAATTTTTTGCATTCCCTTCAGTTGCGCTGGGTGTGTTTTTAAAAATGCGGCTCACACTCAGTTTTAAACTCACGGCCATGCTGCATCGGCCCACACGCATTCTTAAAGGTGGTCTTTAAAGTTTGACCACCCTCCACGCCCGCTCAAGCTGCGCACTGTCCCCACCCATGTAACAGGCGGATGTTGCGATTGGCCACGTTTCCATGGCGACTGCAGCTCTCAGAGGCCGCTGGAGAGCATGGCGCTGCAGACTCACGCATGGGAATGGAGTGGTCCATGATCTGCCCTGTGAATGGAGGGATGGGGGTGAGAACAGCTAGAACATTTATTCTGAAGATCCCCCTCCATAAAAAATAAGTGGCTTAGGATTGAGAGATAGATAGATAGATAGATAGATAGATAGATAGAGCTTTTGCTATTTGTAGCAAAAACATGTTTTTGATGCAGAGGACATGGGTGTATTATGGGATGGTTCAGAAAGACACATTATATTTTCTCAGGCTCATTAAGATAACTTTTGTTCTATAACATGCCTCGTCCCATAACCCCCACACCATACATATAATAATCCCTCTTCCTCTTGTGGAAAAACCTCTCTCACCATTGTGATCGTAACGACTGACCAGTGATTGCTTTGCTGCTGGCAACCAGTGTGCAGAGAACCTCCCAGTCTTAGGGAGGGGGGGATTTGGATTTTCAGATGTTTCACATTTCGTCTGTATCCCCCCGTCTTGCAGGTGAATAGGGGGGAGAAGCATTCGCACTTGTTGCTGCAGAAGCCAGTCTGTTGGTGCATCACAGCACTAGTCCACTAGTGGTCAGGGGAGCTTGGTGAGGTGGGGGTGCGATTCTGCTGCAGTGTCAACAGGTATGAGAGGGCGGAAGACAAAGCCACCAGACAAACCTGTTGACCCCCCCCAGCAGCATGTTGGCAGGCTGGCTGCTAGCTGCAGCCCTCTACGTGACACACGCCCGGTCCTGCGTGCCGTGCACAGCTGCAGCCAGTGCTTCTGCCCAAGCTTTAGAACACAGCCGTAACGGCCCCCTTTTCCCCCCCTCATCGTGTGGCTCTAATCTGGCTCGGATGCTAAGGAAAACATGTCTTCCACATGATCGGTGATGCCTTCAGGTAATTTAGTGATTAGGAATGGCATGATTCACATGTGTCACAAAAGCTGACAGAGTTTTCAAAGCAAAGTATCCCTGATATCCTGGTTTCTCCTTATGTCTTGGCCCTTTGAGATAAATCGTGACGCTTTCATGTGGATAGAAATGCCCGGAGATACCGGGGCTGGTATGATTGGTACCTGTGCCAATGTGGGGGTTAGGGCTTGGGGGGGGGCAGGACAGCATTAGCCTGCTGATGAAAAACCCAAAGAATTATCTTCAGCATACAAGGGAAGCTGTGAGTAGGTGGGAGCTGAGAGAAAATAAAAGGGAGGGGGTGATAATGTGGGGGGAGGGGCCAGGGGCTGATAAACAAATCCAGGCATGTCATGGAATTCATTTGCATAAAAGCCCCCCAGCAGCAGGGGGACGGCAGCGGCCCCACGACTTGCCTGACCTTGTTCCTCTGCCGCTTCAGCTTTAAGGGGGCTGGATCAGGCTGCCATCGGCCCGCCCCCCTCCCTCCCTGCTTTCTGAAGTGCTCATATATATAAATATATATATGCAGTACATATATATGCATACACGCACACACTGTCTTTTAAATGTGAAGCGACACACAAGGGGATGGAGGAAGAGTGTGTGTGTGTGTGTTTGAGTTGAGTGAGTGGCGAGGGGGGGAGAGAGAGAGAGAGAGAGAGAGAGAGGGAGGGAGAGGAAGGGAGGGAGTGAGAGCTGGGCTCTGAAGTGATTTGTGGTTCTGATGACACCTGGTGTGTCACTGCAGATCTACGTTAGAGGGGCCAGGAAGAGGGCGTTGCGTGTATACAGGACACTCGCTGCTTATAATCTATCCATGTAGAGTTCATAGTAAATACATTTTCTATATCAAGATAATTATATATATATATATATTATAGATATGAGATATACTGTATGTACATTGCACACAGTTTTTTAAATTCCTTTTTGACAAAGTTTGGTTCCTGTTTCTGGTTAGTTGTTCCCACTAATTAAAAATAAAAATGTAAATATGGCAGGAAATGATGTCATATCTGTATGTGAGTGAGCCTGCAGTTCTGGGTCTTTCAGAGAGCCTAGTTTTTAATACATAAAATACAAAAAATATAAATTATTTAAAGATAAAGACAAAATCATTTTAAGATAATAAATTATATAACATAATCCACACACACACAAACAGGTTTGTAATTATATCTTTGTAGGGACTCTCCATCCACTTCTATGGGGAAACTCTAATCCCAACATGACAACCTTAACCTTAACCATAAGTAACCAAACAAAATACAAGACTTTTGCCATTCTAACTTGCATTAACAGATCTTTGTGGGGACCTGAAAAATGGTTAAATTGAAAAAACAGGTTTTTATTACATTATGAGGACCATTTGGTCCCCACAATGTAATAGAAACCTAATCCACACACACACACACAATATGTATTTTCAGGCAGAAAGGAAAAGCCCCCCTCCCCAAGGCATGCCTGCGTCCTCTCGCAGCGTCACGGGCCACTCCGAATCTGTGAATGAACGCGCCTGTCAGCCCAGGATGCTGGCTTCTGGAACCCTCCGCCTGTCCCCGGGCTGCCACACGTAGGGTCCCTCATCTGTGAGACATCGCGGCTGTTTGCGCGGGAGTCCTGGTAATGGCTCCTCTTCCTCTGCTCTTCATCCTGGCCCATCACCTCGCGACGTGGGCCGGTGCGGGGGGGGGGTTAGTTTGGGTTCTGAGGGAGGGGTCGGCAGGGGAGGCAGTCGGGGGAATTGCCCATCATGCCCACCCTGGCCCCACCCTGCAATGCTGTATTGGCCCACAGCCGAAAGCAGTACCCGTCTAACGTTAGGTGGCATAGGTGGCTGCCTGGGGCACCATCTTCTGAGATGGCGCTGACTTAGCCCGCCAATTGCATTTTGTTTTGGGTAGTGCAACATGCTCCTCAGGCTGGGGGTGGGGGATCACGGGTGGGGGGGGCGAAGCCTGCCTACGGCTCTCCATGCCCTTTGACCAGCACTAATGGGTCTTAATTAAGAAAAGGCAGGACTGCGATATGGGGGGGCCACCACAATGGAAGACTTCATCCTGCTGGTATGCTATGTCCCCTGCGCAGCCAAAAGTACGTGAACACCCCTATTAATCAGAGGAATTGGCCCATTATGCCACACAGATTTCTGACTTGGGTGTATAATTAAGCCCCCAGCCACCCAGCAACAAGCAGGGGCAGCAGAACTGATGGATGTGCAGAAGAGGTTAGTGACTCTCAGCACCACCACTCTCTCCAACAACTCCGTTTGCCACATTTCTCCTCCCTGATTAACGTAAGTGAAGTGACTGTGAAGATCAAAACATCTGGGAGCAAGTTCAGCTGCAAAGTGGCAGGCACTCAAGTTCACAGAAAGGGACCTGGTGACCCAACCTCAACAGCCCACCTGAATGGCTGCAAAGCCCACCAGCAATGTGTGCCGACGTCTAATGTGAAGCCTTAGCAGAAGAGTAGAGGCTGTTACAGCAGCAGTAGGCCGACCAACCTCATATTAATACTCTTGGTATTGGAGCTGGTGTCCACATTCTTTTGGACATATAATGTTTATGCCAAGTTAATGATCATAATTACGCAATTTTTGTAGGTGCCTTTGTAGGTTTTGCCCTTTATTGCCCCAACCAGGTTTACATGCCCCAATAGGAGGGAATTACCAGCAGCAGAGACATTTTCTCAGTGCCCACAGGAGAGTGTGCTTTTCTGCCTTTCTGTCATGGTGGGTCTCTGCAATCTCACAGCTGTTTGTTGGAAGAAAACAGATATATGTTGCCATTTTCATTCATTTTTTTTAAATTATACTAAAGGTAAATGACTTACCTGGTATGTTTTCTCATCTTAAAGTGAATTTAAGGTCGCCCCCTACTGCCGGCCCTACACCAGCCAGCTCCTAGTCCAGGAGATCCTGCAATGGCATAATGGAGAGTGGAGGCCATTGACATGATGTAGGAATAGGCTACAGTTTCCAAAGGAAAATATCCATAAAAGGGTTTTCAGAGTGTTGAGGCTACTTGTTATAGTTAAGACACAGACAAAAATGTCTGGAACATCATTTTCACAATTGATCTCATTTATTCATCATTCAGAAATGCATCCCTTATCAGACGCCGTGTGACATACGCAAATAATCCATGTTTTTCGTGTTTTATGGCTCAGGCACACATCAAGTTCCAGGCGCAAGGAGATGCTGACCTTCAGGGAGTATTTTTTTTCTTGATATGAACTTACTAGCTAATTTTTTTTTGCCTGCTTGTGCTTCGCTCTTCCCCCTCCCCTCTCTGTTCTCTTCTCATCCCTCTAAAATGACTGTTTATCACCTTCTCCTACGCACAAAATTATAGAGAAGAATATGTAGAAAAAAGAGAAAGTGTCCACTTGTCCACACACAGTACACAGACACTGCTGTCTCTTCTGTATTTTATAATAAAAATTCATGTAAGAAAATGACAAAACACAAGACACACTGTTTAGGGATGAGGGTTTTGTCTGGCCAAGATGCACATTGCATCCTGCTACTGATAATAATAATTTCATAGGACAATATTCATTTGATTATTTTATCTGTGACAGTATTTTTTTCAGTGTTACACGTTATGTGTTTTTAATGGCTCGATTCCATTGGTTGGTTGCTAAGTGTTCTCACGACTGACAGCTTCACGGACAAAACCATTCATTCACCCCATCGAAAGTGGGGGTCCTCAAGGGGCGGAACAATGCGGACTGCCCCAAAGTGAGTATGAGGGGGGTGACACGTCATACACCTCTGCTGCTCACAGGTTACCTTGGTAAAAACGGGCCTTCTTCCTTTCTCCTGACTTTCTTTCTTAGTTGACATGCCAAGTTCTCCAAACCCTTTGTGTACCTTTCATTACTAATTATTTACCTGGCACATCTGTCTACAGCACCATATATGTCATGTATTTGTGTATCCAGGTCAATACAGTGCATAGCTAACCATTATGTAACCATAATATAACCATTTATGCAGCTAGACCTTTAATGACGTGGCAGTGTGTCCCCTGAAATATGTACACGATAACTGTGTCTTCTATGAACTTTACAAGCGACTTTATCAAGTTAAATAACTGCAAAGAGGTATTCGACCGGTGTAGGTTGTTATTACACTTATCTTCCATTTTTCAAAGTGGCTCTATTTAGGATCTGTGTGCTATTAAACTAAAAATTAGGATTTCAGAATGGAACAGCAGACTATCAGAGGTACCATTCCCAAAATCGAAGGAACCCCTGCTGGTCGCTGGAATTTCCATGCCTCCAGAGACTATCGCACAACGGGTAAGGGCGATACATTGTGTGTCTCGGAGCATGTATGACCGGGCACGGAGCGTGTGGGCACCTCGACGGCTGGTGTGGCGGGCATCTTGATGCCCTAGTTGTGTTCCCCTCCTTCTTCCCCTCCTCTGCTTCTGCCCTTTCTTTGCCTGCACCCAGAAAAAAACCCAACTGAAACAGCCCTTGAGTGATGCTGTGGCCCCGCAGAATCTCAAAAGGAATGAAGCACATCTCAGGTGGAGATAGAGGGATGGATGGAGGGAAGGAGCAAAAGAAAGGGAGGGAGTGGGTGGCAGAGAGAAAGAGAGAGAGAGAGGAGGAAAAGCGGGTCCATTTCTAATCACTCTACAGCAGACTGGAACCATGGAACAATTTCTCTGCATCTGGAGGGGGAAGCACAGAGCTAAAAATAAAAAAGGAAAAAAAGCAGCAGAGACAATCTATGCCTATCTGGCAGCCGATTGGCCAGTTAAAAATGCATACAATTACTTCCTCCGAGCTCAGGCTTAGCATTTGCATATGCATACGTGAGGGTACTGCTTGGGTAGAATGGGAGGGGGGGGGGTGCTGGGGGGGGGGGGGGGGGAGAGAAAGGGAGAGGGAGGGGAGAGCCGGCACATTAATCTTTAAACATTCAGCATGCAGGTTTATTACAGACAGCAGGAGGAACAGAATTAAAAACGTATCCTAAATTTTTTAAAAAGGCCACAACACAGCCATTTGGCAGCTCTCACCCGGAGTTTGCGAAGTCCAAACTACGCCGGGAAGCCGTGATGAATGTTTGCTGAAACGTGACGCTGGCTCCCTTCACCCTTTTGTGTGCGGGAGACGCCTCATTGTGTTGTATTTCTTATTTGCATATCATTATTAATTCATGGTTTAATTTGCCAGCATTATTTCATTATAATATTGTTCCCTGACTAAAACGAGAATCAATTTATACCATGCTTTGGTCTCATATTTTGCAATAATTTCATGTGAAGTGTAGTTAGGACGATCCAAAGTGATCCCTTTGAATTTTAGAACATGAATATGCACCCGTGAATGAATAAAACAATTTATGAAGCAAAGAGAGTAACGACATTAGTGGGAATAGCTACATTTCAATATCATAAACTAAAGCAAAACATTCTGAATTTCTATATGATACAATTTACAAGCACCACAGCGTTTAACTAAATCTTTAGCTTGGGTCTTCTCGCTCAAGAATATCTTTGTGTAAAATTTAAATCCCGCAAACAGTCCTTTGATATAGTAAAATAATCCACTAAAACGCAGAGAGAGCACTGCTCTGTATCTAGCAATGTCGAGTCTATAGCGCACATTTTAAAATTCACTGTTTAGTATTATGTGCGTCCAGCGCATATGTTCAGCAAAGGCCACCAAACCATAAAAGCCTACAGAAATACTTAAGGTGGTCAGACAATGAGAGTATTCAGTCTCTATCAAACTCAGACGAGCACTAGCCCATTTTAATCACTGTCTCCTTTTGTTTTCCATGCAATCGTGATTCATTTTATTGTATTATTCTCTATTTCGTTCCTGCTACAGCAGGCAGAAGAGACCGAATCTTCGGGGAATCAATTAGAGCCAGGGCGAACTCCCACGCCTGGCTCTGCGGCAGTGCGGACAGTACAGGCGCTGGAGAGCGTCCCACCCCTGCCCGCCGCGGGGGCCGCGGACGGCAGCACCGTCACTAACACCGGTCACCGAGGAGGTGTGGAATGTGGGGCTGTCTCAGGTCCAGCAGACAGATGTACCTTAAAGGGTGTTAATTTTATATATATAAATGGGTGTGTGACAATTAGAAAAATAATGCTTAAAGGCAGATAACATTCAATAAGACCCCATAGTGGGTGTTCTCTCCCTGCTGCAATTTTCCTGGTGGCACAGATTGCAGACTCATCATCACCCTGCACTAGATATGCAGGCATGGACAATGCACATCAGAGTGAGCATGTATGTGCTTCAATACACCTAGCTAGTACCACTTTGGTAGGTAGGCCTAGTTAGTACTGGGTAGGACCCACTTTATTTGGCACACCCAGCTAGTACTGGGCAGGACCCACATTATTAAGTACACCTAACTAGTACTGGGTAGGGCCCACTTTATTAAGTACACCTAACTAGTACTGGGCAAGACCCATGTTATTAAGTACACCTAACTAGTACTGGGTAGGGCCCACTTTATTAAGTACACCTAACTAGTACTGGGCAAGACCCATGTTATTAAGTACACCTAACTAGTACTGGGTAGGGCCCACTTTATTAAGTACACCTAACTAGTACTGGGCAAGACCCATGTTATTAAGTACACCTAGCTAGTACCGGGTAGGACCCACTTTATTAGACACACCTAGCTAGTACCGGGTAGGACCCACTTTATTAGACACACCTAGCTAGTACCGGGTAGGACCCACTTTATTAGACACACCTAGCTAGTACCGGGTAGGACCCACTTTATTAGACACACCTAGCTAGTACCGGGTAGGACCCACTTTATTAGACACACCTAGCTAGTACCGGGTAGGACCCACTTTATTAGACACACCTAGCTAGTACCGGGTAGGACCCACTTTATTAGACACACCTAGCTAGTACCGGGTAGGACCCACTTTATTAGACACACCTAGCTAGTACCGGGTAGGACCCACTTTATTAGACACACCTAGCTAGTACCGGGTAGGACCCACTTTATTAGACACACCTAGCTAGTACCGGGTAGGACCCACTTTATTAGACACACCTAGCTAGTACCGGGTAGGACCCACTTTATTAGACACACCTAGCTAGTACCGGGTAGGACCCACTTTATTAGACACACCTAGCTAGTACCGGGTAGGACCCACTTTATTTGACACACCTAGCTAGTACCGGGTAGGACCCACTTTATTAGACACACCTAGCTAGTACCGGGTAGGACCCACTTTATTAGACACACCTAGCTAGTACCGGGTAGGACCCACTTTATTAGACACACCTAGCTAGTACCGGGTAGGACCCACTTTATTAGACACCTAGCTAGTACCGGGTAGGACCCACTTTATTAGACACACCTAGCTAGTACCGGGTAGGACCCACTTTATTAGACACACCTAGCTAGTACCGGGTAGGACCCACTTTATTAGGTACACCTAGCTAGTATCGGGTAGGACCCACTTTATTAGACACCTAGCTAGTAGCGGGTAGGACCCACTTTATTAGACACACCTAGCTAGTACCGGGTAGGACCCACTTTATTAGACACACCTAGCTAGTACCGGGTAGGACCCACTTTATTAGACACACCTAGCTAGTACCGGGTAGGACCCACTTTATTAGACACACCTAGCTAGTAGCGGGTAGGACCCACTTTATTAGACACACCTAGCTAGTACCGGGTAGGACCCACTTTATTAGACACCTAGCTAGTACCGGGTAGGACCCACTTTATTAGACACCTAGCTAGTACCGGGTAGGACCCACTTTATTAGACACACCTAGCTAGTACCGGGTAGGACCCACTTTATTAGACACACCTAGCTAGTACCGGGTAGGACCCACTTTATTAGACACACCTAGCTAGTACCGGGTAGGACCCACTTTATTAGACACACCTAGCTAGTACCGGGTAGGACCCACTTTATTAGACACACCTAGCTAGTACCGGGTAGGACCCACTTTATTAGACACACCTAGCTAGTACCGGGTAGGACCCACTTTATTAGACACCTAGCTAGTACCGGGTAGGACCCACTTTATTAGACACCTAGCTAGTACCGGGTAGGACCCACTTTATTAGACACCTAGCTAGTACTGTAAAGGGTACATGAGTTCTGGGTTCAGAGATGGCTTTGCCTGGCACCGCTGTTGTACTGAGCTGCTCTTCATGCACTTGTTTCCTTCATATTAGCTTTAAGGGGTCTGGCCGCTCTCCTCTGAGGTCTCTCTTTAACTAGGTGTTCTCATCCAAAGAACTTCCCCTGCCTGGATGTTTTTTTCCTCTGTTCATCACACCAGTAAATTATAGATACTGTAATGTGTGAAAATGCCAGTGTAGTGTGTGAAAAGGCACAGTGACTGTCTCAAAGATGCTGGAATCACCACGTACAGCACCAACATATATAATTACCTACATTATGCACATTAGCCAAGCTGACCCTGTCTATATGCCTTACATTTTCAGTTGCAGCCTCAGAATTACATATCTATGTGTGTGTATATATGTACACACACACACACACACACACACACATATATATATATATATATATATATTCATTCACACATGGGAACACCTGATGCTTTATGTTCATGCCACATAAGTCATGAACGTGACCAAATCGAGTTGTCATTAAGTCACTAAGCTCTGCAAATCGGCATAAGATGGCCTACAGCATTTATCCCTTTATACCGCTGAATTCTTTGTGGGAGCAAATCAGGTCATCTAGCTGAAGTGTAGAATGTCAGGGCCCCATGGGACCTGGGCGGGGTTAGAGTCCGCGTCTTTAACCACTACCTACTGACCTATATACGCTAGTGCGGGCCTATTAACGCCTTGTATGAATGATGAGTGTCTGCATGGACTTTCTAGGGGGCAGGGGGGAGCGCCATAGCTGCCTGTCCTGCGCAGACGCTGTTGTCGTGACCCGGCACCGAATGCGTGTCTTTTGGCGTGATGCTGGGCAGTCGTCCAGGTGGGAAAATGCAGTCGCTTTACCGAAAAGTGCCCCATTTAACAGTCTCCATGTTCACCCAACCACCCGCTTTCCCTGTTTCTGATTTGCTGATTTTCTTAAAAAAAAAATACAGCATGTTGACTCACTCAAAGATATTCAGTGTCTAAAATATGTGAAAATTTTGAAAAAATATGCTGATAAATAAAGTAAAAAAAGATGTCAATAAAATGTATGCATGGACAAATTAAGAGATCCGAGCTTTTGTGATCCGGTCAGAAGAACGAAAAGAAGATCTGGATGGCATGACAAGAGATATTTAAAAAAGTATTTGCTATAATATACTGGGGCTGCACGATAAAGAAAAAAAAATCTAATATCGTGTTTTTTGTTGTAATAAATATTGGGAAAGAAAAAAAGGAGTTCAAAATAAACAATTCTTCATAATTCCACCTAAGATTGATTTAAACAGCAAGGATGAAAATGAATGGTTGGAGAGTGCAGCATTCATGCAAAAGCAGTGGCAATAAACTTTAAACTGATTTTTAAAGAAATACTAGATCATCTTAAAAAGGAATAATCATTAAAATTGCAAAACTTGCTAAGTTTTGTTGTGACAAAGTAAAAACGTTTTAGTGAAACTTAAACCCCCTGCACTATAATGTCCGGACAATATGGGGGTATGAAAAAGCTTGATCTAAACCCAGCTGACCATCACGGTCTTTGCGATGTGAGAACTGCACGTGCATAACATGTGATGTTGGTATTAATATCACACATCGCCCAACCCTGTAGTATATTATAGCCATTTTCCAAATTTGGTACAAAATACCCCGCCTTGCATTGTGATGTCATTCGGCACTGGTACCAGTTTTTACGTCAGTGGAAAACCAACACCTTGATGTACCATACGTTTTGGTACTTTATTGCAGTACCAAAAGTACAGGACCTGGTGCAGTGGAAGCACCCTTAGATGTTCTCCTGTCCTGCACATTTATCCTGTTAAGGTGATCTTATAATTTGCAAACAATTAACGGCTTCTTTGGAAAAAGCCTTCCCAAAAGAGGTCTTCACGTACCTTTCAAAATCTAATCCCCAAAATTTTAACAAGAACCGAAGGGGGTGGTATTGTGGTGCCCTTGAGTATAGGATCCACTGCTGATAATTAGTGACTGAAACCCAAACTGAAAGGAAAAGGCTTCTTAGTCTTTTAAGTGGAGCTGAAAGTGAGGAATACCAGTCTGGAGAGACTGAGAACTGGTGCAAACACTGTGAAAACCCACTCAACCAACAAAAGGCCCCGGTGTCACCGGGCTGTAGGTATGGAGAGGTGTGTCCTTTATGGTCTAGTGAATCAGAGAAATGTTCCAGCTCTGGGGCTGATTTACAGCTGCGTCTCCCCCGAGGTCAAGGCCAGGTCAATGTGCAGAGGCTGAACGGTAAGGCGCGTATAGCGGTCCGTGCTGCTCACCTGCATGTTCCACGTGCTTAACAGACCACATCATGCATGCTCTCATGGAGGTAGAATTTGGGGAAGCATCAAAGCATGACTCCTGAACATACATACATCCAATGATGTCATGATGATGATATGGTAATGTGTGATGGACCTGTTAGGATCCTAAGTGATTGTGTCCATTTGAGCAGGGCTTCCCAATCCACAGGTAGTATTCTACTGGACCACATAATGCTGGGTGTTTGGCATAGGGGCTGGTTAATATCCAAAAAAAGAACTTTAAACCTTAAAACCTTAAAATCCAAAAAGCCACACCCTTTTTATGACCCATGAGGGCACAAGGTTGGAAGCCCCAACAATAGACTCTAATATCCATCCATCCAAATTTCATGCCTGTTTATCCAATGCAGACTTATGGCATGAAATATGTCCAAGGTGAGACTGTGCAAGGCAGAGGACTCCCTGAATGCCGTGCCAATCAGTCTCAAGCCACAAATACTCATTGCAGTTCAGAGACACAATCACTTTGACCATGTCACTTATGTATAGATTATGTACAGCTGAACCTATTTCATATATTTTTTATTTTATATTGTTATCTTTATATTTTATTATTCTGCTATCATGCACAGCTGCTCGGAGTGACCAGGGTTACATTTCACTACATGTCGTATGTGTACAACTGCGTATGTGACGAATAAACCTCTTAAATGTTGAATCTAGAGACACCGGTTCACTTAAACCATAAGTCTTGGACTGTAGGACAAAGCTGGATCTGCTAGCAGACATCCATGTGAACGTGGAGAGAAGATCAAACTCCACACACAGTGAGAGGGTGGGAATCAAACTCACAATCCTGGAGGAGCTGGCTATAGCGCTCCCCGCAGAGCCACAGTGGCATCCAACAAAACCTCTCCCTTTAAGAAGGTAAGTCTACGTATACTTTACAGAAGATCAGAAAAAGGTTCTAGTAGATTTCTGCTTTAGACAAAGACAATAATATGACTAGCAGTCAATTTAATTTTCATCTTCATCTGACAAATTTTGTATTGCCAAATGTCACCAAAGTCTGTGAAATTTTCATTCACTACTGATGTTCTTTTCTATGTAATTTCAGTCCACTAAATTCAATCGGCTTGTTTACTATTCTGGAAACCCTCTCCTTGTTAAAGTGATTTTTGTGGTCATTTGACGATTAAAGTGTCTAGTATTATTACAATTCTTATTGTCTTTCAGGCAGAAGCTCTCATACTGAATGGTTTCCCAAGGCAAGATGCAAATTCCATTCTATGCTAAAAAAAAAACAAGTGAAACAATTAAAGGTCAATGTAGAAGAGTTCATTTCAAGCTAGGTCAATCACACAGCAAATTCAAAATACAGCAACACAAACAGAAGAACCCTTTACTTAATTAAACTTCTAGGAAGACAGAGGACAATGAAAATAGCTTTCTTTTTTGTTTGAGGCATAACTTGTCTAAATATGTAGGTGTGTCTACATGCATGAATAATTATGTCAAGGACATGTTTGAGGGCCCATTCTGTGAATATTTGTGTGTTCGTTAATAACCTAAAAATATGGCCCAGGCTAGTGTATATACGAGTGAGATATATTTCACCCACAGACCTGCACTGGATCCTAGACATGAACTCGGACCATTCTAGTGTGTAGACAGGAACTTCAATCTCTCACACCTGCAATATCGAAGCTCATGTCTGGCCAGCGTTGACCAACATGCTGCACCTGCATTAAATGGTTCATCTAAAGCCCATAAGTCTTCCCAGAGATGGAAAACAATGAAAACCATCTAGAATATGCATTGATACATTTGTGTTGTGGCACTTCATCGCATTTACTTGACAGTGCTCCTGGGAAAGCACAATCAAATGAATCCAGCAGAGTGATGGCATTTTATGTTGGAGTGTTTACACATGCATTGTGTGGCATACTATTATGTAAAGGGAGCAAGCAAAAATTAATGTCAAGCAAAGTCAACCTAGGGAAATATAAACTTACATTATCACTGAGAAGTAACAGTGGGAACTACCTACATCAGTACTACAAATGCATCATTTAGACTTTATGGTACAACAGAAGATCACAAGTGTCCAGCAATACTTGAAATAGTCAAAGGAGACACTCGTGGGTCTTAAAGGCGTGACCCAACTTCAACCCTATACAGGTAACAAATTTTAGATGTAACTATAACCATAATCTCCAGCAGCAGATGGCAATGGATAGCTGGTGTCTCAGCTCCCTTTGTGATCCTGACAAATAGACATGCACATGTGTAGCCTCGGTATAAGAATTAGCCCAGTTTACCCTGTCAATGGCTGTGGCAGATTTACTAGTTCAGGGTGCATTTGCTGGCCATGGCCTAGGTCTGCTCCTGATGGCAAGGATGATGGAACATGGGTTATTGCCATGCTGAGCAGATTCAACCCAAGAGTATATTAATAATGCAAGAGAGAGTGGAAGAACGAAAGGCAAGATCACCTGCATCCCATGATGCAATGTGTGTCTCCTGCTGGGCGAGTGTCTTCCAGAATGACAGTGCTCCAATGCACAGGCGCAACTTATCAGTGGGTGGTATGAGGTGCTTGAGGACGAAATGACTAGAAATTCGTGACACTCTCAGTCACCAGATCTGAATTTCACAGTCACAGACCTGAGTTGGTGGGACTGACAGGAGAGAGGCCTGTGACGGTGGCATATGTCCCATCAAGCTGGGCAGTAATTGTGGAGGAATGGTTCCTGGTCTCTGCAAACCAGGTGCATGACCTTGTGGTCTTCACGACAGATTGTAACCATAGCATCCACACCATCCATATCTTTTAGAGGAGCGTGTCTGTCTTTGCTGTAACCTAGCAGTAGCTAACATCATCTTGCTGCAGTTGTATCCAAAGTAGCTCATGTAGCTTTAAGAAAGGTGCAAGTCTTAACTTTTTCGGGGTCAAAGCTTCAGATGCTGTCCCGCATCTGGGCATGTGGTGTTTGTGGTCCTCCTGGCCCGTATCGCTCCCTCTATCTCAGCGTACCACAGCACTAACGAGGCCAGCTTCATCAGCAGTCCACTGGAGACGGGGTCACGGGAGCTCAGGGCTAAAACGGCAGCCTTTCGAATGAATCATTTCAGAAAGCTTGCCCAGTCTTATTGTCATTTCAGGAGCTTTATAATATGTTGTGCTTCAATTGTTTTCATTTCTTTGCTGGCGTCGTCATTTCATTCTCTCCTGCATTATTAATTCACACTCGGGTTCAATCGGCTTTCACTGTTTCGGCGTAATTCACATGATGAATAAACATCAGACAACAAGGAAACCCAGATTTGTATTTTTTTGACGAATACGATTGCCACACTGGCGACATATGGGTGACATTACAAAAATGCTTAATGTTTTCACAATATGCAAAATGAGATGCTTATATTTCGTGTGAAATATGCGTGTGAAGGAATTTCAAAGTGGAGGATACAAACTGGAGGTACAGTCACTTTATGAACATCTGATTAAATTGTAAAATTTCATTATTGAAAAAGAAATTTGGGATTTTTGTGCTTTTTCTTAATATCTATCAGCAGTGGAAGGATTGGTTTTACATTCTTACATTTTCAGTTTGTTACATGCCTGTTTGTATGTACGCTTGCTTTATTTCTGATACCTAAAACTAGTTTTAGTTTTGATCTGACTGTATATTCTTTTCCCCTACAAGCTGCTAGTGTCTGATTGTACTTGTTTTGTTTACACTGGGTTACTTTCTGACAGTTAAAATGCATCACATGTATATTGCATCAATCATAAAACTGATTTAAGTTGGTTAAGTTCAAAAATAAAGTTGTTGTCCACTCTGAACGCAAGTGAATGTTGGGGCTAATGGCGAGCAGAGAGTGGAGATCTGGGATATAGTGGGCAGGACAAAGTCACGCCCAAAGACAAAACACACGTGTGCACAGTAAAACAAGCATGTCTACAGTACATTCTACATTACTAAGCTAGAAATAAGACTATCAGTGCTTTTATTTCCCCCCCCCCCATAGATGGAAACTGACAGTGACAGATAAAGCAACTTTAGCAACGTCATACAATTCCTTATTTTTGGGATGAGAGTTTTATCATTGGGCTTTAAGATGTCAGTAAAGGCAGTTAGTTATCGCTGGTGGGCTTCTGTGGTATTGATACAAAATACACAGCATTCAGAACGAAAGACGGCAGGATATTCCAGAGCCCTCCCTCTCCCTTCCTTTGTGGTAGCTGACGGCGATGGGCTTGCGCCTCTCCTTCCTCCCTGTCCCTCCCCAGCCTCTGAGGTCGGCAGTATACGAGATGAGCAGTGGGAGGTGGTGGTAGCCTCTGTCAAAGCCCTTCTGCCTGACAGGGATGTACACCGCTCTTCTTTTTACACTCAAAACCAGGTTCCCTTCCGTTGTGACCCCCCCTCCCCTCCCCTCCCCTCCAATTTTGTTCCCTCATGCTGTGCTGCCCCCCATCCGTTCTAGAGCCCAGTGTTTCCCTACCACCCAAACAGGACCCTGCCCTCTACCAGGCACTTCTGACACCCCTCCCTTAACAAAACAATCCTGCTGAGGACTCTGTGTGGCTGTTACTGCTGCTGTAGCCTCGACCTAAACCATATCTGTATGTACAGCTATAGCCTTCATCACAATTACAGTGATTGCCACCATGTCCACTGTAACTCTTTACTTCTCATAATAATTGCCCAGTAGTGCTCATTATATGGGCATTATGGATATTTTAAAATATACTCTTCTTTTACACATACTATACAAATTACTAATGAGCTGTGGTATTAACATGAACTCTGTGTGTGTTACTTTGCTAACACGCACCATTATTGTACTGAATGCGTCATACCTTTGCCACTGCAGACATGTAAATTTCAGCCTGGTACGAACATCAGCTAAGTGACGAAAAGTGGTCATGTAATGTTCTGGGTCCACGGTGACAACTGGTGCCCCTTACATCATGCCATGAACACGGACGGCACGATGAATGCACTTTTATTCTAGTGGCGCCGTCGGAGTGGAGACAGGATTAATCTAATCCACCACGGTGTGGGGAGGGGGGGCAAACTGCGAGACGTGGACAAATCAGCCCCACGGAGGATGGTACCCTCAGCCGATCGGTTCTTTTCGGTGCCCAAGTCGGGCACTCGTGACGGAAAGTGGATGCAGATTTATGCCTGAGTGATGGGGGGGGGGGGGGGGTTAGTTCTGTATTTTAGATGAAAGGCTCGTTTGCAAGTGTGCTGCTTGCCCCCACATCCCCCCATCTCCCGAACTCTTTTTAACGGCTTCACTTTAATATGTATGCAAATGCACCGTCTTCCATCCCCTTAATTGTCTGGCTTCCAGCAGTCAGGCTGCATGAAAAGTGTTTGTATTTATGGCTTCTCAGCCCTGTGCCCACAGCTGCCCATCCCTGACGCCCCCACGACCGGGAGAGAGCGCCAGGCAGCCGCCACGCCCCAGCACCACTAACCGTGCCCGTGTCGCCGTGGCCCATCCTCATGCCCAACGCACTGTGCTCCCAAACGCCGGCACGTTGGTACATGTAAACCCCGGTACCGTGCTTCCGGCGAGCGGCCCAGAAGCGGCTTGACACTGAAGCATCGCCGGAGAGATTCCAAAAATTGACGGTGGGGGGAAAAACAGCAAAAATAAAATCTCGCTCATCAAAAAAATGTATGTTGTTCAAACACTAGACTGACTTTTTTTGGCTTCTGATTTAAGAGGGTGGGGTTGCTGAGATGGGAGGGGTTTTCAGATGCCTACCTTTGGTCATAATATTGGAGCCAAAAAAAAATTATTGTTTGTTTATGTCACCTAATGCAGTCTGCAAGCAGGGCATTCATAGAAAAGAAAAAAATCTAGACCCTTTTCTACAAGCAGGCAAGTCATTCCAGATTTAGTCAACAACAGCCTCCAGACGTAAGGGTATGTGGGGTTACAGCACATTGCCACACCCACCGACCCACCTCAGGGTGATACCTCAGCACCACACTAGTCCAAATGGAGCAATGTGAGTGTTTTCCAGCGGCTGGAGTGCCAATCCTGCCACCAACCCCCAAATTTCCCTGCAAGTCTGAGGACCTCCTTACAGGGCTGGATGCAGATTAACACCATACCCAGGAATGAACAACTGCAGGTTAAGGGCCTTGCTCAAGGGCCCAATGGAGTAGAATCACTCCTGGCATTTCACAGGATTCAAACCAGCGACCTTCCTATTACTGGCACAGACCCCTAGCCTCAGAGCCACAACTCCATCCAAGGCACTAGGCCGATAGAAATGATTATCTTTTTTTCTAAAAAACATCGTTACTCACACCAAAAGATGTAAGGGTGTCAGGCAAGGTTATCTGCTGGTGAGGCTGAAGGGGTCACTAACCTAACCAGGTCTAGTGGGAGGGCTGGCTGTTCCTTGGAGAGTGGAGACGAGATCCTCATAACTTCCCTCCCTTTCACTAAGACAACAGATGTAAATGTAAGGAGATGCTTTTAAAAACTCTGAACATCCTAGCAACTCAGCAGTATGAACTGAGGCACATTTGAAAGCACTAATACAAGTATTTTTTACATAGATGTATTATACTTGTGTGTTGTAATGATGCAGCTCTCAACACCAGCTCAAAATTAAATGCTAATTGTTTTGGCTGTATTGTTCTTTAAGTAACTGAAAAACATCTCTGCCACCAATTACCACATCGCTGACTACCAGTGTACTGCAATATGAAAAACATAGTCTCCTTGAAAAATTATGCAGATTAAAGGTATATTTCAGCAGCTTTATTTGGAAGGTTTGCTATTGTGCTCGACCACAACGTTGTACATACATCGCAAGAAAGCAAAATAGATACACTCCTGTACATGAGGACGTAACAACAGTGGATAAGTGTCTGATGTTCAGCTTAACATAGTCTGCCATGTGGACACTTTGCCCCTGTGGTTTCACTCCTCTAAAATGGCCCTCATAGTTTAAGATCTCCATTGCCTGTCTGATAACAAGACCAAAGTCTGGCAGGAGCTGTCCACTTCTCTGCGATCTGCCCACTTTCTGTGGCGTGTGAGTGCCACCCGTCTGGTGCAAGGAATCATTTACTCAGCACTTATCTTCGCCTACTGAGGCCAAGGCTTGTCCGCTCCTCCAGCCTAAAGTGCCGGGCCCCTATATAGAGGGAGATTCCCAGCGCCCAGCACGTTGTCAGTCAACTGTTAATCTCAGACACGGTTACCATATTGGACCCTTTGTTTCATCTTGGAGCAAGCAGCGCCACAAGCAAAACAAAAATCACAATGCATATTTTCCCCACAACAATTCCCTAGAAGCACAGCTTGAGAAATCGCAAGTTTTAACAGTTAGGGTTGCACTACACATGGTCGAAGAAGCCGTGATTCTGGAGGCATTAGGTGAAAAAGCCGTATTGACTCTATGTAATTCAAACCTAGGCTAAAGGAAGCATGCGTGACACGGACTTAATTCCGAGGGTATTTGCTTGGAATTACTAAATTCCAATTATTAGGAGCAAATTAACAAACGGGAGTTGAATTTTAAATTACATGAATACAAATTATTCTCATGAAACCCCCAGTCGCACACAGACAGTACCGTTTGTAGCAATTTACAAAAACATCCTAAAATGCAAAACGGATGACATTTGGGATGTTACGCGGTAATCTGTCAAATCCATCAATCCCATATTAATGAGGCAAATGCCCCATAGCAACGATTTTTAAAATTCTTAATAAAATTCATTTTTTAATATTTGCGGAATAACGGCAACTTCGCTTACGAACCGAAACACACTGAATGACACAGTTACTAACCAATTAATATTCCAACTTCGAAATCAACACTTATGCTAAATTAGCCGCGTTTTGTTAATCAATTTTAATAAATAAAACCCTTATCAATCGACACTGTATCTCGATATAACTAATCGAATATCATAAGATGTTTTAATAATATATAATCCAAAAACACATGTATATGGGAGACATCTCTAGCAAAAACAGAAAATCTGACCAGGCATCTGAGAGAACTGCTAGGTAGCTAACATGTAAAGGCAGCTAAACCTATGGTAATGTTAGCGCTGGCTATAGCAGAACTACGCAAAAATGAGTGAGAAGACCCACGGGAGAAACACTGACATGTTTACTTCGGAGCACCAGCTAACGTTAGCGAATGGGACAGGACGGTGAGGCGCCCTTCTCTCCCTCGCCTCCTTCTTCTGCGAAGAGCATCCCAAAGTCACACCTCATCACTCAATTCTGAGAACGAAAGCATCAACAAGCCAGAAAGAGAAAAAAATGCACAAAAAAACCTCTCGAGGGTAAAGGTCGTCACCGTGGCAACGCGTCGCCCATTGGCTGAGCCCACAAAAGCGCTTTCTTTGCGGCGCGATGATTAATGGGCCGTTGGCGGTCGCCGAGCTGCGGTTTAGGAGCGCCTCACAGCTGAGCAGCGGTGATTCTGCGTGTGATTACGGGCTTAATGAGGACGCTGCTAAATGTGTCCGATTAAGCCTGAAATGATCATACAAAGCCTTTCTGCTGATGATCACTTAAGTCTGAGACGCTCAAAAAGATGCGAAGTACTCGGTGAAGTGAGCGCGCTGCTCTCTAGCGCACACTTATCGCCCCCTGATAGTGCCGAAAACCTGAAACCGTCTGAAAAGTTATGTGGATTTTGTTGGTAAATTGTACGGTTGGCTCATAAACCCCACTTCTGCGTAATTAAACAACTTAATACCACACGTAAGAAAAAAATGTTATGGCGTCAGCCAAAATTTGCCTTTGGCTGACAGGGACAGAATGACACAATTCCTTGCCTAAGAGGGTCTTTAAAATGACCCGCGGTATCCCTGAGTGTCCAAATTTCCACCTACAGGAGCAGCATATCTCACAAATGTGCACCTGCTTATAGACGGTTTATCAAGACTGCTGAATTGTAACTTACTATTGATATCAACAAAGGTTGTACCCATGAAACAGCAATTTTCTGTGAACTTAGCAAGTGAGCAAGTTTTTAAAATGTTTCTTGGGTTTATATTAAACCAAGAACTCCGTGGTTTGTTTTAGTACAACCAATCTGCTGGATTTCTCTGTCCAGTTCCATCTGGAAGTCATTTGGATTAAAATATTTGATGCGACCTTTGCACATCACATACAAATGAACTATTTTGTAACAAAGACGTTAAAAAGGTAGACTCCTGAGATGTCAAGCATGTATCAAGTAATATGGGTATTTTGATCAGACCCTCATCAAGGAATCGGTTACATTTTATGATGCAAATAATTGTATTGCTCTGATTGTGAGAAATAAAATAGCAATCACTTCAGATAGTCTGTGGAAGACACAGAAGTGCCATTAGGTTTATAAAGGTACTTTTTTGGCTGTTTTGAGAAGTGAAACTTTGAAAATTGGCTGGTTAGTATCTACTGAGGACATTTATTAGAATGTCAACTTACACAAAGTCAGGCTTCAGTACTGTTACTCACTGGGGATCCCACTCATAGAGGGATTTACAACAGTACTGCTAATGTTTGCTTGGGGATCAGCGTGTGGTGGCACCCTGCTCATTGTTTCTAAATAAAGCAGGCAGGAATAGAAAATGAAACCAGAACTAATGACAGGTTAACGATGGCATTTTGCTTCAGTCTCCCAGAGTATTTTAGGACCAGAAGCTTGGGCTGTAGATCTGATGCAGTCAGGCTGCAGTACCTAAATGCAGGGAAGCTCCTTTCCAGTAACTGCAAAGGTCTCTTCATAAATGGCCATGTTTTTTCATGAGTCATCCAGGGTTGTTAATTTGCAGTCATTGCCTGTTTGACTGTAAGGCAGAATATACACTAAACACTTTCATCTGGTTTTACCGCTAAGGCTGGGGTGTCTGGGGGTCCTTGGGTGACTTTTCAGCTATTAATTGTAGTTCTTATTAAAATAATGACTTCATTTGAGCAAACTGAGTGGTTAACAATTATAAAGACTTGATTTTTGTACATAACAAAAACCAAGCCATTATATAGTCTTTATTCCACTGCTACTAGTATTAGTACTACTACTAATAATAATCAGGATAGAGTGGGTGGCAGCATGGTGGGTAGCAATGTTGTCTCTGCTCCACGTGTGGAGTTACCATGTTACATGGATTTTGCGTGCTCTGCCACAATCTAATGCACTTAGGTGAACTGCCGTATCCGTATTACCCAGAGTGTGTGCCATGTGGTGAACTAATCTCCTTTCCAGGATGTTCCCTGACTTATAATAATAATAATAATAATAATAATAATAACAACAACAAGCATAAATGAAATTGTGTGAAAGAAAGGATAATCGTTTGCAAATGTACTTTCCATCTAGTTTTTGTTTGCATTCTATCTCTTAAAATTAATAACTGAGCTTCTTGTTAACATAATGCAGGATTTTTAACTTCACATTATTCCCACATAATCATTACTATTAATGTACTAATACTATTAAACTAATCTGTTAAGATGTTGCATCTTTTAAAAGTATTAGTCTTTGGGTGGATATGTTTTTTGTGCTTGTAAGACTTGACTTAGCTAGTGGCGTATAATTAGAGTAATTAATTGTGCGGTAAAATGACTTCTTTGAAGGCCAGTTTTTATCCATTTACACCAACTGAAATTTTATTGAAGTTATTTAGATTAAGGTTAGCAGCATAATCCATACTGGAATTGGGGCCAGTTTCAGGGTACATTCATGTATGTATCCATTAGTACAAGCCATACCTGTGACCTTTGTACACTTATTTTATACAGCTGCTTGTTTGCTGTTCAATATTGTAGCATTTTTATGCGAATCATCCATATGTTTTGCAATGTACCTTTCGAATTATTGCTTGTATGTGCTCATTCACCACTTTATTAGATAGACCTGTTCAACTGCTTGTTGAAGCAAGTATTTAATCAACCAATCATATGTCAGTAATTCAGTATATAAGATCATGTGGATACATGTCAGGAGATTCAGTTAATGTCCACATCAAACACCAGAATGGGAAAGAAAGGTGATTTAAGTTATTTTGAATGTGGCATGGTTATTCGTGCCAGATGGGCTGGTTTGAGTATTTCAGAAACTGCTGATCTACTGGGATTTTCATGCACAACCATCACTAAGGTTTACAGAGAATGGGCTGAAAAAGGAAAAACATCCAGTGAGCAGTGGTTTTCTGGGTGGAAATCCCTTCTTCATAGCATAGGTCAGAAATGAATGGCCAGACTGGTTCAAGATGACAGAAAGGCAACAGTCACTCAAATAACCACTCATTACATCCAAGGTATGCGGAAGAGAATCTCTGAATGCACAACATGTTGAACCTTGAAGCTGGCGGGCTACAGCAGCAGAAGATCGAACTAGTGGCCACTCCTGTCAGCCAAGAACTGGAATCTGAGGCTACTGTGTGCACAGGCTTACCAACATTGGACAATGGAAGATTTGAGAAACTGTATGTTCAAATGAGACTTGATTTCTGCTGCGATATTAAGGGTCAGAATTTGGCGACAACATGAAAGCATTGATCCATCCTGCCTTGCATCAACAAGTCCGGCTGGGGGTGATGGTGTAATGGTGTGGGGCATATTTTCTTGGCACACTTTGGGCCCTTTAGTACCAATTGAGCTTAGTTTAAATGCCACAGCCTACCTGAGTATTGCTGCTGACCATGTCCATCCCTGTATGACCACAGCCTACCTGAGTATTGCTGCTGACCATGTCCATCCCTGTATGACCACAGTCTACCTGAGTATTGCTGCTGACCATGTCCATCCCTGTATGACCACAGCCTACCTGAGTATTGCTGCTGACCATGTCCATCCCTGTATGACCACAGCGTACCTGAGTATTGCTGCTGACCATGTCCATCCCTGTATGACCACAGCCTACCTGAGTATTGCTGCTGACCATGTCCATCCCTTTATGACCACAGCCTACCTGAGTATTGCTGCTGACCATGTCCATCCCTGTATGACCACAGCCTACCTGAGTATTGCTGCTGACCATGTCCATCCCTGTATGACCACAGCCTACCTGAGTATTGCTGCTGACTGTGTCCATCCCTTTATGACCACAGCCTACCTGAGTATTGCTGCTGACCATGTCCATCCCTGTATGACCACAGCCTACCTGAGTATTGCTGCTGACTGTGTCCATCCCTTTATGACCACAGTGCACCCAGCTTCTAATGACTACTTCAAGCAGGATAAGACACCATGTGACAAAGCTCATATCATCTCAGACTGGTTTCTTGAACATGACCATGAGATCACTGCACTCAAATGGTCTCCACAGTCACCAGACCAGTCACTCAATCCAATAGAGCACCTGTGGGATGTGGTGGAACAGGAGAGTCGCATCATGAAAGTGCAGCTGACAGATCTGCAGCAGCTCTGTTATGCCATCATGTCAACATGGACCAAAGTCTCTTAGAAATGTTTCAAGCACCTTGTTGAATCTATACATCTATACTGTATTTTTTATGTAATACACCCATTTCAGCTTAGGCACAGTTTTGGCATAGTCATATTTTTTTAGCATTGTAACAAGAACACTAATTATTTTGTATCTCAGACATCAAATGATTTTACGATGCTAGCTTCATCATGCAATTTTTATCAAGAACTCCTAATGGCAAGCTGAGTAGCTCATAAATGTCTTGTTTGTAATGAATTTGGGCTGCTTTTATTTAATGTTTTTTTTTTTTTTTTTACTTCAGTATCGATTACATATTTGTTTAGCTAACCGAAAAGGCAGTGCAGAATCCTCTGGTCAATGTTAGTACCCCACACTTTGTAATGTTGTTTAGTACTTCCTTGCTAACCTGGGGTACCTTTCTCAAATGCATAGTTGGAATCATGCAACTGGACCGTTCCAGCTGTGTAAGCTGGAAATGGGGGCTTTTGGGAAACATACCCCTGAATAGGACTTACCTTCTTAGCCTACTGGTAATAAATAACTTTTCATCAATGGTTTTCGTTTTTTTTTTTCCTCGCCAGGTGCACTTGTGGAAAATGTGCTTGCAAACCCCTCAAGAGATGTAAATGTATGTTATAGGTTGTGCAGGTCCATTGGGTTTGAAAGCGGGATGGTGTATGTTAAATTTGGGGGCGTTGTTAAGACAGTTGCATAACAGTCTAGGATTTTTGAATCAGCCCGTTTTACCACCTTCTTTTACATATGTGCGATTTATATTTGAAAGAGGGGACGACAGTGTTTGAGAATAATGGTATGGTATTGGCACTTCCGTGTACCAAATTCTCCTGAGGTGAAATCAGATTTTCATTCTATGGTACCTTTAAGTCAGTTCTGAAGGCAAAAGGGGGTCCAATCCGGTACCAGTGTACCTAATAAAGTGGCCAGTGTGTATAATCAGTATATGACTATCCTTTGAGGTGTCTCCTGAGTTTATTGTATAATTAGCTTGAAAAAAATATCCTTTTACATTTACTTACATATTTATTTGGTGCTACTTTTGTTCGGAATGCAGTGCAAGTCTGCATATAACTGTAATAGTAAGTTCACAAAACAAGAGAAGATTTCTCACATATAAATTTGAGTAGGTAGTGCAATCCAGATTCTACTGCATTCAAATACCTGAATGTAGGCTGAATTTCCTGTTGGAGTAACATTCAAATTCTACGCTGCTCAGGTGTTTCTATATTCCCAACCTATTGTTATGCAGTCTGCAAAGACATAATCAAAAGAACTGGAAGAAGATGGAAAAGAACACATTGATTAGTGTTCTAGGTCGAAGGAGCGAAGGACGAGGGGCTTCTAGTGGGGCCATTGGTGTGATTCTGTGTGATTGGCACATGCGAAAACAAAGAACATTGATTTGGTGAGCCGTCTCTCAGGAAATGAGGATCTCTGCCTTCTGGAAGAGGAACTGACATGACAAGGTCAGGTCAAAGGAACAAGGTAGCACCTCCAGCACTCTCCAGATTCCCTCTGCATGGACGTTACTAATGTAGCCTCACACTAAGAACTGTTTAGTTAAGCAATGGTCAAGAATAACTCCCCTGCAGTCTTTGTAACTAGAACAAACACCATTTGACTTTTGTTCATTATAACACACATTGGATTTGGGTCATCATACGATGTTCATTAATGCCCAGGTTTCATACGGCGTACAGATTCTATGCTTGTCTGATGTTCTTAAGATAATCTGGGGTGGGCTACAGACATGCTTGTTAAAATGTGAAGGCTGCCTTTGTTGAGGCAAGCTCACAAGAAGTGCAAGTAAAAAATGTGAAACTGCTTGCAAGCGAGTGGCCAGAAATGATCATCTTCAGGTGCATTCATGTCATTTAGTTAGAGAAAAATAAATGAACATCCGAGAAGCTCACCTGCTGGGCCTGGTCTGCGCTGTGTAGCCAGGGAGGGGCTTTAAATCCTGGCCATAGCATCATTAAGAGCCAGATACTGGCTCCCAGTTTATCCTCCTCTGGGCCATTATATATCCACGATCAATAAGCAATGTGAACTCATAGGAAGGACTACCTGGAAATCCGCGCCTTTCGTGCGGCGTATTAAATGCGTAACATTCTACATAGCACTTAATCAGAAAAAAATAGTGTTATATACGCTTAGAAAAACAAAGGGCTCCAGTAGCAACGAGGATGGGCAGGTAGAAAAATAAAAATTAATTGCACTCCATTTAAAGTATCCCATCCATGGTGTAGTCCGGCCTTGTGCAGCGGATAGGATCCAGGCCCCCCGACAGAGGAGATGACGATAAGTGATTTGAGGATGGATGGATGGATGGATTTAAAGCCAAAGCAAGATGAATAGATTCAAGAAATATTTCCATTAAACCCAATATGGGCGTTGATCCATTAATTGCTGGTCTTTCTAAATATATTAAGAAAATTCTGATTTATAATAAAAATTTTAAGAAAAATTGGTGTTTTTTTTGCAAAAAAAAAAAATCAGGTTTTTATAAAGTAAAACACTTTATTTTCAACAGTTCAGCAAAGCTCAGGTTTTGGAAAAGAGGAATTCTTTTTCAATTAAAGTCACACCACATGACTTATGACCACTAATGTGCTGACTTACGAACTAGAATAATTTGCATGAATAATAACTTAAAATAATCATAAATAATATGAATGAAATACAGACTGGGGAGAAAAATCAGCACAATGACAGCAATATTTCATTAAGGCTAAAAGATTAGAAAGTCACCGTTGAAACAAACAAAGCCAACAAATTCAGCAACATAGTAATGATGCACCTACATGAAAACAATGCAGCAGCTGAACGAGTATATTAATAATTTGTCAAGGAGGCTTAGTAGAGGATTGGCAGCCTCAAGAAATGTGACACCAGTGTCTTTCTGTGTGGGCCCTCCTGGACTAGCATTCTGTCAAGGGTGTTCCCCAGCCTGGTCTGCTGTGTTACCTGAGATAGGCTCCAGACCCCCTGCAATCCTGCCCAGGGTAATTGGTTGGAAGATGAATGGATAGCAGTACATTACCTAGTTGGATACCTAATGTGTCTTTTTTATAATATCATAACTTCCAAAGTTGCAACTTTTGATACATGTGAACAGTTGACTGTTTTACTGGCACAATTCAGGCCCTCTACCTGGCCCAGATTCATGGCAGAGCACCACATGAGACTCAAACCCACAACCATTCCAGTGCTGCAAGCCCTTTATTCTAAACTGCCAGCCGTGTATAAAGTTTCTTTGCTTCTAGAAGTCTTACTGGACCAGTACAGTCAGACTGTATGCAATACTCTTGCTGAGACATGAAACACAATAACCCACATGATACGCTTCCGTTCAGCACCTGCTGCCCCCTCTTAGAAGTGGCACCTACTTCCTCTTCCTGTCTTAATTTTAGCCACAGTGCAGCTGCCTTTGTCCTAACTGAGAATCTAGAGGGGCAACGGCATGCAAGTCTGCAGTCAAAATAACACTTTGGAGCCCTTATTTCTCCGGAATTGAAATGGACCATTTGAACGTTACGTGCAATTGTAGATACTGATGAAACCAAGAATTGCTTTTCTCGCCTCTCTCTGTCTTTGTCTCATTTCGTACTCGTGGCGTCCGTTATTAAAAAGTTACAGCAGATCATTCAGTCCTTGCATTTTTTTCACTTAAAAGGAGTAAAGTGGCGCTGAATGGTTTGATTTCAGCAGCCCTCAGATTGATTGATTACATAGCCTCCTGGGTGCTTGATTATTGTGGGAATTAATTATATGTGTGACTACATGCATTTATGTAAAAGTCTACAGCATCACGGCTGCTCAGGTTTGTCTGCGTAAACGGGGGGTGGGGGGGGGGGGGGTCTGAGTATATAGAGGGAACTGTAGTGCAGAAGTCCCCAGTGCCTTGTGATTTTTGTAGCTCATATTTTTAGCTAGCATTGCTAGCATGCTATTTTTTTATGCAGAGTCTTCACTGTAGTAGAAAAGGAAAAGAAAAGAATACAAGCATAGAGATGGATCTGTTTGTTTGACTTCAGCTATAAATTGATGGTATAGCACACCCCTAATGGTGTGGGAGGGTATAGGCCTGTGCTCTTAAAAAAAAAAAAAATGAGAGAAATTTCCTTGTACTCTTTCTGTCCACCTTTTGGTGTAAAGTGGGACTCTGAGGAAATGAGATCCGCACAGCTATGCCTCGGCACCACAGCGGATGGGGAGAGTGCAGCATCTCGATGGGTCTAGATAAAACAGCCTGACCAGAGTGCAACAAAAGCCTTTTTATAAATGTGAATCAAAGCATTGGGGCTATTCTAGTGTCAATCTCAAACATTATCTTTTTGCTGTATATTGTCACAAACTATATCAGCATTTTCCCAAAAAAAAGTCATGTGACCTTGGTGTGAACCTTGTGAATGGAGTCTGCGGGGTGATGCATCCTGGGCTGGGTTGGCTTTCGTGTGTCTTTAGGGGTCTGAGTCTCACCTTCTAGCCACCTTGAGAGAAAACCTGGAGTGCAGTCATATTCCAAAACAGAGGAGCAGGGTTAGTAGTGGATTTTAAATTAGGCAAAAAAATCAACATATTGCGAGATGTAAGTATTAGTATAACTTTTGTGTTAAGGTCTCATTTCTGGTAACTAAAAATTGTTAGAAATCTTTGATTTTGGATGATAACCAATTAAGGTTAATTAAACAAATAAACATGGTTTTCACCCCAATTTGCACCTTTGCTGCAATTTTGGTTTAAATTAAACAGTGACATTGTCCTCACACCAATATCTGATATTCTATAACAATAATATTGCTTCCACAGTGGGAAGATATTGTTTACATTTCAATTAATTAAATTGTCATTCTCCTTTATTAGTTGATTTTATATAGCTGTTGTCGGTTTCTCATTAATTCAGTAAGTGAGTGGAACTGGGGATGATTGACAGTGTAATAATTTTTGACTTGATCACTGAAGCCATCTAAATTCATTCATTAATTCTGCTCACCACTTGCCGGATTTCCGCGGAATTTGCCGTTGCCGCGGTGAAGCCTGTCCCGCTCAGCACCGGTCCGAGTCTGCTTGCAGAGGGGGCTGCGCCGGTGGAGTTGGACAGGGAGCCGGGAGAGGGAGAGTTTGTTTTTCACTGGTACTAATCTGGATAAACCTTGGAGCCATCTGGCCTGTGGACAGGCACAGTCACGACAGGAAGCAGCCTTTGTGAGCATGTGCTGTAGTGAAATAGGTCCTCCAGATGGGTCTCGAACACACAAACAGAATCTGTCTTGATATAAGCTGAAGGAAAACTTTTATGTATGCAAGTATGTGACATACATGACTGTCATGCTATTACTGCAAAAAAAAAAATGGTAGGAAAAACACTGCATTTCATATATAAGTAAAAAGGAAAATGAAAGGACAGATTCATAAACAGGATTCATTCCCCTCTTCAATCCCAATAATGTGTATATGTGGTAAAAGGGTCTTAAACATTGATTTGAATATACTCATATGTCTCTGCAATTGTTTTATTGAAGTTCTGTCATTTTTTTGTGTAGTAAAGTAATGTTGGCAGTCTCTTAGCATGAAAATATAAGCATTTTCTGTCCAAATACATAGATTATGCATTCATATCGAATCGCATCCACGTGGAAATACTAGTTCAGATTTTTATCTGACTCCCTGGAATGGAAGCAAGCAGATAATCTAGAGAAAATGCTGTTGGGATTCCCCACAGATTTGTATGTACTTAGTGAGGATAACGCATTGGCTTGGGCGTGTGATGTGCATTTCGGAAAAAGATACTTTGGCCATTAATCAAAGGGTCTTCACTAAAAGCGTGATAACTGGTGTCTGAAGACCAGTGGTTTCGGTGAAGATGAATGATATTTAGGGAACATTAGGTTGTTTTCATAAAAAATCTTAATCTTAATTTTTTTTTTCTGAAAAATTATTTAAATATGTTGCTGACATCACACTGTCAATATGAAACACTTTTTACTTCTAGTCTAGTGTGTTCATTTTATTTTTTGGTTATTTATGCTGCACATTTTTTTAACATCCGTCTATCCCTCTCTAACCTCCTGTACAACTTAGACTCACTGGCATTTTCTGATATTATTTTTTATATTTTTAACTGTTATCTACTTTTACAAATGTAGATAACCCTAAAAATGTGACATTATCAGATGAAGCGCCAGGCCCAAGGGTCCAACAGTATCAGTTTCTCATGGAAGCTGAAGCTGCCAGTCTATGACACTCTCTGACCCGTGATGCTTCCTGCTGACTGCACAGTGTTTACACCCAAAACTAGCTCATGCACTTTCCCGTCACTGTGGGATGCGCACGATTAACGATGGTGCTTAATGCAACGGCTTTCTATGAAATACTAACTTCTGATATGCGGTAACTTGAATAATAAGACCTCCAACAGAAGATGCCTCTCTGTTGTTCAGAATACAGCATTTTCTCCGTATGAACACAGAGTGTGAGCTGGCTAACCGGCTTATGTAAAACCCAGAGAACAGAAATGGAAATCTCAGTGTGTTTTTTTCTTTTTTTTAATAGGAGAGAAACAGAGTTGCTGATGCTCCATATTAGGATCTGCTGTCACAGATTTCTCAGATCATGCATTTAAAGAAGTAATTGCAGTGAAAACGACCTTCTACTAGTATCGATTTCCATGCATGCATTTACATGATCAGGTAAATATTTAATTTCGTTTCATTTCATAGTTTTTTTTTTTTTTTAACTCATTCACCTGATCACAATGCAACACAAAGAGCGAGGGTCATCTTCAAAGTGCATGTTTTATATTGCGTTGTTTGAAAGGAAACAATCACAAACCTAGTGTGACAGCCATCTGTGGCCTGTTCCATTGAAACTGAACACATGTACGTGCACACACACGCGCACAGTTCATATACCCATATCATTGTGGAGACTCCCCATTCCTCTCCGTGAGCGTAACCCTAACCGTACGTTCAGCGTCCCATCCGGCCGGCCTGTCCGCCATACTAGCGAATGCCGGGGACGCTCTCTGACGTAGACAGAGTAGGCGGGGACAAGGTTTTTCGCAATGCTAAGTCTGGCAAACTTATTTGATGTACTTGGGCCAGACTGCATATAGGATGTAATTTGTCAAAGCACATGTAATTATGTTAAGACAAGCACTACTGCTATAAGTAAGTAATGTTGAAGTTACTGACGATTTTCATTATTTTGCAGTCTATGGCGCCAATATACTGTGTGATATCATTCTTTTTTTCTACAGAAATATTGCCAGATATCATACAGCAACCAATATAATGCATTGCAGACTGAAACCTTCGCCCTTGAATAGATAAGCATTAGCCTCGGTCTATCTCAGTACTGAAAGACCCTTTTAACTCGTATATTTATACCGTGTTGTTGCGGTATAAAAATGCATGTCTCCGTTGGTTTTTTAAATGTGTAGTTTTATGCCGCCTAAACACAAGTATGTTTTTTACAGTATCTAGAGGGTAAAATACCATGAGGTAATCCATACCCCACCGGTGCTTGGGAACTGTTTGGTCGGAACAAAAGTTTACAGACTACAGGAACTCTCTTTAGGGGAGCATCTATACATTCTGATTGGTTGCAGCCGAAACCCATCATAGCTCATTGCCATAATGTTATCCCAGCTTTAACTTTATTTGACGCTCTCGCAGCCCACGTTGGCCACCGCCCTCCCATAGAGTGAATGACTTCCAGTCACTTTGATGCTCTTGCTGCTCATGGTGTGAATGTACCCTAACCCCAACTCTGACACCCTTTACCCCTACCCAGTCATAACCTTAGTCATAAGTGACCGGACAAAATACACAGCTTTTGCCTTTTGTAGTTTTTTTTCATTGCAGTGAGATTTTTTTATTATTATTGAACTTGAGCTTTATATTTTGTTACATTTGGTCCCCACAATGTGGCAAACACAGACCCCCCCTCACACACACACACAGACACACTTTTGGTCTTTGACAGCTGACTTCCAATCAGCATCACACCAGGACAGACCTCACATCAGGCCGAGCCGAACATCCCAGAGGTGACGTTCCCCTCATTACCCACCGGTGGAGGTCGCGACCCAGACATGACACATGCTAATATGGGAACGCACATGGGCACGATTAACAAGCGGAATCAAACCTCTGAGGAAGGCGACCAATGTCTGTGCTAATGGTCAGCTGAGGGTGGGTCCAGCAGGGGCGGCGGGGATGGGGTGGGCGTGTGTGGGTGTGCGTGTGGGCGCATGTGACAAGGAGACTGACCCCCCCGGAGCAGCTGGTCAGCTGCGAGCACCTGCTTAATGCCATTATTATCAGCCCCTAATTGCAGTAATGCCGGCCTGCCATGGCTGGAAAGCCTTGATAAGGTGGGTGATGGGGTGGGGGGTGTGGCTGGTGGGGGCTGCAGGCACAGACAGCTTGGCACGTTCGCTCCTTTGCCGTCAAATTGGCCACGGGTTCCACACGGGCACCGGTGAGAACAGTCGCCGGCCGTACTGCACCTTGGTGTGGTTTTAGTATTCCAGGAGGGTGTGTTTACTGGGAGGCTGTCACAGTGCCCATGCCGTTCTCTGTCCGTTTCAAAGGCTCCCACTGGCTCTGGGATCTGACTGGTCCCTTCTGTTTTCCTACCGTCATCGTGTGAATGCCATGCTGGAATGAACTGCAGGCTGTTTCAGAAGTTGCTGGATACTGGTTGTAATTTCAGACCATTCTGCATCACTGGCTAACTGCAGCGTTATTCAAGACACCTCGTTATCAGAAAAAGTAAAAAAGGCGATATCATTGACTTAAATAATGGAGTGAATTATACTGGATGCCTTATTTAGCACAGTACCAACATGACCTGCTCTGAGTCCATGGTTTTGCAGAACTTGAACATGGTAGAGGTGTTTACAAGGTATGATTCATTTAAGTATATGTCTAATTTTAATCCATCAGTCTTCCTAAGTAGGGTCACACGAGGGCTTGGAGCCTGTCCCATACTGGGTAGGGCACATGGGTACACCCCTGGTATGCTCCATCTCAGGAAACGCACGCACAGACACACACTGGAGGTGTAAGGTGAAAGTGCTACCCCTAAGGGCACTTTTCCACTGCACCAGGTACCTAACTCTTTGTACGTAGAGAACCAAAGCACAGTACTTCAAGGTGATGGTTTTCCACTGCTTTAAAAACTGGTACCGGTGCCGAATGACATCACAACGTGATGCGGAGTATTTTCTACTGAAAATGGCTGTACTATATTATTAGAGCTGGTATATATTAATACCAACATCGCAAGTTATGCACATGCAATATTTTACATCGCTAATACATAGCTGTATTAAGCTATATTAGCTTATATTAGCTATGTTAGCTATATAAGCTATATTATTTAGCTATATTAAGATCAGGCTTTTTCTTACTTTCAATTCTGCAGAGATATTATAGCAAAGGGCGTTAAAGTTTCGATAAAACATTTCTACTCTGTCATAGGGAAAAACACCTTAGCTAGCTTTGCATTTTTAATTATTATTCCTTTTTTAGATTATGTAATATATGTTTAAAGTTAACCTCCTCTGCTTCTGCATTAGCTCTGCATGCGTTCTCTGAGACAATCATAATCATTTTCATCCTTGCTTTATAAATACCGCAATGTTTTTTACAACAAAATCGCATTGCTATATTTAGAGCAAAATCACATCTCTAGGACAGCACGCTATATGGGTGCTGTCCTAATATATTATTAAACAAAATACATTTCTTGTTATGTCATCCTGATCATTTTGTTGTATCTGTTCTTCTGACCAGATCACATTTTTTTTACTACATTTATTGTTGTTTTCTGAGATCGTAACCTTTTTCAAGAGGACGTTTGTATTGTGTTTCAGCGGCAGGCTATTTGCATAACCAATCGACAAAGAAAGTGTTTGGTGTCCCGCCCCAAAGTACAGAAGTACCATAGAAGTACCCCAGCTGGTTTGGCACTTTCGGTACTCAAAATTTTGGTACTGGTATTGGATTGGAAAAGGGAAAGTACCAAAAATACCAAACCAAAAGTATGGCACTTGTGGTGGAAAAAAAAACCCAAGTCACCATAAGCTTCATAACAGTTTTAATATGATTTTCATGCTAATTAGCCATTGCTGGTGTCTTCACCTTCTCAGAATGAACAGCCCGGTTTGGCCTGGGTCTGATTCTGGCTGCTCATGGAAAAGCAGCTTGTAAGGCCTCTGCGCCTTGTTAGTTGTACACCATAGTACATTCTTGGTCTTTAATTTATATATAAAAAACACCTGCATAGATGAAAACTTCAAACATCTGCTGGTGCACTTCTTTGTGAAGGTAAAGAAACGGGTGGTTGCTGGTGGGTTGTAAACTTGTTACAATACGTGTTAAAAATGCTTTTAAATAAAGCTCTAAAAAAATTGTCATTTTTATTGTCCTGTGTGATCCCAACCACAGAGTCTGTAACAGGTGGACGGATTGTATTTGTGATTATTTGTGGAATTTCAGCAGGAGCCCGCTCAGCCCAAATTTCCAGCACGTGACACTGACGTCCCCGCTGGTAACTCCCATTTTCACAGCCTCAGCATATGGGGCGTTAACCAAATTTCGAAGGAAGCAGAGCATGTGGGCTTTAAGGCTGAGAAACCGGTGGCAGCTGGCCGTCCCATAAGTGGATCTGAAGTGGCTTTTTGGAGCATATCTGGTTCCCGGTAGCAGCACAAAAGCAAGAAAGCGTCCCTTTTCTTCGGGGCTGACGGCACAGAGCAGTGGATTTACAGTCTTTCATGTCTGAGGTGCCTTTAAAATCCGATACCCTTGAGGTTCTGAGGAACGGAAGGTCAAAGGTTAATTTGAAGCCTGGGTGGAGCCCTCAAATGAGGGGGTGTACCAAAAACTGCTTTAAAAGCTATTACTAATCACACCTTTCTTATGTTATTTCAAATGCCCATTTCTGGTAGGTCTTCCCCGAGGCTCTGCCCTCCACTTCCCAGAAGTCAGCTGTGAGCCATCTTCTCTTCATCTTGACACCTTCCTGAGTGACATGGCATGCGAAGGAGGAGTGTCATTCTCTCAGTTCTGGCCCAATCCTTTTGATACCAAGTTGACATCATCACAGAGCAGCAGTGGTCCAGCTCCATGCCCCACGTGCGGCTACACAAACCAGCTCGCATTTTCTGGGGTGGTTTTCACAGATGGCCAGTGTGACAATTCGGATTCTCGGCACAAACCATACTTCCTGTTTCCCATGTTACTTCCTGATGTTCACTGGGACTTCCTGCCATTTCCGACCCACCGCCCCTGTTCCTGGGAGTATGTTTGATGTAGCTTTTCCTGACTGATTCCATTTATTACTCCACACAGTAGAAATATGACAACTCACAGTGCGCTTCAGGTGAACATCTCTCATGTATCCCTTTTCATCAAGCCTCCTGTATAATGCTTTACATTCTATAATTAAAGGAGAGCAAAGCATTTGGTTCAATACACATTTTTCTGGGATGTTTGTGTCTATAAGAGGGAGAACTGTGAAATCAAAGGCAAAATACCTTCATCTTGGAGTCCGCAGGAGGACACTGCAAACCTGGAAACTGAGGCTGGAGGTGGGGGCGCTGTGAACAGCTGTGACACTACAATGAAAAAGATTTTTGGGGCTGTTTGCTTCCCAAACAAAACATAGCTACATTTTAATTGGTTGTGTTACAGCGACCTGAAAACTTTCCTTGCAATTCGTTACACTAAATATACTAAATATGAGCTGACAATGGCTCTGATACGCTCATGGGGAGCTGAGGGGGATAATTATTATTCTATTCTCTGATACGGATGACGTGTGGCATCCCATCCGACGTTTACACTCATGCACTCTTCCATATGTGTTACGTTGTTTCTGTGAATTTATCATTAAGCGGGTTTTTATACACAGGAGTTCTGCTACATCAATGAGATGGTGGTCATATGAAGGTGGCATCTTTTTAAAATTTTCTTTCAACGAAAAAAATAATGAATATGCATAAGGATGCAAATATTGTCTGGCGCGCTACGGTTTTCTTTTGAAAATAAAAACAAATCCCAGAAACTCGGTGCTATTGCAGCAATCGCTGGAGATGCTCTGAAAAGGAGACAGAGCTGTAGGGATCTCAAGGAAATTGTGCGCTAATAAAATTTGAGGTCATTTACATCCGAGATGGGATTGAGTGGCGGGCGTTGCCACGGCAACATTCCCACGGGCCTCCCAGCTTTCTGCTCTTGCTGACAGCAGCTGAGTGTGAGGGGGTGGGGAGGGAAAGCCAGGGAGTGAAAGATACCCAGGGAAGGTGACACAAGGAGAGAGAGAGAGAGAGAGAGAGAGAGAGAGAGACAGAGAGACGGAAGGGACACAAAGAACAGCAGAAAAATGTTCAATTTTTAATCATAGTGTAGTTACATAGTGTAGTTTTAAGCATAGTGTAGTTACATCGAGTGCTTTAAACAAAAAATATAACAATGGAAAATTTTGCAATAAAAGCACGGTGCACAATTTCATATGCTCTGGATCACCCACTGCAATGCTTCAAGGTCCCGTCTAAGTCAGCAAGCATTAGCACAGCTTATTAAACAGTCTGCTAGGCTCCAAACCAGAAGGAATATGAGAAAATCATGCCACACCTGCTCTAACCACCAGTAGCTGATAGCTTCTGTGGCTGATCTTAATATTTGAATGGTTCCACGCGCCGCTTTGTCGGTGGTCATAACCACCTAGGCTTGCTGCTGGTCCAAGTCAGATACTCAGGGTCTTTTGGTCGTACCCACAACCACACTATTAGAAGTATTGTATGTTTTTTGGGAGGGGCCACGGACGTCTGTACAAAGTCAGGTGACAAGCCCTGTTAGTCAGCTGTGCCTAATCACAGAGAGTGTTAAAAACGCTGTGGTTTTGTCTTGAGGGCTCACACTCATGCACATTCTACCCAGGTTACCCAGACCTTTCCCTTCATATTCCCCGTTGTGTAGAAGCTGACTTCTGTTTTTTCCCTCTCCCCCAGTTTGTTTAACCCCATAACCCACATAATATGCTACCATCCCCATTTCATGTGGGTCTGTTCTGAATCCCAACCGGAGTAAGTCTTTAATATGCTACATTTCATATTAATCTTTAATTGCAATTTATTTGTAATTTTTAAAAACTGCCCCACAAATCATGCACTGGAGATGTGGTTGGAAGATGGAGTGATGGAGTGATGGAGTGATGGATGAATGGATGGGTGATGTTTAAAGCTTTCATGTCTTTTGTACATTTTTTTTCTTGATAGCATTTGCGTTTGAGAATGTGAAAACAGCATAAAAGAACAATGGATTGTGCCGTATACTGCTGCAGCCGCAAATAAAGTCAGACTCTTTTCTGTCCACAGACCATATCACAGACTTGTTTTGTGAGTCACTTCCTGATTACCAGCCAGAGAGCTGAAACATTTCAACGGCTGCATTGAAAATAAGTCAGCCTGTACTAGCTACACAAGTCAGCCTGTACTAGCTACACAAGTCAGCCTGTGCCAGCTACATGTAAGTCAACCTGTACTAGCTACACAAGTCAGCCTCTACTAGCTACACAAGTCAGCCTGTACTAGCTACACAAGTCAGCCTCTACTAGCTACACAAGTCAGCCTGTACTAGTTACACAAGTCAGCCTGTGCCAGCTACATGCAAATCAGACTGTGCTAGTTACATGTAAGTCAGCCTGTGCTAGCTACATGTAAGTCAGCCTGTGCTAGTTACATGTAAGTCAGCCTGTGCTAGCTACATGCAAATCAGCCTGTGCTGGCTACATGTAAGTCAGCCTGTGCTAGCTACATGCAAATCAGCCTGTGCTAGCTACATGTAAGTCAGCCTGTGCTAGGTACATGTAAGTTAGCCTGTGCTAGCTACATGCAAATCAGCCGGTGCTAGCTACATGTAAGTCAGCCTGTGCTAGCTACACGTAAGTCAGCCTGTGCTAGCTACATGCAAATCAGCCTGTGCTAGCTACATGTAAGTCAGCCTGTGCTAGCTACACGTAAATCAGCCTTTGCTAGTTACATATATGTAAGCCTGTGCTGTACATATAAGACACAGGTGCCAGCGTTGCTATATTCTTTAGGCCCCATTAGTTCCTTATAATAGTTGTTGGCTTAATAATCCCTTTCAGACAGAGCCAGTGGTGGAGCTCACTTCTCTTTCACACCTCCACCCATTTAATGAGGCAATTCAGGTTAATTACTTTGCTCAAGGGCACAAGCCTGCCTGCTCTCCTGTCACAGGTCTGATTCTGACCGGTTGGCACATAAACATCGCATCTTAGGCATTTCCAGACTGCCTTAGAATGTGGTTCCTCGGACAAACTTCAATTTTTTAAATTGCAAGTAGGTTAATTTAGCTTTGATCATATAACAGTCTGGCAACTGATGCAATTTCTGTGCCTGTCTTTTACCCACAGATTGCTTTTGTGTTTGGTTTCTGAAATGTGCTTCAGCCAAATCTAACAGCTAAGCAGCATTCATGGCCACTAATCCTAATTACTTGCATTAATTAAAGCATAATTCAGATTTGAGTTGTAGAGCGGTACAGCCCATCACGTAATAGATCACTTAAATGTTGCTTGCAACTCCATGGTTTGCAACACGGCCTGATTAATTTTTTTCCTACCCGTGTGAGTTAGCTGGATGCTGCCTGGCTGCTCAGTGCTGCCCCCCAGCTCCGCCGCTTGAAGTTGCATCTGAGAAGCGCAAAATCGACTTTTCAGTGGGTCTAAAGTGCCAGGCAAAATTGTTTAAGGACACCTGGCTGACGCCTTAGTGAGTAGTTACTCAGTGGGGGGGGGGGGGGCTGTCCCAGCTTTCTGAAGGGTCAATACAAAAGTTAGTGCCGTTACCAGGATGCCATCCTGGCCTGGGCATTTGTACATACTGCATAGTCATGCCCCTGGCAAACATGAGCGAAAATTGTCATACGTATCATCTCTGTACAGTACACATGATAACAGCTAGCACAAGAACATTTTACATTACACTGCTAGCTTAATAATAATGATTCCTTGGTTAAATACGTGACAAAATAATTTAAATACACTGTTTTGTAGAATTGGCTGAGTGTTACATGCAGGTAAATGTGACAAATTCATGTGAGATTCAACAAGAGCAGAAAAATGGGTTAAATTTTGTATTGATGCCCATAGAGCAAAGAAAACAACTGCTCATAATGGTCAGTGGCTATTGGCTGACATAGTCACTGGAAACGTTTTTAAGTGAGCAAAATACTCATTTGAATTGCTTCAGTAAAATACCCATGAAGATAAAATCTGAAACTGACCAACATAAGTCTTGTTAAAAGCCTCGTACAAAATTAATTTGTCTGCATATTACCTTTGCCAAGTGGCAGAGGGGAGCAACCTTGTGGGGCAGGCGGAACTGAGGCAGAGCGGAATTTGGACTTATGAAAGCAGCAAGGCTCGTATAACTGTCTATAAAAGATCTATGAATTAAGACCAGGAACTGCTCTGTTTTTTTTTTTTTTTTTAAAAAAATGAAAAAATACACTTGTCTGAAGATCTTATCAAGACACCAGGATGGAGATGACTTCACTATGTGCATATGTTTTCATACCGTGTAGCAGGGATGGATCTCATTACATATTTTTATCCAGCCCCCGTAGGCGCGGTTTCAGAACGTGCCTGGGTGAGCGGGGGGTGTTGGGTATGTGTGGCGATGAAGACAAAACAAGCCTTGACTGCTAATTATTGGCTGGTTTGACACGATTCTTTGAGATTTGAGTGACGCAGACAGTGGGGTCCCTGCTTCGTAAATGTTCTACCTTTAACCACAGGTCAGCTGACCACCCATGTAGATGAGGAGTGGGAAGACTGGGGGCGTCGACCTTTGGAAGGCGTGAACCTTGAAGTCCTGCGTTGGCATTGCGTTTATGCTCGAGCGGTGGGCGACAGGAGGACTACATTAGTGTCATCCATCTATTATTATAGTCTGTGCTTGAATTGAGGAAGTGATGAAAAGTAGTGATGTCACTGACATGCACCAAGGGAAGCCACATGACCACCAGCATGTAGAGACTCTTGGGTGGAAATATGACCTGGTGGACAATAATGACAGTCAAAGTGCATAGGACACAGTCAGGTTTTGAAGCCAGGTTCTGGAGTATCAACAGTATTTGCCTGTTTTGGTTCCAGTCAAGATTCTGATCATGAGACCTGAAAAACTTTAGAAAAGCTTTAAAATAATCATAGACTGAGTGTGCATCTGTCAGCTGCCAACAAGATACAGATCGTATAAGAACAGTGTTAGAATGTTTCAGCAAATGATCTTTATGCTACCTGAGCTGGACAAATTAATGCTCACCCAAACAGAATTATAATTTAGTCAAATAATTATGCAGGAGTTATGCACTATTAAGCAATATAAATATTTTTTGTGTTATTATTGTTACTTTTAGGGCAGTTGCTGTTATTAATACCATTATTTTAGAAGAGGAAAAATGAATACACACACCTTCAAAACATCGTGAAAACAATTCAGAAATGTCAAGATATTTCAAAAGACTTTTGAAACTCAACAACCAGCTCAGCCTGCTTAATTATTGAAGTTTGAAGTTGGAAGGAATACCAGTACACACCAAGTTTAGGCTCTAAAAATACATTCATATCTTAGCATTTGACTTAGTGTTATGTCATTAGCTTTTTTTCTTTGTACAAAAGTCACGGCTGCCTGGACAGGTGTAAGTTTCACTGGTCTTTGTACCGTCTCTGAGAACGAACACAGGCACAGCGGCTGTGGGGCATTAGCGAGCAGAGCCTAGGCACAGGGGCTGTGGGGCATTAGCGAGCAGAGCCTAGGCACAGGGGCTGTGGGGCATTAGCGAGCAGAGCCTAGGCACAGGGGCTGTGGGGCATTAGCGAGCAGAGCCTAGGCACAGGGGCTGTGGGGCATTAGCGAGCAGAGCTTAGGCACAGGGGCTGTGGGGCATTAGCGAGCAGAGCCTAGGCACAGCGGCTGTGGGGCATTTTCGAGCAGAGCCTACGCACAGGGGCTGTGGGGCATTAGCGAGCAGCGCCTAGGCACAGGGGCTGTGGGGCATTAGCGAGCAGAGCCTAGGCACAGCGGCTGTGGGGCATTTTCGAGCAGAGCCTACGCACAGGGGCTGTGGGGCATTAGCGAGCAGCGCCTAGGCACAGGGGCTGTGGGGCATTAGCGAGCAGAGCCTAGGCACAGCGGCTGTGGGGCATTAGCGAGCAGACCCTAGGCACAGCAGCTGTGGGGCATTTTCGAGCAGAGCCTAGGCACAGGGGTTGTGGGGCATTAGCGAGCAGAGCCTAGACACAGGGGCTGTGGGGCATTAGCGAGCAGAGCCTAGGCACAGCGGCTGTGGGGCATTTTCGAGCAGGGCCTACGCACAGGGGCTGTGGGGCATTAGCGAGCAGAGCCTAGGCACAGGGGCTGTGGGGCATTAGCGAGCAGAGCTTAGGCACAGGGGCTGTGGGGCATTAGCGAGCAGAGCCTAGGCACAGGGGCTGTGGGGCATTAGCGAGCAGAGCCTAGGCACAGGGGCTGTGGGACATTAGCGAGCAGAGCTTAGGCACAGGGGCTGTGGGGCATTAGCGAGCAGGGCCTAGGCACAGCGGCTGTGGGGCATTAGCAAGCAGAGCCTAGGCACAGGGGCTGTGGGACATTAGCGAGCAGAGCTTAGGCACAGGGGCTGTGGGGCATTAGCGAGCAGGGCCTAGGCACAGCGGCTGTGGGGCATTTTCGAGCAGGGCCTACACACAGGGGCTGTGGGGCATTAGCGAGCAGAGCCTAGGCACAGGGGCTGTGGGGCATTAGCGAGCAGAGCCTAGGCACAGCGGCTGTGGGGCATTAGCGAGCAGAGCCTAGGCACAGGGGCTGTGGGGCATTAGCGAGCAGAGCCTAGGCACAGGGGCTGTGGGGCATTAGCGAGCAGAGCCTAGGCACAGGGGCTGTGGGGCATTAGCGAGCAGA
Organism: Paramormyrops kingsleyae; assembly: GCF_048594095.1. NCBI lineage: Eukaryota > Metazoa > Chordata > Actinopteri > Osteoglossiformes > Mormyridae > Paramormyrops > Paramormyrops kingsleyae. Next base: position 18,931,279 of record NC_132798.1, on the reverse strand, counting down.
GCCTAGGCACAGGGGCTGTGGGGCATTAGCGAGCAGAGCTTAGGCACAGGGGCTGTGGGGCATTAGCGAGCAGAGCCTAGGCACAGCGGCTGTGGGGCATTTTCGAGCAGAGCCTACGCACAGGGGCTGTGGGGCATTAGCGAGCAGCGCCTAGGCACAGGGGCTGTGGGGCATTAGCGAGCAGAGCCTAGGCACAGCGGCTGTGGGGCATTAGCGAGCAGACCCTAGGCACAGCAGCTGTGGGGCATTTTCGAGCAGAGCCTAGGCACAGGGGTTGTGGGGCATTAGCGAGCAGAGCCTAGACACAGGGGCTGTGGGGCATTAGCGAGCAGAGCCTAGGCACAGCGGCTGTGGGGCATTTTCGAGCAGGGCCTACGCACAGGGGCTGTGGGGCATTAGCGAGCAGAGCCTAGGCACAGGGGCTGTGGGGCATTAGCGAGCAGAGCTTAGGCACAGGGGCTGTGGGGCATTAGCGAGCAGAGCCTAGGCACAGGGGCTGTGGGGCATTAGCGAGCAGAGCCTAGGCACAGGGGCTGTGGGACATTAGCGAGCAGAGCTTAGGCACAGGGGCTGTGGGGCATTAGCGAGCAGGGCCTAGGCACAGCGGCTGTGGGGCATTAGCAAGCAGAGCCTAGGCACAGGGGCTGTGGGACATTAGCGAGCAGAGCTTAGGCACAGGGGCTGTGGGGCATTAGCGAGCAGGGCCTAGGCACAGCGGCTGTGGGGCATTTTCGAGCAGGGCCTACACACAGGGGCTGTGGGGCATTAGCGAGCAGAGCCTAGGCACAGGGGCTGTGGGGCATTAGCGAGCAGAGCCTAGACACAGCGGCTGTGGGGCATTTTCGAGCAGAGCCTAGGCACATGGGCTGTGGGGCATTAGCGAGCAGAGCCTAGGCACAGCGGCTGTGGGGCATTTTCGAGCAGAGCCTAGGCACAGGGGTTGTGGGGCATTAGCGAGCAGAGCCTAGGCACAGGGGCTGTGGGGCATTAGCGAGCAGAGCCTAGGCACAGCGGCTGTGGGGCATTAGCGAGCAGACCCTAGGCACAGCAGCTGTGGGGCATTTTCGAGCAGAGCCTAGGCACAGGGGTTGTGGGGCATTAGCGAGCAGAGCCTAGACACAGGGGCTGTGGGGCATTAGCGAGCAGAGCCTAGGCACAGCGGCTGTGGGGCATTAGCGAGCAGAGCCTAGGCACAGGGGCTGTGGGGCATTAGCGAGCAGTGCCTAGGCACAGCAGCTGTGGGGCATTTTCGAGCAGAGGCTAGGCACGGGGGCTGTGGGGCATTAGCGAGTAGAGCCTAGGCACAGCGGCTGTGGGGCATTAGCGAGCAAAGCCTAGGCACAGCGGCTGTGGAGCATTTCGCCTGGACCAGCACAGCTGTAGCACTACGATAGCATGTTGGGCAATAATGGACAGCATGATGTTTTTACACCATCTGTCGGCAGTGGGACGGCAAGGCCTCACAAGACTAAGTGCAAGGCCAGTCCAGTGCTCTTGCTGACCCTTGGGTATTGCTATACCTTGGCAATGGCCTGGAAATCCATCAGATCTCATGCTTGGTAGCCCTGGATACCGATGGGGAGTATTCCAAAAAAACGGAATTTCTCAGTTAGCTGGGTTAACTTAAGCTACAAGTTATGATTGTCCAATAAGAGTTTGAGTGAGGAGCATTCCTATTGGACAATCATGACTTATAGCTTATGTTTTCCTAGCTAACTGAGAAATCTCTTAGGTGTGTTCAGAATCAGCCATTATTACTATTATTATTATTATTATTATTGTTATTATTATTTGCCATTTGCATAAGTACTGGCACACTGGAATGCTTCTCTTCACCTACCCCATCTTGCTCTCCATAGCTTGGGGGTCACAGTGCAGTGTCGTGCAGTGCCTCTCCATAGCTTGGGGCTACGGCATGAGCCACTCACTGCCCAAACTGGTTTGGTTTAAGTAACAGACAGGCTTTGGGGGTATGGCTGGATAGCATTGGCTGATGTGAAAGGGGTTGCTTTTAGTGTGTCCTGCGTCTTGAAGCTGAATCAGGCGTGGCAGATGGAATGGATAGGAAGTCTTTGTGGAGATTTCTGTACAAAGGTTTCCTCTTTAGTGACTGCTTTCATTGGTCTTGTTTTGTTTGGAGAGAGTTGGACCAGAGAGGACGACTTCTGCAGGCTTAACATATTATACTTGCTACAACAGTGTTAACTTTGGTCTTGTTAATATTTGGCAGCATGTGAAACCTGGAAAAAAGTACTGAGGTTATTTATTTCAGCTGGAATGAGGGATAAATGGAAAATGATTTTTAAAGATCCGTCTGTAAGATGCAGGTGTGGACCTTGTGGGTGAAGAGAACATCCATTAATTTCTCCTGTGCCACATTACTGATCATATAAAGCTGGATTCTGCTTTTACTCACACTCCAAGACACACACTTGCACCACGATTCCTGGGCTCCTACATAGCCCAAGACCGGATGCTTGTTTTGTTATTCTGCTATGCACCTCTATGTCCGTGCATTTCGACCAATCAAATGGTGGTGCTGCAACCAGCTCAGTTTGGTTATGCTTTCGGCCCTGCTAGTAAGCGGGGCCACGTCTGCGCAGATACGGCTTAGGTTGGGCTTCAATCATGTACAATGGAAAACTGCCAGTTTACGGTACGGCTCAGGTACAGTTCATTTCTTGGCGGCGAGAGAAAAGCGCCACAAGACCCCGTTATCCAAGGCTCTGACATTTGAAATCTCTCATTAATGGTATAATTAGCGTTTGATGCAGCTGAAGAGGTGTGCACCATAATTGAGCTGCACTCACAAGGCTGACGAGCAGCAAACTGCGAGCGGTGGGGTGGCACCAGCTAACCAGGTTACCCACAAGGTCTTTTGTTAAGCCAAGAGCAAGGCTGGCTGCTTGTCACTGGCGTGCTATTATTTATATCTACTAGAAGTTATTTGCAGATCATGTGTTGCTATGCGCTTGGTTGGCATACGATGTGATGTCACATGTGTAGTCTCCGTCGCAAAGAAAAACTGCACGTTCGCTGCTGTTCTGCAGTTGACCCCTTTTCTAAATGGATACCAGGTCCCTCGCAACAATTTATGAAAGTGTCTGCAGCAGGGGGCGAGCAGAGGGGCCTCCTGTATTCTGCTCCGAGGAAAATAATGCAGTACCAAAGGCCTGTCACCGGTTGCCCACCCCGGATTTGGACCAATGAGATTTGTCTAATGACAATTGGCCTGGAGACACTGAGTCTACGCTCCTCTTCTTCAGCTCCTAATTGGTGGAGGTTCGACCCACCCCTTCCTGGGTCAACCGGTCTGCCCAATCATGTACCAGACACAAAGGTCGTTCAGAAGGCAAGGTGGGTACATGGCCAGACGAGCCTTGGAGCCCTGTGGTCAGACGGGAAATCTGGGTAGAGAATTGAGCCCATTTTGGTCAAGGCATTGCGTCAATCAGGAGTCTGGGTCAAGGTTATTCATGCAAGACATGAGCTTGTTAGAGCAGCGCGTCCGAGTTCGAACTCATAGCCCGTGATTTTCTGTGGAACAACAAAGATCAGGAGATGGGTTTTCCTGAGCAAGATGTCTTTCAGAAATAATCACGGGAGCTGTGTTAATGACAATGGAAATTGATCAGGACCCACTTTGCCAAAAGCCTCTCGACAGAGAGAATCTCTTTGCTCAGTGCTCGGACTCCTGACTGCGTTTGAAAGGAGTCACAGCAGTGGCGAAACAAACTGCACTGACTGTCCCCAGAATGTTTTTTCACCCCCCCCAACAGTGCCACCATTCACAAAGGCAGCATCTCCCTGGCGCCCCCTGCCTGTGGCTCCTGCACACGCTGGTTGGCTCTGGTTTGGCCATGGGGCAGCTGGGGGAGACAGAGCCTTCAATTCGGGTTGGAGTTCCTTAACGAGGAGCCCAGAGGGAGGCCGGCCACGGCTGCACGAAACCGTAATGAACGGCAGGAAGCCCCCCCTGCACCGGAGCCCACCTTATTATTCACACGCATACATCAGAATATGTTTAAGGAAATTATGCAGATTTGTGAGAGGTGTGTGCATGGGTGGGGGGGGGTACTGAGGATTTGGGGGGAGGGTCTCCATAACAATTCTGTGCGGTATTATTTCTTATATTGAAATAAGAGATGCAGCTTGCGGGAAGCAGTCTGTTTTTGTAAAGGCTTATTTAAAATTTATAGAGAGCGACTGCAGAGTGATGGTTTCTGCTCCGGCAAGGAGCAGGGCTGGCTGTGTATTGAAATCTGTCAAATTAAAGAATGTTTCAGATGTGCGGGGGGACATTTGCATAGTGTCTGTGCAGGGGAAATGGAACGAGGAGGGGGTGGTGTTGTGAATTCCCCGGCAGTCGGCTCTTTCATCTGATTTTTACGGGTACCGAGTGATTGGATGCCTCCCCCCCCCCCCCCCCCATCACATCCCCAGCTCCCCGCCCACCCCTTTTGCCATTTCCCGCTTCCTGCCTCAGGATTGAGTCCAGGATTGTGAGGACAGAGCTACAGGCGGAGGAACTAGCAGAACGTTCTCCTGTTCCTTTGTTCCCCCACCTGGTGGGGGCGGTAGAGAAGAGGTAGGTCCATACATGTGTGCTGAACCATACCATGAGACCCGCTTTGTTGGTGATGTTGATGCTACTACAGGGTATCAGTGGGCTCTTCTCTTGTCTTTCTCCGGCCTCCCCAGCCCCCACTACCACCAGTGAGTGTCCCTCTTTGGTTACCTGCCACAAACTGATCAACGTATTACTAACTGTCAATTCCCAAACATCTCCCCTCCCGCCACAGCTGACATCTTACAGCTTGTACCACCCCGTCTTGCATTTCATGCATATATTACCACCTATACCTTTTGACCTTTGTCTTTTATTTCTGGATAGATGTTTCCTCCCCCAGCAGTGGTAAACATGAAGGACGTCACCACCTGCCCACTGCAGTCTTAATGCATCCTACCCGTTGGCGGCCTCCCAGTTGGAAATATCGTCCTCGCAGGGGTGTGAGTATACGTAACACCCTATCTGTACGCCACGTCTGATAAGCATGTTCTTTAGCATGATCTTCATATCATTAGAACACCGTTGGAGGCAGAGATGCAGAGAAAAGCGCTCCTTCGCTTCTCCCGACGCTGTGTGCAGGTTTTAATCTGTCATACGGAGGCAGGAGTTTTACAGCAGGGTCACTTTTACCAGCAGCCACTGGGCTCCGTACGTCACTCGGCCAGCTGCTGCCCAGTGTGAATTATTTATTTTGCAGACATTTCTTCCTTTATATTGGACCTTCATCTGAACAGGTTCCCGCTTAATTGTGAATGGGTTGGGCTTTTGTTGCCCTGCATGTGGCGGCCATTCATGCTGCCTGTTGCGTACTGGCATGTCTGTCATCTCTAACTCTCCCAGACCAATTTTATTTTATTTGCAACACCCCCCCCCCCCACATTACCCTCCTGGGCCTCCACAGCTGCAGCATAATGGAGGATCGGAAACCTCCCCCCCCAGACAGGAAAATATTACTCACTCCCCATTACTGGGTTTGCAGGTCAAGTGTACAGTGGTGACACAGGTATGTTGGCCTCCAGCCCATAGGGGTCAGCACTGCGCAGATTTAATTTAAAAACGCTACATTGGCCACATCGCATTTTCTTTAATCAAAGTCACACAGAGTGAGCCTGATTGCACATCTGTTCTGGTAATTGGATGAACAGCCATGCCGCTGTGGCCCACGCAGCGATTCCCAGACAAGCACGTGGCGGCAGCTCTGGCCCGTCCCGCGGCAGCCTGTGAGGCGTCCGCTCCCTCCCTCGGTGCCTCCCTCTGGCTTCAAACACAGCTTTGCAGAACAAAGAGCGGCAAAACACCCGCTGCCGCACTCCGCCGGAACCTTCTGGTTGTTCACTCCTGCTTCCCCGCCCCCTTCCCACTGAGAGGAGCGGAAGACACCAAAGGGAGAGGCTGGAATTATAGGAAATCTGTAGGCATCCTGATCTGATCCTATCCTGCGCAGCTGAGGTGGTGTTGTGAGGTGCCTTCATCGTCAGGCGACGATTCCCGGTGCTTTACTGATAGCGAAAAGGAAGCTAATTCCCCATGAGCTAACTCCCTCAGCCAGTGCCCCAGCGCTGAATCGACCGCCGAGGCTGGCAGCAGAAAGGGGCAGAGATGGTGCCATCCCATGCCAGTCCGCTGGTCCGGACCTCCTCCCTTGAAGCGGTAGGTGAGAGTCCAGCTCACTCATGGTAATCTGCATGCAGGCATACTTCATAAATAATCTTTATTCTGCCACCTGTGTTAATTTTAATGACGGCTGCAGGCCACACTGTTGTAACATGAAGCCTGCAGTGAGGAAGGTTTCTTCATTTTTAATCCTAATTAAAACAGGCTACACACTACATCTTTCTGAACTTTTAAAGTCTAAACTCGTGAATGAATAATATATCAATAGCTTCAGTTCTTACTACACATGGAAGTTTTTTTCCTTGGTAAGGAACAGATTTCTCTGTTCAGCTTATCCTCCATATAATGTATCAGAAGTCCCCCTGGCCCATGATGGATGCAATCGGGCTTCTACACGTCAACAGCATCAGTCGAATTCCCAGCCAAGCTTTTCACATTCCCTGCCAATCCCATGTACAGAATTATCTCCGAAAGCCTTGTTTCCCCCCCACCCAAACCCCTTGCTGTTAATCCATACATCTCTGACCAAGCCCTCTGCATCCTTCTCGAAAATCACCGCTGCCCCCCTTGAGCCACACCTCACCATCCACCCAACAGCCCCCCCGCCCCGGCCCCAGCAAGTTCATCACACCAGCTGAACATTTACATTTTGGCTTTTCAGGTACTGGGTGTTGCTCTATCAGGGGTTGAGCCTGTTCCTCATCAGCGAGGAAGATCTGCTGTCCTCAGCCACCAAAAATGGCCCAGTGACCAGTGATTTTCCCCATCAAGGAATGAACTCCACAAGACCTCTGAAGGTGTCCTGTGGTATATGAAGATATTAGCAGCAGATACTTCAAGTCCTCACGTCCCACAGATGCTCGATCAGCTTGAGATCTGGGGAATTTTAAGACCAAGTCAATCTTGAACTTTTTTTCATGTCCCTCAAACCATTCTTGAGTGATGGGCGCATTATCCTGCTGAAAGAGGCCACTGCCTTCAGGGAATACCATTGAGTTTGGTATAGCAGGGGTGTATTTGGTCGGCAACAAAGTTTACGTAGATGGTATGTCTCAAAGCAACATACACATGAATGCCTGAACCCGAGCAGAAGATTGCCCAGAGTATCACACTGCCTCTGCCACCTTGCTGTCTTCCCATAGTGCATCCTGGTGCCATCTCTGCCCCAGGTAAACAACACACACCCAGCCGTCCTCATGATGTAACAGAAAATGTGACTGATCAGACTAGGCCATCTTCTCCCGTCGCTCCATGGTCCAGTTCTGACTCTCACATGCCCATTGTAGGCGCAGCGTTAGACTGGGGTCAGCATGGGCCCTCTGACCGATCTGCGGCCTCGCAGCCCCAAACACAGCAAGCAGCGATGCGCTCTGTGCTCTGACACCTTCCTATCATGGCCGGCATTAACGTTTTCAGCATCAGTGGGGTATTTCCTGCTTTTTTCTCTTAGGGCAGTTTGTTGAACGGCGCTTCTTCCTCGCTTTAATGTTTACAGCCTGGTTGGAACGCAGTGTCACTTTCCGGCCGACCTGCCGACTGCCTCAAATGTAAGTAAAGAGTCCAAAAAAGGCTCAGGGAGGACGTCTGGGCCCCACTGGTGATGAAACCGAGAGCCTCGGTTTGGTGACCCGCTTTCTTCCATAGCGCCGCTTCCACCGGCATATGAGACTATGCCCAACAGCCGCTGAATCAGAATCACCGGTCCAACAGGGTATCACATCAGCCCCCCCTTCCTGGCCAGTCCCACCCTCATCCCACTCCAGTCAGACGTGATCAATCGAGGGCCCCCGGCAGGAGGCCGGTAGCTGCCCTGGATTGGCAGGGCCGTAATTACGATCTGCCGTCTGCTAGCTGTCAGTCACTTGGTGTGGTGCTGATCCGGGAGGGAAGGGGTTGGGAGGTGATGTGTATCAGTGACTGAGTGGAGTTTTTTTTGCCATGGGGAGTCATTTTTATCATTTCCCCAAACTGAAGCGGAATAATAGATGACTCTTCGTCATGGATGGTTCTTCTGAGGCCGCATGACCTAGAGTGAGACACCACTCATGCACATGAGCTTAGGTCAAGCGGCTCCTTCGTTGTAATTAGTGTGAAAATGCAGCCTTTTTGTGTGATGGTAGCTTTTGCAGCATGTTTATCTTCAGGGAGCGCAAGCCACGTTAATGCTGGAGAGAGAAACAGCTTTTACTTACAGCAAGGCCGGCTATGGGTTTGCAGGTGTTCGACATAATAATTATAATACAATGACAATAATCATAAAAATAATAATAATGGGAATGATCTCTGTGGTTCAAGACATGCGATGATACTAAAACAGGCAGCTCTCCACTTAAAACCTGCTTAAATGAACCTGGACTTGTGTGAAAAAATATACGAGATTCACAGAGGTTGCAGAAGCGTCAATGCAACATGTGTCTGGAAGTAAAATTACACTTTTTCTTTTCATGTATTTAATCTGTTTTTAGTACATTATACTAGTATATTTCTGGCAAATCAGTTTCTTCTAAAGTACTTTGGAAGATAAATCTAAATTGCATAAAACTTATGTAAGGCTTTGTGTGAGTGATGGTTTGCGGCAGTTGGGCGCTGCCTGTACAGCAGAGAGGACAGTGTGCTTCCTGCGACTGAACATGTATCCTATTTCTCTGGAGCCTGCGCCGGACAGTACCGGGCCAGGAACCAGGCACGGGGCGCCAGGTTCTGGGGGCCCAACACTTTACAGGGGACCTTGAATACATTCAATTATACAACATAAAAGGGGGGCGGGGAATCCCAAGGTGACATTTTCTCAGGGGGGTCAGAATGTCTAGTAAGTCCCCGGACCAGGCACCAGTGCACAGCACAGCAAACACCCTCACAGCACACAAACACCCTCACAGCACACAAAGACCCTCACAGCACAGCAAACACCCTCACAGCACACAAACACCCTCACGCACACAAACACCCTCACAGCACACAAAGACCCTCACAGCACACAAACACCCTCACAGCACACAAAGACCCTCACAGCACAGCAAACACCCTCACAGCACACAAACACCCTCACGCACACAAACACCCTCACAGCACACAAAGACCCTCACAGCACAGCAAACACCCTCACAGCACACAAAGACCCTCACAGCACAGCAAACACCCTCACAGCACAGCAAACACCCTCACAGCACACAAACACCCTCACAGCACACAAACACCCTCACAGTACACAAACACCCTCACAGCACACAAACACCCTCACAGCACAGCAAACACCCTCACAGCACACAAACACCCTCACAGCACACACATACACAATAGGTGACTCAGTGACATCTAGCGACCTGGAACACATTTTTGGCCCTTAGGTAGACGCCATAGCAAAACTCCACATACAGAGCCTGGGGTAGATGCCCTAAAGGTGTCCATCTACAGCAGTACCCTTACCATGCTATCCAGAGGGTTTAAGTATCAAGCTTTGCAAAAGCCATAAGTACTTTAAGCAGAGTGAGTTGATTCTGACTGGGATGTGCCATGAGAACAGGATTCTCTAATGAGCTGCTATGATCGTGTGACAGGCTACTCTTAATAGTTATCATCTCCCATCCGGAGACCCATGTTGGAGTCACAGGAATTGACAGGCGGACCAGATAAGAGAAGTAATCAAATGGGTAAAGGATGGTGGGGGCTGGGGGCTGCGAAAATTGATGACCCCTGTCTGAGGTTTGGACCAGGCATGTCGATGTGAGCACGACGTGGTCTGTATGGGTCTTCTTGCGATTTTATATCACTGCCAGTATCATGCTGGTTGTTTGTTTGCTGGCAATGTGGCTTAAGACCACGTAACATTCGAGTGGATGCTGCGTTATTGCGCCCCCTACAGCCTGAAGCGCGGTACAATGAAACCCTTATCACACACCACGGTACTCGGGCAGTTCAGTGCAATGTTCCAACACTGATCCACATTCATTTTAAAAATGACCTTAACTATTATTAATAAAGTCATTTCTAAACAAAACATACTCCTATATATTTAGTATTTGCCTACATATTATGAAATACATGGCAAAAGAGAGTTTAAATTCAGGCGGAGTACAGGAATTAGACTTCCCCTTGCTCTGGTTGAACTGATTGTCTGTCTAGGATATTGATCTGGAAATCACATGTTCAAGGTTCTCATCCAGCTAACCACATTTACACAAGACGCACACACTCAGACACACACACTCAGACACAGACACGTACGCAGTGTGCGCCCCACTCTCATAAATAAAACATTGCCTGTCTCATCTGAGGCCCTGTCTATTAGTCAGGATCCATCCCCACTTGGGCTTGGATGCCTCGCCCACCCCCCAAACTCCATTTTGGTGTTGCAGGAGGGGGAAGCGTTAATTATAGTGAACAGTGGGGCCCTGTCAGGCCATCGCGTGGGGGTCTGTGTGAGCCCACCTGCCTCCGTCTCACTCAACCACCGAGATCCATCTCGCTGCCGTCAACCACAGGGACGACCAGACCTCTCATCCATATTCATCCCCAGCCCGGGTCGCCCTCTCAGCTGCCGGCTCTCTCCAGGCCGGCCCCTGGCCGCCAGCCCTCATCTCCTCGTCACTCCCCAGGCAGACAGAAGGCACCAGGCACCCAGGAGCAAGTCTTTATTCTTCCAGGGAGCCACCCCCCCCTCCACTTCAGCCAACACAACCCAACCAAATCCAACCCGACCTCACCCCTCCCACCAAGCTAATACCCTTTGTCTGTCTCCCCGTTCACCAGGCCGTCTCCATATGTGTCTAAGAGACTCGGCTTGGCTCAGGCCCACTTAAACATGTTAACATACAAAGGAAATAAGGCCACTAATGCAAAACAGTAGGTGATTTTCCATGCAGGGCATTAGCCAATCCAAGCTGATCTTGAAATGACCTCATAATTGGCCGCCTTGATTGCATTCTGCCGGCAAAGACGTGCTTGACTTTATCAGAATTAGAAAGATCTTTGCTGGCTGAGTGTGATAAACATGCAAGCATTTTGCCTCGGTGGGAGGTGCCCAGTTATACCATATAACATGCAGGACATTTCAGGACAATTTACAAGTATGTAGGCATGAAACTGAAATGCATGAAACACATACCTTTAACACTAGACTGTCTACATACCATAAGAAACACTGTGGGATGGAAATAAATTGTGAATGTAAGTAAACTGGGGTGATGCTAGGAAGAGTTATTCATTTATTCATTAATAGTAATCTCTTTGTAGACTCCAACGATTCTGATCAGGGTGTTTGCAGACGTGCAAATATCGACTGCCGCACGCACTAAATGCACCCTCTTGCTTGCACCCCCCCCCCCCCACCCACCACCATGCTGACTGAGAAGCACATTTGACGTGGCGGTGTTGGGTCTCGCGGGGATTGATTGCTTAGGAAGGTCGTTACCGTTATGTCCTTCCCCTGAGGTGGGAGGCAGCCTGATTTAAAGAGCCATACTTCTTCCTCATTTCCTTCCAGTTCAGGGTCCCTGTAGACCAAGGCCTCACTCAGGCCTGTGAAATATGAGCAGTGGGAGAGCCATGGAGCATCTTCCGGACAGGGAGGCAGCCGAGCTGGGCAGCAGACAGGCCAGACAGGGGTCCGGGGAGCCACCCAGGACCATACACACAGAATGCAAGGTAAAGCTGTGAACTTCCACCCTGGAGGTTGCTGGTTTCAGTCCTGGCCTGGGGTTTGTGTAGCTCAGAGCAGGATCCTTGAATCTGTAAAGTAAAAAAAATCAGCTGCATAAATGGGAAAGAGCAAGGAAAGGAATGTAAATAAACAAAAAAAATGCCAAAATATAACTCAGCGCTGCCTTCCATTTTGCAAAAATGCTACTTGCTTAAAGGACTGTTGGTCAGATTGTTTTTTTGTTTTTGCCCACTGATGTCTTTGATGGTGTGGGACAGTTTGGGATGGACAGTCATGCTGATCCCCACCCAGCAAGGTTTCACGCAGCAGGAGCAGACGCGTGTCTCCAGCGTCTAATGAGTGTGGCTCATCTTCACGCCCTTAAAGGGCCGTAGCTGGAACCCCAGTGAACCCCAATGAACCCCAGAACTCCAGGCAGGTCTAATGAAAAGGCCACTTCACCACCTACCTACTTAAAACTGACTGAAGTAAATCCACACTTATGCAAAAAAAAATCCAAGATGCGTAGATCTTATGGAAGCGCAAACGCAATAATGCAGCCTACGACATATGCGAGCCATCTGAAGCTGGGCTGTACGCTGCAAAGGCAACATCTTGCAGATTCCCAGTTCTCCTGGCTTGTAGTGAACATCCAATAGAAGGTGAGAGTGAAACAGCTCTTAAGCTCACAGCGATGATTCAGCATTAAAAATCAGTAAGTATTACTAAGATATATTTGGCGTATGCTTTATATGCTGTGAGGTGTCTTGAATGCTATGGGAAGGTAAATATGACTTACGGAAATCTGACTAACACAATGGTTTGTGGGAGGAATGAGGCCAGTCAAGATATGCTCATACTGTAAGACAGAAAGAGGAGAGACTCAGACCTGAACCGTAGATTACGCCCCCTTAATGTGCACAAGCTCGATCATGTTCGGGACCAGGTCCAGAGATGTGCTCAGCACCTCACCTCAGGAGATGTGTCCTCCACATCTTAGGCAGGACCTGGAGAAGAGCAAAGAGCCTAATTTGTCATCCCTGTGTTGAGAAGGGCTGATCCTGAGCCGCTCCTCTTCATGTGGGCACGGCTTTTATCAACAAAGGAGACAGGCGCAGGGGCAACAGAAACGGACCATCTGGCCTACATCAGCAGATAAAGCCCACCCCTCTGCAACCAACAGACCTGTGACCTCCTGAAAATCAAGACAAAAAGCCACAAAAACACAAAACCAGCTCACACAACATAAGACTTTACAGGAAAGGCTTTAAGGCCTACATCTATAAAGCCTTTTCTGTTTAATTTATCATTTATTCATTTTTTATGTATGGGACATTAATCGGATTTGTGAAATTATGGTATTCCATATTACACATTTAAAAAAAATTAAATATACTCCAGGCACACAGTGAAAAAAAATTGCAGCACTTGACGGACCGAGGCATCGCCACAGCAGAGAGGGACAAGGAGACTATAACAGGCACCCAAGGAGCACCGAACCAAATACACACAGTTGAAACACAAGACGGCGAACTGCAAGATGCACGCACGGTGGGAGATTTACGCAAGCTAAATACAGGCAAGGGTCGGACCGGGTACACAGGCAAACACACGCGCAACAACAGGGAAATGCAACCATTAACATTGATGATAACACAACAAGGGCTATTTACAGTTACAGACAGGGGCTATTTACAGCTGCACGCAGGGCATGCTGGGACATGCGCCCTGGCGGCGCTACAATATTTTTATTTTTAACCTTGGCTACTTTAATTGAAGGCCCTTCTCTACTGAAGGGGTCCATCATGGCTCACAGTAGAGTTCAGGGGAAAAAAATACCGTGATGTAGAAATGAACGTTAAGGAGGGGGGGGGGGGGTCGGTTCTGAGCTGTAGTCTATCGTTATAAGTTTAGCTTACTGAGAAGCCTGTTAGTGAGGTGGTGCTTGGGCTTACGGTTAGGATGTCGGAATACAGGGATGGTTTAGCCAATTTGACATGATGTACTCCACAGTGAGTCCTTAACAGATGCAGAGTTATCAATCTGGCTGTGTAGCATTAAGCCATAGCTCTCTGTGCCAAGGAAAGCACCAGGATGATGGTAAAATGCATGCATGCATTGGACAGTGGACAGTAGTGGGCACAAAGGGCTTAGGGCTATATTATAAAAATGCTATAAAATATTATAAATGTCACAAAAAACACCAGAAAAGTAACATTTTTTCTTATACGTATAAGTGAGACAGGCAGCTTTCTCTCTGCTCATTGGAATGACTTTTTAGTAAGATTGGCACCCTTTTAGTTTTGTGTGCCCGCTTCTCTTGTGTGTTTTGAGATGTTTACGTGCTACAAGGAGGGTGTCTAGGCGGTAATGAGGGGATGGCACAGGTGCGGCATGTGGAGAGTATATGCAGTCTGCCCATCCTCTGAGCCGCCCTCCTTTTTGGTCATTCTGGGATACCGTACTGAAATGCGTGAGAATCTCCAGGAGGCGGACTGCTCTCTGAGCTGTGACGAGCGTGCCCCAATCAGAGCGAGGCGCCGTGTGAGTGTCGAAGGTTACAGTGGGGTATCTGTCTGGGGCTACGGGAACCACCAGAGAGGTCTTCTTCTGCTCAGCCTCCACGACCCCTGGGAACGTACACCCTAGCATTGCTAACCCCCCCCCCCCCCCCCCCGTGCCCCATGGGGCTTAATGAATCACACGTATCTCTTGCCACACATTAAGTGCATCAGTGTGGCCTAAGGCCATAGTCCTGGGGTCTTTCAGCTGGCTTTAAACGGCCTCAGCGCTGAGCAGAGATGCTCTAAGTTACCTCAATTAGAAAGATAATTAGTTAAATCAAGCACCTGAAAAGTGCTCTGAAGGAATGAAAAGCTGCCTCTGTTTTACATGGTCCTGCATCCATCATGGAGCTGGCATGGAGAAGCCTAACGTCTTAATGAACATTAATCTTACTGGTATTTTTAACAGCTTGCTGGTGTCTTCACATCTCAGCTCTTAGCAAAAACGTCAGTGTTGTCAGAATTCGAGACACGCGGCCGTCAGATAAGGCAGCATACCATACATCCTGCGCTGGGAGGTCAAACGCAACCTTTCATGTTTTATTCGTATGTTCCAGAGGAATTGGATCCTGCAAGATGTTTCCAGTCCAGCCTCACAGCTGCCTTAAAACTTCTGCACTGGGAAATGTTGACTGACTCAGAAGCTCAGTTTTGCTAAAACCAACATAAAGTATTTGACAGAGATACTCACTGATCTGCACCCCTGCCTTCTATAAATAGAGCTTTTACTTCTGTTAAATTTGATTGCTTTTCTGCTACCTATGTTCATTGACTATTCCTTTAAAAGTAACATTATCATTGATCTTGGTCACATGGTGCAGGAGTGTTTGTGCACCAACATCATAACTAGTTCACAGGTACTAGGTTGTCATTTTGAGTAGAAATACTTGAGTAAAAGTCCATAAACATCTATTTGCATTCATGAAACCATTTAAAGCCTTTTTTTTTTACCAATTCATTTACCATAACTGGCACTGAATTATAAGACTGAATAATTCTACAAATATTTTTTTTTTCAGATTACCATTCTACCTAAGACCAAAAACCAAAAATCACTCGTGTATTGTAAATTTGTTTAAAAAAACAAAAATTGTATAGTGTAGCTGTATAGTGATTCAAATAAACTCCTCCCATGTTTAAATCCATCCATCTTCCAGCTGCTCAACTTGGTCATATATAAATATTAAAGAAAATAACAAAGTAGGCCACTAGGCAGCCATACTTTGTGAGATCTTACTTACGTGTTTACTCACGCGATGGAGGGGCGTGTGGCGCGCGCTGACGACTGAGACCCCCCCCCCCCCCCGCAGCAGAATGCAGCACAGCCACAGTCAGCCCTTCCTCTTTTTAATACTGACTCTCAGGCAATCTCTTATGTACTCAGTTCATGACGGATGTGTCTGAAAATTCAACTGGCAGGCTTTTGTCCAAAAAAAAAATGGAATTCAATGTTTATAACAAATGTGTATATGAGATGTAATGAATGCTTAAAGAGCAGTGCTTGTTTTTTCAGGTATTCTGTAACTGCTGAGCAGTAGCTTGATACGCAGGTCCTGAGCCTTGGTCTAGCCCGTGCTGTTGCTCAGGATGAGGTCATTTAAAGGGAAGGCCGCATCCGTAAACACCCCCAAAACATATCTGGCTGTATTTATTTCTCCTAAGGTCTTTAAATTCCCCTTTAAATTGATATGCAATATTCAGCATATGACGCTCAGTCTGAATTCCTTTGTGTTATTGGTTTCAGTTATGCGTCCCCCGCTTATTGCATTGTGGGGGTGTTAGAAATGTCCTTCTGCACAGTTGAGATGGCCCGTCACTCACCGTACCATCTCAAACATCCGTTCTTCTGCCATTTAATAAATACTCAGTTGCCAAACATTGACTCTGTTTTGAATGATCAGCTGTCATATTACCAGAAGCCCATCATCACTGTGCATCTCTCCCTTAAAAGCTTAATTAGCTTAATGATATTTTTTATTGGCAGACTCAAGCTGATGGCCACTTCCCTCCACAAATACCCCTCCATTTTTCAAAATGAAAGAAAAAAAATGTGTGCATATATATATATATATATATATATATATATATATATATATATACACACACACACACACACAGTACTGTGCAAAAATACTGCATAATAAATACATATATGCCCAGGAAAAAAAAAAACTGACACAATTTCACACAAGCTCACTTAATTCATTTAAAATTGTTTAATAAGTCAGTGAGGTATTAATTAGCCATATGCGCTGTGCTAGTGGTCAAGTGAGAAATATGCATGGGTGTTTTGGCTGGTTGCTGCAAATGGTGGAGTGACTTTAGCAGAGGTTTTCAGATGGTTAAGCTAAGACACTTTGACAGACATTATAGCAAAGTTTTACACTAATATAATTTTCTATGACTGCCTAAGACTTTTGCACAGTACTACATATATATACATGTACACACACACACACATATCCAAATTCCATGTTTTGGGATGACACATAGGTACACATTGTACTAACTGTACAAACAGGACCAATTAAGCCAGAGAAATGATTACCAGAAGAAAGAAGGATGTATGTAACCCCCACGAGCCTAGTTTAGCCCCTGCTGTTGGTCTTTGTGCTTTGTGAAAATATATAACTACCCACGTGTCCTTTTAAAGGCGGTAGCTTAATCTCTGCCGCTTTTCTCTGAACATTTTCTTCTTCAGTGGGGTTTCAGTCTTGGGATTAGTCTTGTTTTTACTTCTCCAGTTTTATTTAATCAGGCGAGCCGACGCCTGCCTCGTGAGCATGCCCTCTCGCATGGCCCCATACTTTAATTTTTTTTTTCCTAGAGCCGTCCGTTTATGGAGAGAAAGTTCCAGGCTTCTGCTGCACATTTTGTTCACCAGATGAGTGCGTCTGCAGAAGCAGACTTTCCATGACCGAGTCTTAAAATCGACATGGCCCCCGACACCCAGTTTTGTGTGTTACGGGAAGTTTTTTGAGGAGTGCAGCTGGGCTGCGTCACCTACCTGTTGTTTGTGTGACTGCGTGTGTCTCTGGGTCATGTATATGTTACAGTGTGGGGACCAAATGTCCCCACAGTGTGATAAAAACCTCTTATTATGATGTTGTGGGGACCAGCTTTTCAGTCCCCACAAGGGGAAACAAAATTTCATAAAAATCTGTGACTACAATCAAAAAATTAAAAAAGCTGAAAGTCTTTTTATATATTACTTTTTTATATTGTTTGGTTACTTTAGGTTAAGGTTAGTGCTGGGTAAGGGTTAAAGTCGTCATTGTTGGGATTACAGTTTTGCCCATAGAAATGAATGGAGAGTCCCCACAAAGATACAAATACAAACGTGTGTATGTGTTTTGATACGATCCCCAAGACTCAGGGCCGAACAGCAGCAATCAATGTGCAGTGAAAATGATGGTCCACGGTTCAGAGGACATCTGATCAGCAATACCTACCACGGTCGCATTCTCTGCACGGAGGTGATACACAGGTATATAGATGCATTTTGAAAAGGTGTAAACCGCACAAGGCGGGTAGGGGCCAAAACCCGATATGTTTGCAGGAAAATATTAGCAGGAAGAGGAGTGGAGCATGACGAGAAAAAAAAAAAACCCAGAGCCGTAAGAGACCGAGAGAGAGATAACCCCATCCAGCCTCAACTGAGACGGGAAGCGGCACTCCGTGGGCTAACACCGTAACCATGGCAACACAGCAACGAGGAACAGGAAGCAGCAGAAAATAGAACCTCATTTTGCTGAGGCCCGCAGTCGCGGCGAAGCACAGCGTACTCCCGGAGCCAGGCACTCAGAGAGGGAGCTGGGGGGCTGAGGGGCCCTTCATTAAAGATGCATGCCATATCTCTCCTTCCAGCTCCGTCCAATTAGTATCAGCACCATGAGAGGCGCGCGAGCTGGTGAGCATGAGCTCTGAACGCAGAAAATTAAGATTTCTCTCCTGTGCTCAGGCTCTCATTCGCTTGGATATTGGGTTTCGTAACTTTCTATCCTTTAATCTTGACACATCAATTTAAATTTTTAAACCACAGAGAAGGAAAAGATGGAGTAGGCAAAGTGTGAGCCTCACTCCTTGGGTGGGACACCAGTTGCCATGACGGCAGTAGCCAAACACGCAGTCCACTTTTTTTTTTCATCATCGTGTCCAGCATGGATGTGCTCCTCATCCTTCTGGTTGATTATATCCAAAACATCTTCTGAACATCAAATGCTCATTTAAAAACATTTGAGACAATTGTTGTGTGAAAAGGCATTAAGTGAGGAAGGATTTATTTGTGGTGTGTAGGTCTTTACCTGAGCTTGCCTGGGATCTCGATACAGACTCCAGTGTCCTCTAGACTCAATGACATGCATGTCAACATGACACTCCATTATCTTAGTGTCCAAATCTGCATGGTCTTCTGGATCTCTGCACTCATATTCATGGGAAAGACTCCAGTTCACATGACTCTCAATTATCTAAGTGGTTATGGGAACAATTGATTGATCTCTCTCCATGCTCTGTCACTAGTGAAAGTGATTAGTAGTCATTGTTGACACACAACAATGAAATGTGTCCTCTGAATTTAATCCCTATGTGACATAGCAGGGGCCAGGTAATTCAGCACCTGGGGAGCAGGGCTTGGGGGCAATACTTTACTCAGAGTACCTCAGTGGTACTTTGCTGGTTAAGGATTTGGACCAGCAATCTGTCAATTACAGGTGCATTCGCCTAACCATTAAGCCACCACTGACACTAGTGAGCTGTTGTGCTGTTCTTGCTCTATAAGCATTAACCCTAGCCTAATCTTTATCACCTAAATATTTTTGCTTTATTGAAGTTTGACAGAGGTTTGACAGTTTTGAATGAGATAGACAATTCTGGCTGCTCTGAGACGGGCAAGGTGTAGGTGCCACAGGAAAGGAACTGTAGTGATTTGCATACTTCCCAGCATGCTCTGGCAGTGAAATGCCCTCTTCACTTAATACAAAATACTCTCTTGACTTTTTGTGATAAACTTAGAAATAAACATCACCCAGGCAAATCCCCTTGGGTTCAGTCATCAACAGTAGCCTCCCTGAAATGCATATAGTTGAGTCCTCTGAGTGACCGTGAAATGAAAGACATTAGCAAAAAAATAAAAGGAAATTAATTATCCTCTGCTAATAAGTCAATGGCAGGGAGGGGGTCTGTAGTGTGAAGCACTGCTGTATTTTTGTAGGTAAAGGACATAATATTTATACTGGTGCTAGAAATACTCAATACTGCAAATCTTAATGCCGAAGTTTGTTTCACTGTAAATGATGTTTTCTGGTTTATGTTGGATAATAAACAATCTCCAACATATTTCACAGCTACATGAAGCGCATTGAGATCCATCCATCTTCTAACGGCTTATGCAGTACAGGGTTACCGGGACACTGGCTCCTGTCCCAGAGAGCACACAGCAGAAAGCCACACATCGGCATGTCTTGTTTACTTCTGTTCTGGCAAATGGCAGGCAGACATAGACATACCGCAGTAAGTCAAAAAGCCCCGGCTATATTCAAGATTTTGGCTGGTAACTATAACCTATTGTGACCCCCCCCTCCCCCACAAACAAAGCAAAAATTCAAAATTTAATCCAAAATGCATTTTGAAACCAGTACTTGCAAAAGTATCAAGACACTGCATGGTTAGCATAGCCTATTGGGGTGCATTAGTAGTACACTTTTACCACAGAAATATGGCTGCATTATTTGATACTGCAAAACAGTTAAGCAATTAACAGGGAAATTACTGTTGATAGTAATCTACTGCTGTTGAAAATAAGCTGTGAATGATTAATGAAGTTGAGGGCCCTTTACACACTTAAATTGACTACACAATACATCACACAAACAATCAATTAAAATGTATCAAACAGGACTTTATGTGAAGAACGATCCTTTATTCCTTTACTCCTTACCCTGATGTATCTTTTGCTGGGGATGACTGCCTTTTGTTGTCGTTTATAACATGCTCCGTTTGACCTCGCGGTTATGATAACAGAAAAGCACAGCGATGAATCTTGACTACCTGTAGTTCCAACAAGTGCATCCTGGGAGCTGTTCTGAAACCGCTCCTGATTTCTTCACACTGATACGCTTCCTCACTAGCACAGGACAGTCTCTTCCCTGGGATGAATTACCCTAGTCGCTCTCGCTGCAGAAATTCTGCTCGGGCTCTGATGGCTTTCTGATGCGTGATGGGGTAGAGAAGGTCCATTTTGATGTGACCTTCCAGCTTGAGGTGAGGAACCATTCTAATGATGTCTTCCACACATGTGCTTCACTAAGGACCATCAGAAGGGTCTCATCATGGACAACTGGGCCCATTTCCCTCCTTTTCCTTGTTCCCTGCCCATTCTGAGATTTATCATTGTATCATATACAGAGGTTCCCCAGGTTACGATGGGGTTATGAACCTAAAAAGCGTAAATATCATAAGGTGAAAATGCACTTTAGTACGGTACACCTAACTTAACAAACATAATAGCTTACTCTTGCCTACCTTAAACATGCTTAGAACACTTACATTAGCCTACAGTTGTGCAAAATCATTAACAAAAAGCCAATTTTATGATAAAATGTTGAATATCTCATGCAATTTAGTAAATAGTCATATCCATCGTAAAGTCGAAATATTGTAACACGGACCGTCGTAACCCGGGAAGCATCCATATTAAAATGGGATCCCCTTCCTCTCACAAGAAGGGAAGCAGGCAACCAATGCAGTCTAGGTTTGAGGGAGGTTTGTGAATAGCAACGTCATTCACTGCTGAAGGAGAAAGAGAATGAGAGGCCGAGGCTGCCAAACAGAGTCAGACATAACACACATGCATCGAAATACTGCTTAGGTGGAAAGTGATTGTAAGACGAAGATTCCAGCTTCTCCGTTACATTTATTTGTGTCTGGGATGTTGTGATGTCACTCTGCTGGATGTTCCAGCATTTGCAATACTCAGATGCTGCATTAAAGATTTTTGTTTTGCTACTGAAACATTTTTGTGTATGTGCATGTGTGTGATGCAGCCTGGGTGAGACGGTGTGGCTGCTGTTATCCACCTAGGGGGGTCCAGCCATCACTCCGGCGCTGAGCCAGATGGGCTCAGAGGTCTGCTGTCTGCAGGCAACAGTGCAGTGGGCTGGAGAAATGTGACGTTTGTGCCTCCTGTACTTCACAGGACCCTGGCTGGGGGTTTGGGGGAGGGGGGCAGTTTAAGAGTTGTCACTCCGTAGAACAAGGACCAAAACAAGGACAAGACAAATTGATGAATTGGAGATATTTCCTTCCTCACTCTGCATTAGCTAGGAGCACATTTTGCCATAAAATTTATTTCTTTATCTGGGTATGTCCTAAATGGACGTTACTGCCCGTGCTTGAGAGGTCCTTTACTCCCAGGAGGACCTCGACCAACGTAGAGAGCGGTAAAGCTGAAAGTGTTCATTCTGGCCTCATACAAGCTCTCCTCTGTCTCCAAAGCACCTTGAGGGTCTTATCACGTGCGACCCTGTTCCCCTTTCACCTTGCCATGCCAGGGAGGTTTCTGGGAGATGCAAAACAGTCAACAACCTCATCCCCCATGGCAAAGAACAGCGTAGTTAACTCAAGCCAGTTCGCCGCAAGGTGAGTCATCCCGCACGCGACCATGAGACTCTCCCTTCCTGGCAACCTAAAGATGAAGCTGCGGGCTCCCTGGGATGGGCAGTAGCCGCCGGCCGTCGCCATGGCACCTCAGCCGCTTTGGTGGCGAATGGAAACCCCAACGACCTGCTCCGTCAGGCAGCTCATCTCCTCGCCCGATTCCCGTCACGTCTTCGGAACAGCCAAACACATGGAAGCGCTTAAAATTTAGTGGTTCCTCTTTCCCGGCGCATCTCAGCGGGGAAGCGACGAATTATGACGGCATGTGAAGCCCCGGCAGCTTTCATCCACGCGAACGTGCCCGTCCATCACGCCTTCTCAGCCAGCCCGACTGCATGCTGCACTGTTTTAGCCCAATATGAGCTGTTTACTCAGTTCCCTCTATGTTTGAACATTTTATGTCCAATTATGGACATTTCCACAGCCATCCTGGTCCTAGATCTATATTCCAGTTGCTTCAGTAGGTTAGCTAGTTAGAGGACATAATGCTTAAAAGTTGATGGCCATTATCGTCTTTATCAAATGTCTATGGTATGCTAAAGACAGCATACACCACCAGAGCAAACTCACCACCAGATTCTCCGGTTCCCCTTGGACACAAATGGCAAATTCATACTCACACTGCAGCATTTATTATAGCATGAGGACATTTCTGGAAAGGAATGCTGTTTTCAAAAAATTCCATGTCAGGTTGGTTGTGAGAGGGTAATGACCACAGATTGACTCATCCCATATGCTTCTACTCGTGTGTGTGTGTGTGTGTGTGTGTCTGTGTGTATTACTCCTGTATCACACAAACCCCCTCATCCAACCCGTGATGAGGTGCCCAGTTGCCAACCTAACCGAGAACGGGAAAAATACCGACCAATCAGCTGGCCAGCAGGAGCTGTAATACAGAATCGTGTCAGAAGTGGTTTCGCTGTGGCATGAGAGGTCACAGTCAGCCTGTCCCTCATCTTGCCAGCCCAAACACTGGTGCATTCCCTGGCTGGCAGGATCCGTGGGCCTGCTAACCGGATTTTAGCAGCTGGGAGAGAGAGCGGCACACATGATCGATATCCTGGCCGACCTCATCAGGCTCTTTGTGTGGGGAGCCAGGGAGGAAGATGAGCAAGTCGGGGGTGGGGGGAAGGAAGGCATCGTCAGGCACAGACAGAGTCTCAGAGGTAAAGCCGGGGCGGCTGCATTCTCTCTGGAGTCCACGGGGTGGTGGGGTTCAGCTCAGGCTCGCCACGTGGCCATTGTCACCGCGGACTCCGGCGAGGGGGGGGGCGCCTGCGCTTTGGGGGGGTGGCACTATGCTCCCTCTGACACTCCACTTCGCAGTTCTTCGGAAAAGAAACACCATGACCTTCCTCATTAGCAGAGGAAGGCTGGGTCTGTGTTCGCACCTTTCTTACAATGAACACTTCCACTCGCCTTCCGCTCACGCAAGGCACCGCCTGGCATTTTATTAGAGAGACTCAAAAATTGCCACGGCTTTGAAGGAAAAGACTTCAGGTGAAAGGTAAACGGGACATGTGTCGCCTGTAGCGTAAGCCGCAGAGCACCAGCCATATGAGACATTCATGAGGCGTCAATAGAACAAGCAAAACATCTACAACAATGTGCAGCTCTTTCCCAGGGCATTAAGTTAGCCGAATGGCCGCCTCTCGATTGTAAATGTCTTAGGTCTGCGACATTCGCTAAAGGAGCTTCTCAGCCGTTGCCTTCATTTTGGGCCTTTAGGAGGTAACCACACGGATCCGTAAGGTACAGGCAGGCTGAACAATGGGGGCATGACAAACGTCACAGAGGGTCAGAGAGGAACTTTTGTCCCACTGGTGCTTTGAAACTCTAGCTGGATCATTGATGTTAGTAATAACTTCAAGATGCATTTTTCTCAATGGAATTGGCTTCACAACATCCAGCACGTCTGATTATTGATAGTAATAATGTATAACTGCATTTTAAGACTCTACATATTTCATAGGGTCTAAGGTCTTTTTCTCTTGAGTGGAGAAAGTCATTATTTCTGAATCGATTCTTATAGCCTTCTTTCACAGTAGCTTGGGCTAAAACTTGGAAGGATAAATATTAAAAGAACAATCAGGCTTTATTTCAGTTACTCTCCTCATTCACCCTGTGCGGCACCTGTGAATTTTTAAAGCAAAAGGCCTTTGTTACATTCGGGGTATGATTGGATCCATGCTTCATAGTCCTGACTGTGCCAGAACCCAGTCTGGGAATGCAGTCCCAGTCCTAACCCAGTCTGGGAATGCAGTCCCAGTCCTAACCCAGTCTGACATTTCTGTCCTCTGAGTGAAGTGCTGTTTTCCTGTGTTCGGTAACTTTGTCTCTTGCTAATCATTGGGAATCAGAGCAGTAATTCTTGGCATTTTTTGCGGCTTCCATGTTGACCTGATTTACTTCGGTAACAGCCTGGCCCGTATACAAAGACAAGAAGGCACCCTCCACTTTGCCCGGTGATATTCACCTGCCTGGTGCTGATGGTGCGAGCCGTTATGGTACGTAGGTGGCGAGAAAGGCTTAGCCGTGACGCTAAAACACGGCGCGGTGCCGCCATGCACCCCTCAGCGCCCTCCTTAGCACGGTAACTTAGCAGCTACTCCTCCGCTTAGACTCCTCCGCTCCCACCGCAAGGAGGACGCTGCCCCAGTAAAGTTTCCCAAAGGCGGCTCAGGGTCTCCCGAGCCCCGGTGCTGTGTCTCCCCGCCCCCTTTTACTGGACAAAAGGTGCAAAGACTTTCTGCGGTTTCCTGTCACCCGTGCTTTACCTCTCTATCTGCCTCTTTTTCCCTGCAGTTGCATCTGGATTTCTCTCTCCGCCTTTAGTAAGCTCTGTTCCTTATCTATGCAAACCCGACAGATTCTCGGTGCTGGGAGAAAAGCAGTTTTTTGTTTGAGTCCCTGCAGCCTAGCTCTGCTGCTCTCACCCTCCCTGCTCGCTCCCCCCCCCGTCCCCCCCCCCCATCACTCTCTCTCCTTTTGCTGGCTTCGCTTTCATTCCAGCCTCCCCCTCCCCTTCCCTCAAGGGAATAAAGGTCATTGCGCAAATGATTACTCAGACCTCAGTCGCCATGGAAACACAGTCATGTGACAGGGATAGGCATGCACAGAACACAACAAAGAGGTCGATTAGTAAGCCAGCAATGGAAAGCTAGCGTTGCCTTTGTGTTACTGCGGTTTTTTTTTTTTGTCTCTCCAGCAAACCGTGGGAGGGAGGGAGCGAGGGAGGGAGAGCAGAAGGAGACTTCTTTTCCAGCGTTGTTTCAATCCACTCTTTCCATCCAAATAAAAGTAGATTGTCATTAAATGCTACCCCACTATGAAATTGCTAGCTGTGTGTTTCGCTTATGTTATTTTCTAAGTGAGTGTGTTTATGATTTTGAAAGGCCTCATTAAGCGACAGATATTTCTTATAAATGCTTGCCGAGCTCCTGACATAAGGGCACATTGTGATTATTTCCACTAATCTGTTGGGTAAATGATTGGCTGACGGGCTTATAAAACTTAGCACCCATCCAGGCTGAACATCCTATTGCTATTATGTCACTGATATTTATTTTACTAATATGCTGAGGAAAGTGAACGCACTGAGGAACGTAACAGAAACATTTTCTTAGAAAATGTTTAAACATTAATTTCATTTTCTGTTGATTTTGCGATATTAAGTTGGGAAAAATCACAAACCCTCCTTTTCCACTGATCAGTCTAACTGTTGATTACATGAACAAAAGAGATTCTGTTTTCTTCAACCGGCAAAATATTCAATAAAGTAGTTATTTCTTTTCTGAGATAGGATGCTATTTGTCCAGCTGAACATAGAAAAGCACTGAATTCACTAATAGTAATTTGTTTATATCAGATTCAGATGTTTCAAACTATCTAAAAAACATTTTAAATTTTTTGGAATGATTCTCTCTTAATTGCTTTGACATAGAGCCTCATTGTAAAAAGCTGTCAGTTGAATATTACTTTGGCGGATGGTGGGGGGGGGGTGGAATGTTGCACATTAACTGTAGGCCAGTAGTTGAGCTTTGCTCTCTAGATCTTTGTTTCCACTTTGGGGTTTTTGAAGTTGTCTTTTGTCAAAGAGCCAAGTCAAAGCGTTTTGTTTTCTGCCGAGAGACGAGGTAACACACCTGGTTAAACACCTGAGATGGAGAAAGGACCGTAATCAAACGCCACTCGCCTATACATGGCTGGCGTTGCCTTTGAAGTACGCCGAGACACAAACAGCTACTCGCTGGGTCTAGGCACTCAGTGCTGTGTCTGAGCCTCAGTTCGAAGCAGAAACAATCCGCTCATCTGCCATTTGCGGCTGAGGGCAGTAAGGGAGAGAGCGCAGTGATGGTTTACCGACAAGTGTTGCTCAGGTAACGGTCGTGGGGATGGGGACTCCAATGGGGACATAGAGGAAAGGGGCTTGGAAAGATGATGGGAGAAGGTGGGACGAGGAACTCTGGGTGACAAACCATTTAGAGGAGGAACCGGGTAGTCAAGACAGCTGCCGGGGAATCGATCAATAGGCCCAGGAGAGAGAGGAGCAGACCTTCCTGCCTCCTAACCTCACTCATGGCGAAATGCTGGTAGGACCTCAAGACAAGCAGTGTTATATATCGCAGCATTTCGGTGCGAGAGCCTGGCTACACAAAATAACATCTACCAAGACAGAGATATGCACACTGTGCACAGACAGTAACACAAGGGAACGCGCCTCAATTAATTTGTGGTACTGAATGACAAACTTATGTGGATGGCAAACCTTACATGCATAACTGCATGAGTATCTTAGAATGGGTTGGTAGCTAAGCAACAAGAGCTTTGTATAGACGGTACCTTTCCTGCAGTCCTGGTTGCGCCACTGGAGATATTTATTACATGAGCTAATTTAACTTTATTGCAGCTGACCAGTGAGGAGTCCAGCAAACTGGGATTTGCTCTGGCAAAAAACCAGAGTCCCCTATGGACTAACTGATTGACTGATTCAATGACCAGTCTGAATTGGGGACGCTCACGGATATCTCCCTGCATCCTTGGTTCATGTAAAAGCAATTTGAGCTGAACCCCTTGCACATTTCCAATGCGTTGGGTCGGAAAAAAACTAAACGAAAAAGCGAAAGTGGATTCAATTCGGGGGCTGCCAGGTCCGCTTAGGAGACGGCCGTGTGACAGGACAGGACCCCCCCCGAGCCGCTCTGATGGGTGAAGTGACCCGGCCAGTGCCCGTATGCAAATGGTGGGGGGAGACATGTGACGGTGCGCGCTCCTGGGGTGGGGGGGTTGGATAGCGTGCCCCACCTCCCCATCCTATCAGTGCCGACCCATGCGTGAGCCCTGAGATGGGGGGGGGGGGGGGGGGGGGGGCTTGTCCAGCAGCCCGCACCTGTCCTGGAGGAGAGGGCCTTCCAGTCTGGGGAAAGAGTAAACCCCCTCTGGGAGATCCATCCTCATTTCTGATGGGTGGGGGGAGAGAATGTGATCCCTGAATTTTGCAAAACAGACCTTTAATTGTCAGTCAATAGCGCTAATCAACGTTACAGAGTTTTGTTGTACATAAATAATGAGAAAGATATTTTACTCTAAATATTCTGTAATGGGATGGGAGAGTGTGTGCAGACCATTAATTTGAAGTATGTGTTACGAAGAGTCCTGAGAAATCTTGAAAACCATTTGAACCATGGTTTTTAATGTTTATGGGATTTTTAAAATAGATTATGACACCTTATAAGCTCGATCTACCACTTATATCAAAACAGCAAGTCACTAAACTTGACCCAGCAGAAATAACTGGGCAAACAGCGCAGCAGAAATACGGCAAAATAAACACAAACAATCCGGCTCCCAGCCGGGACTGTGATGAAAAGGTGGCGCAGGAGGGCTGCACTTCAGAATTCAGCATGGTATATATATACATAAAATATATGTTTTGGTGGGGGGTGGGCTGGGCTTACAGAGTGTTATTTTGCCTGAACCGTGTGTCAGTGGATTCCACTGTGCGGCAATAGAGTTTTATTTCAAGAATAAGCCAGAAAATAAATACATTTCAGCCTCATAGGTGAGCGAGGTTGCCTGCACACTATTTGTGGAAAGACGGGCAAGGCAATCCATCAGTTTAGCCGGGGGAGATGAAAAGGAGGCCGGGTGGCGGGGGTGGGGGGGGCAGCCAGACGGCTGACACCCCCCGTACTATTTCATGCAACAGGGAGCCGTTTAGGAGCCGGCCGCGGGGTGACAAGGGCAATGGAACTGACTTTGCCACAGAAAATGTTCCATTATGTTCCAATTACCCCTGAAGCCAGCACACCAGCAAGGTAGGCCCTCTGCTGCCCAATATAGGCGGGGCTGGGGGCTGGGGGGGGGGGCTCTGTCCCCCTCCTGTCTCAGGAGGGCTCAGCTTTATCTGACAGAACTCCAATAAAATCGGCTCTGCCACTCGGTCACAGTCGCACCCTTTCCGTGACCCGACCACGGGACGGGCCTGTGTGTCACATGATTATTCTCCTGGGTGGGGGGGGGGGGGGCTCGCCTCTTAGGTACAGGGAATTTTCTGAGGCCTCAAGTCAAGGCGACATAAATTGTTTTCTTATATGGTGTGTTTGGGAGTGAGCGATGGTGGTGATTCAGCTCTGATCTCCACCCGGGGTTCACCTCAGCATCGCGTTCCAGACTATGGTGGCCACCTTCATCTCAACGTGCTGGCATAGTGTTAGCCACACGCTTTCTCATTAATTATTTGTAATTTGTATATCTGTTTATTTTTGCAATGCTATTGGACAGCTAAAATCCCCCCTGGATTTGTATCTTTCGTAAAGTTTGTATCTCATCTTGTCTTAGCTTATCGTATTCGCCAGCAGGGGGCGCGGAGTCAGCGTACCCTTCGAGGTGGATGGGTGGTGCTCCTACTCGATGTTCTGCAGAACATCTCTTTGTACTTGTTGCCTGGCAGGTTTCAGCCCAAGCCAGACAGTGAGAGTAACCGTGGCTTAGCGTATGAAGCGGTTCCAGCATGACATCGCTCAACCTGTGAGTGCGGTCCAACAACTTAATTCTGAAAAAAGGCTCGGAAAAGTACGAGGTGGAAAATGTGGGCTTACGTGCTGACCGGAGGCGGTGGCTGGGTGAGAGAAAAACTGCTAGGGATCATGGGAAATAAAAAAGGGGAGGAAGAGGAAGGAGAATATGGAGCTGAAGAGTGAGAGCCTGCAGCTGGCTGCTTAAAAGCTGCCCACCTGGGTCTCTGCTAGCTTAGCCCTCAGAGAGCTTCCCTTTCTTCTTCAGCTTCTCTCACCCCCCCCCCCCTACTTGCTCATGCTTTTTTTCTGGAGCAAAAGATTGAGAGAGTGAGCGAGAGAGAGAGAGGGAGAGAGAGAGGGAGAGAGTGAGCGAGAGAGAGAGAGGGAGAGAGAGAGAGAGAGAGAGGGAGAGAGAGAGAGGGAGAGAGAGAGAGAGAGAGAGAGAGAGAGACTGGCGCCAGCAGTCTGGAACAACCCTGACAGGATTTGAATTATAGAAGCCCAGCAAGAGGAGGTGAAGGAAAAGATGCAGTTGTGTGTGTCAGTCGTTCTGTGTGTGTGTGTGTGTGTGTGTGCGCACACGCGCCTGCTGCAGAGGCAGTCCTATGAGGCAAGCAGGGGAGGCATTTTCATGAATATATTTTAACTGTAGCAAATTAAACTATCAATACATTGAACTCTTTATTCAAGCAAATGTAAGTCTTTCTTCAAAGTAATGACTTAAAGAAGGATCAAACAAGCCTGCATTCTGGGTTATTAATCTCCCGGTGTTACTCTTCGTGTTTTTGTGTCCCAGCAGTGTAAAGCTGAGTAAAGCTAATGCTATAAAGATCGTGAATATCATAAACACATTAGCCTTCAATATCACAGCTTACATCCTCATAGTTTTCTTTGTCCTTCATCTCAGTTTACTTAGAAGTCAGAGCTGGACGTGCCGTAGCAGACTGAGCGATGTTGGATAGAGCAATCGCTCGGTGGGTGAGATCAGTGGACACTGTAGATGAAGCATTAGGAGCTGGCTCTGTACGTCACCTGTGGTGGGCGGGGCCAGTGAGTGCAGTGGATAGAGCGTTAGGAGCTGTCTCGGAACACCATGTATGGCGGGCGGGTCAGTGGGCGCAGTGGGTGTAGCATTAGGAGCCGTCTCTATATGCCACGTGTGGTGGGAGGGGCCAGTGGGTGGAGTGAACTTCACAGGGGTGCTCAGGGTGTGAGGTTAGTGAGCTTCACAGGGGTGCTCAGGGTGTGAGGTGAGTAAGCTTCACTGGGGTGCTCAGGGTGTGAGGGTAGTGAACTTCACAGGGGTGCTCAGGGTGTGAGGGGAGTGAACATCACAGGGGTGCTCAGGGTGTGAGGTGAGTGAGCTTCACTGGAGTGTTCAGGTTGTGAACTACACAGGGGTGCTCAGGGTGTGAGGTGAGTGAGCTTCACTGGGGTGTTCAGGGTGTGAACTTCACAGGGGTGTTCAGGGTGTGAGGTGAGTGAGCTTCACTGGGGTGCTCAGGGTGTGAACTTCACAGGGGTGCTCAGGGTGTGAGGTGAGTGAGCTTCACTGGGGTGCTCAGGGTGTGAACTTCACAGGGGTGTTCAGGGTGTGAGGTGAGTGAGCTTCACTGGGGTGTTCAGGGTGTGAGGGTAAAACATGATGAATTAATACTGAAAAAAAATCATGCTCTACACTTATATGAAAGCCTCCCTGCTCCTTCATTGTCAATGTGAGGCTTGTGCAAACCCATATGCTCCATTTTAATTAATCAGATTACTGTAGTGCTCCGATTAATCAGTTGGTGATTAATTAGATTACGTAATGAATGATGTGTCAGCGAAGCGCCACACTCAGAGCCTTCTGTGCCCTGATCTCCGGGCATCTCGCCAGTGGGTCCGAGGGGGGGGGGGGGGTGTGCACACCCGGGGGACTCGCATCCTCTGCTCACCTGCAAGGCTTTCCGGTTACGGCAACAGCACACTTCCACACCCGGCTCATCCGCTGCCTCCCCCCACAGAAGGTTCCGGAGCACACGGATGGAGAAAGACCAGTGAGCGACTTATGTTGACATGGCTCCCAGTCGTTGTGTGTTTCCTGTTGTCACAGATGTGTGTGTGTGTCACAGGTGTAAATATGAGTATGCTTGTAAGAGAAGTGTGTGTGTGGGTGTGCGCAGTGTGTTACACACCCCTGTCAACCACTTACACAGGGTGTCACAAAACAGTTTTATGTTTCATCGTAGGGCATCTTTTCCATGAGATTGATCATATCCAGTTTATAAGCTAGTAAATCATGATTTATGTTTAGTTCTGGTTATTAAATATTAATAGTTATGTTTCAGATGTGGCGTAGCTCTGTAGGGCATCCCCTGGTTTGAGTTTAAAGTGTGTTTGTCCCTCCAGTTTATTACCACAAGCTGTACCCTCGCAGGGCATTGTTCCTGCATGGGGGGTCGAGCTGAGGGGGGGAGGCAGTGCCCCCGGTGGAGGTTTAGCTGTTCTGCATGCGCTGGCATTTCCTGTGGAGTGTGCCGCCAGTCCCGGCCCCCGAAAGACACACTCATCCAAGCCTCGGTGGCCCCACCCTAGTGGATGAAAGCAGAAATGAAGATGTGCTGGGGACTGAGTTGAGGACGGCAAGCTACCACACTGCGCTGGGATCAGTTGCGGCATGCAACCGACCCTCATGGCTTATGGGACGAAGCATTGCTACCGTGAAGATGGACTTCATCTGCACGTTATTACGGATCACATCGAATTCGGATCTGTATTTCCCCCCAATGCCCCGGAAAACACCCTGATCTCCAATCCTGAACATCTCCCTCTCCCCGCTGCTCCCCCGAGACTCAAAGTCTGTTTCATCTTCCTGTGTGCTTCCCCTTGTGCTGAGAGCCAAACAGCTTCCTTCCTTCTCACTAAAATAAACCCTCCACTCCTTCCTTCCATCCCCCTGTCATATGGTTTAATTCCTTGTCCCTTCCGGAGCCTGCCGGAACCTGCCGGAACCTTTCAGTCCTACAATAATGTTTCCAATATTGGCTCTCCTGGCTTCTTTCCAACAGCATTTGACCGAGTCACCTCACACAGAACAAGGTGCTGGACATTCATAATACATTTATAATAATTTTTATTACTAATAAATAAATTGTCTATCCAATAAATCCATAAAGGAGTTAATGTGTTAATAAGGCACATTTGACCTTCATGTGCTTTTAACATACAGCTGAAACTCATTTGGGCAAACAGAGAATTGGCAAAGAAGCTCTTTAATTACCCATTTTTGTTGTAATTAATTCTGGCTAGCCTGATTAGCTCAGATGCAGCAGTGGACCCTGACTCCCGCACTGGGGAGCTCGTGAAGAGTCTCGCTCAGATGCAGCAGTGGACCCTGACTCCCGTGCTGGGGAGCTCGAGAAGAGTCTAGCTCAGATGCAGCAGTGGACCCTGACTCCCGTACTGGGGAGCTCGTGAAGAGTCTCGCTCAGATGCAGCAGTGGACCCTGACTCCCGTACTGGGGAGCTCGTGAAGAGTCTCGCTCAGATGCAGCAGTGGACCCTGACTCCCGTACTGGGGAGCTCGTGAAGAGTCTCGCTCAGATGCAAAGTGGGACCCTGACTCCCGTACTGGGGAGCTCGAGAAGAGTCTCGCTCAGATGCAGCAGTGGACCCTGACTCCCGTGCTGGGGAGCTCGAGAAGAGTCTCGCTCAGATGCAGCAGTGGACCCTGACTCCCGTACTGGGGAGCTCGAGAAGAGTCTCGCTGTAATCTGGCGGTGATGCTGGACGCTCTGGCGCAATGCCACTTCCTGTGTCACTCTTGGGTCACGGACCTTCCCTTCTGCCCCCCTAAGAAGGCACTGGCACGGCTGCACTCATCCCATTCTCCTCCCCTGCCAAACGGCATCAGCTGCCCAAACGGGCTGACCTAGAAACAGCTGGATGTTTATGTGTAAAAAGGCTCATCAGTGCCACGTTCAGGTCAGCAGTGAGCAGGGGCGATTCTAGGATTTTTTTAAGGTGGGGGGCATAAGAGAGTACATGATTTGTACAGAGGGGCCATCCTTATCATTAGCCAATGATATTTTTTGAATTGGTGAGTGACAGGATAAAGGGCCAATCAGCCAGTCAGTACCCCCTATAACCCCGCCCCATATACGTCCCTGGCACTGAACACCTACAGTTTTAGGTTCTATCAAAGCAAGAGAGTCTTCAAAGGAACAGTAGGACATCCAGTTGTAGATCACCAGTTCCTGTAATCGGTTCTCTTGCTTGATGCTGTGTGGGGAGATGAGCCCAGAACATTGTACATCTGGCATGTATCTCCACAGCGATTAGAAATAGGCCATTTAAACTGCGATGAGTTCTCCTCTTTACATTGCAAGTTCTCCCACAGAGGAATCTGTGGTTATTCACTGACTCAGAGTTGAGGGCAAACAGTCAGCTAAAGATCCTGGAAGCGACCATATCCAGACGCAGACGGTCTTTTTTCATCACCCAAAGATGTTTCCTGGCTGTCTGCTCTGCTGTAATTGTTTACATTAGCTGCTCCCCGGCATTGGAAAAAGAAGCAGAGAGTGTAGTGAGCCCTACATCATGTTTAGCATAGATAAATAATTACAGTGGACTACATTATCCAAAATCCTCAGTCGCAAAAAGACATAAAAAAATTTTTTACAACACAGTCAAACCCTTCCTGTTAACACCCATCCGCAATTTTAATGAGGACAGATCCAGAAGTTTGCCAGGTACAGAACCAATCCTGTCATGCACGGGATACAAAATGCCAGATCACAGCCGGGAACACACGGTGACACAAAAAACACTCTTGGTCACTCAGCCGCACGTGCAGACCGGGAGGGACACACGGATCGAACATGCAGCAAATTCCCCCAGAAATCTGGGTCGGATCAGAACATTACAGTTTAGCTCATATTCACTTTAGCACCCAGGAGTGCTGGGGGTGTCATACAGCTGTGCAGGGGGTGCTGTACCGGACCACTGACTGTATGCCAGTGCTGGTAACAAGGTTCCCAGGAAACAGCCCGCCCCCCCAAAAAGCGTTTTACTGCACTGCAGTTCTCACATGTTATGGTTGCGGGGAGTGTTCAGCTGTGGCAGTGGGAGGTTGCGGGGGGCGTGAAACTTGGCCCCCACCAGACTGTCCGGGTGGGATGGGGGGGAGGAGAGAGAATTAGTACATTTTTCCCAGCTGAAGTCAGCACCGGCTGTGAGGATCTGGAGTCAGGGTTCACACGACGTGCACGCAAATGCGGGGGCAGACTGCAACTTGGAGCCCAAAGGGGGAACTGGCCTCCGGTTCCGTAACCTCATTCAAACAAAGCGGATGGAGAGGAAAGCATCCATTAAGGAACAAAGAGGTGTAATGTGACATTAAAGAGGGGAAAGGGCCAGGATCATAGTGCTAACACAAGACTGGAACCTTCCCAGAATCCCCTGCGGCTACCCAGAATCCACTGCAGGTAAGTAGCAAGTGTGAGAGCAAAGACACCAGCAGCTTGAAAAAGTCAGAATGACTCTGTGCAGCACAGAAGTGACAGATAAATGGATTTTGTCTGTCACAGAAATAGCCACGACCTCTGAGACCTCAGGCGAACGGCGAATGAAGGAGAACTCAAAAATGATGGTTCTGGATGGGAGGGTGGTGTGTTGAAAGCCCAGCGATGGACCTCAGGCTCCCCGGATCACAGGTTCTGTTTCGAAAAGTAAGAGCATGTTTGTAACAGGTGTCCGCGGACCACCGAGGGTGGCGAACTGCCCTTCTAACACGTCAGAAAGAAAGCCACAAAACCCACTGACGACCCCTCTGCTGTGACATGGACACCCCCAGCAAGGGCCGCTCTGCCCCCCCTCACAGCCCGAGTCACGGAGCGGGTAGCTGTTTGGCTCCGTCTAGACAGCGTCTGAGGAAAGACATGAACACACCCACTGAAGGAGTGTGTTTCTGGGGGAGCAGAATCCACCCTGATTCAAAACAGAAACAAAAAAATCACAGAAATACTGCATTCATGATTTTATTATAGAGTGGCAAATGCCTTCTATCTGCTGCACACTGAACCCCATGGCTCTCGGAAGGTGCTACTCCCTATTCTGTCATTTTCTTCGCTTTTTCACATTACAGACCTTTTCCCAAACTCCCTGCCCTTACCCAGACTTTCCCAGCTCCCTAGTTACCCATTCTGACAAACACCTCCCTACATTAAAAGCTCTCTTTGGGTCACAGTGCCAGTCCTGACTTTAAGGCCGGTGATCTAAGAAGAGGAACGTAGTAGCGAAAGGTGAAACACACGCAGAGACCCTCCCCACGCGATCCGCAGAGAACAGTACTTAACCCCCATCTCCAGCTGTAGGAATGAGGGGTTGGGGGGGGGGGGGGTTGCCCCAGTAGGGTGGGCGCCCATTCCCAGTGCTGACCTGTTTGCCCGCAACAACAGCCATTTGTTTCTCCCGGAGTTCTCTTGACAATTTTTTGGTATTTTCTGGTAGGACCCCCCCATTTCGTGAATGTTATCCCCTGGAAAGTTTTGCTAGCCAGCACTTTTCACATGGCGCCTCTGCGAGCTGAGTGGCCCCCGCTTTCGACCTGCCTTCCCCAGAATGCCAGCCTTTCCCGCTCGCTTATAATGGGGTCCCGTTCCAGCTGTCACATGTCCGGGGGAGGGGGGTTGGGGGGGTGCTGCCCGGTGACAGGCCCGCCGCAGTGGCAGTTACGCAGGGTGCCGTAAGCGCAGACCTGCCGGTTGGATGGGGGGGGGGGCGCCTGAGTTACAGCAGAAGCCTGTCAAGGCGATGGCCCCACAGATGAAGCACATGCAAATTCTCTCCTCTAACCGACACCATAGAATAATCACCCATCTGCCAGCAAGGGGGAATTCAGCCGCATGGAGAAGGAAAAAAGGAAAAGAATTAAGAGGATCGGAAAAGGAGGCTGAAGCAGAGGGGAGAGGGAAGGTCGGGGGAGATGAGGGGAAGAGGAGAGGAGAAAAGGAAGAGGAGAGGAGGCAAGAGGGGAGGGGAGGAGAGAGGGGGGAGGAGAGGAGACAAGAGGAGGGGAGGAGAGGAGGGGAGGGGTTAAGGAGGGGAGGCAAGAGGGAAGAGGTAAGGAAAGGAGGTGAGGCGAGAGGCTAAGGAGAAGAGAGGAGGCGAGAGGGGAGGAAAGGCGTGGAGGGGTTAGGAGAGGAGAGAGGAGAGCAGAAGGGAGGTGAAAGAGGGAGCCTTTGATTCTAATTTCAATGACAAATAAGAACAGCAAAAAAAAAATAGCCGAAAGAAACAAGGGTGAGAGCAGGAGTGCAATATGGAGCTTGGGAAAACTAAAGGGACCAGCACGCCGACTGCAAAACCTCTGCTCACAGATGGTTCCGTTTACCTACTCCTCTCCCTCTCTCTTCCTCTCCCTCTCTCTTCCTCTCCCTCTCACTCACTTGCTCCTGCCATTAAGATTCTGATGCTGCGCTCAGGCGCATGGTTTCGAGCGACCACCAGCCAGTGCCGGTCACCAGCCCACCTCTATCCACATGAAAAAGAACCCCCCCCCCCACACACACACGGCCCACGCCGCTGGCCCCAGGCTGGGCTGCCGGGGATACCCTTTTAATTTCACCTAAAGCAAGACCAACGGTTGGGGGGGTGGGCAGAACAGAGGGAGAGAGAAAAATAGGAGGGAGGGGTAATGATGGAAGCAACTCGATACTCTTGTATGCTGAATATTCCCCTGGGGGGTTTTTCCATTACCCGGGGAAGCAGAATGGTGGAGTCATTTAGTTTAGCCAAGCTGTTCCCTCACTCATCTCCCGCCCCTCCCTCCCCTACCCACACACCCCCCCTCCCCACACGCCCCGTGCTCCGGTTTTTTTCCATGGGGCACGTTGTGCAAATGTAACCTTTCTGGAGGCACCTCCCCCTCCAGGAAGTGGACCGGCCCCTTCGCTGCCAGGAAATGTGGAAGAACTGGCAGGCTGCCCGTTTAATCTCCGAACGGCGAAAGGAGAAAGGGGGGAGGAGGGTGTGACAGCAAGGCGGGGAGAGAGAGACAGAGGGAGGGGGGACGGGGGAGGCCAGAGGTGAGCCGCAGGAGAGGGAAACGTAGGAGCTGGACTCGGCAGCCAAACAGGATGTTGCTGAAATAGGGTCGGGATTGGGAATGTGCTCACAGATAGCGGAACACCGGGAAATGCAGCATCTCTACACCGGCCGGTCCTGAGCGGCGTGACGCTCATGACCACGCTCCAGAGTCCGCTCCTCTCCTGCGGCAGCACGGGCCGAACCCTCACAGCATTCCCACATTCTGGAATTCCGCAGGAAAGGTCTCACGCTAGGGCCCCTGAAAGACAGAACCCACAGGGCGGCTGTCTGCCGCTTCCCGGCCCGGCTCTTGCCGGTAAACAAGCGTGTCGTCACGCGAGGATAGAGAGGGAGTCACAGAGGTGTCACATGGGTCTTGCCATGGGTGCTGTGATCTGGCAGACATCAGCGTCGCTCCTCCTGGCGTCAGCCGGCGAGTTACGGCTCACGCTGAACTGGCAGAGCCGGTGGGCACCGTGCATGTGTGTGTTTGGGGAGGGGGGGGGGCTGACCCTGTCTGGGGTTTCGGAGTACAGTCCGTGCAGATGTTGTGTGAGTCACCCCACCGCCGCTCTGTTTGTTGTGTGCCTTTCCAGTGAGCTAAGCCTCCATCCTCTGGCTCTTAAATTAGGACTCTGTCATATTTGCATTCGGGTTGGGAGGGAAGAGAAGAGGTGCATTTAACTACAGTGCCACCCAGTGACTACTCTCAGAATTGCGTGGCCATGCATACAGCGCCCCCAACAGGCCAGGGAGGTAACCACGCTAATCTTTAAATAGGACTCAATATACCATGAAAAAGTTCCCTCATTTTCAGGTCCAAAGGGTCAAATTAGGCACTACATGCCTTTGTAAAAGGCAACTCAGAGTAGGAGAAGGCTTTAAATCAGTTTTGTTAATCTGTGAATATAGATTGCAAAAGTTGTAAGAAATATCAACATAAATTACAGCTTCTATATATCATCAGTATCTGTAAATATTGAAATACGTCTGTATCTATAGATCCATATCCTTGTCCATAGAAAATGCCTTTAGTAAAGTTTGGTTAAATATACCTGAAAATGTTGTCTGTCAGTTTCAGAATTGATGACCCACCCCCCACCCCCCTGGAACGGATGTTGTGCCAAAGTCGTCATTCCAGCTGTGGTGTTTGTACACGAAATTGCAGTTCAACTCTGGAAGCCTCTTTTCATCCTTAACATCTCTGTTGTTGATCCTTCCTTTTCCTGCTCCGAGCACAGGGATTGCGACTTCCGCCTCTGCGTACTCACATCCCGTCAGGCGGCCACGGTCACCCCTCCCCCCCCCCACCACCACCACCACGCGTCGGCACTTCCCGGGGAATTTCCTCCACAGCGGAGGGGCGGCCCTGACTGGGCTCCATCCTGTCTGCTGAACCAGGGCGGCTTTGCCGTGCAGACGGCTTCCTGCCCCGTGCTCTGCTTTCCTGGAAGTCCATGCTTCTTTTGACATCCTCCCATGACGCACTTCCCCCAGCCCCCACTGAGGTTGCGAGGCGACTCTGTGTCGAAGGGACACCGTGTTTATGGGGGGGGGGCTGTCATGCACGGTTCAACCCCTTCTGAACGCAGGACAACTTCATCAATTCACAAAAGGAAGCATTTCAGGGAGCCCAGAAAAATCGGTATGTGCACGCACTCCTGAGCACCCCCTGCTGGTGACATATATATATATATTTTTTGATTCAATCCTATATCAATCACCCATCTGTCCTGTTAGAAACTAAAAGAATTTGAAGCATTTTTTCTTAATATATTTGATGAACGTCTCAGCAGTGTCTTGGTGAGACCTGGTTCCTGGTCAGATCAGACCCATTTCCAGGGAGAATTGGGGCGTGGGCTTGTTTTTCTTTAGCATCTTAAAAGAGAGCTCTCAGTTTTGTTGTCATAGGTTTTATTTTAAATTCAAAACACTTTTACTCAAATAGGCTTTTTAAACATATAACAATATGTTATATGTTTTCTTCTCTCTTTATTAAAGGCCTCTCACAATTTTTCCCCATTTGTATAAAACTATACTGTACTATAATACTCGACATCAAGCACAGGTACTGAGGCACAACCTTCACCGGTGAGGAATCCTCAGCCTTCAGTCCCACCTTTGGCACAGAGACTCCAGCAGTCACACCACAAGATGCAGAAATGCTCCCACCCTCATAAGGATGCTTAATTATCAGGTGTAAGGGCAGCGTAACTTAAACTGCTGGTCATTTTGCCATTTGTGTTTGAGATGCAGTTTTTCTTGTGTTATTGATTTCTCTTGAGCCATTTATTCCTGATATTGTCTGATGCTGCTACTCACTAGCAGTGTTTTTGTTCATGTTCTGTTAACTGACAGCGTACAGGAGGTGTCTGAGTAAGAATCTAATTGTGCAAAAATTACCATGTGCCAGAAACTTCAATTTAACCTTTATGTCCCAAGTCCTTAACCACTGCGCCACTGTGCCCTACAGTGAAGTGAACAGAAGGAGGAGTCGGAGGGAAGAGCAGGTTCACGTCTGCAGCATCTTGGCGGGGATGCCACTTACAGGCGAGAGCCAACAGGGGGCGTGAGAGCTGAGCTCTGGCTTCAACCACACAACTGTTCTTATCGCCTAACTCTAGGCTGTTGGATGTGATACAACCAAACTGCCGCCCTCCCCCCATGACAGTCTGAAGGTGAGGGGGGTAAGAAGGCAGTGGTGGATAGGGGTGGGTGGTATATAAATTCCAGCTTAGTTCCCTCACACCCCCCGGCCCTCCACCCTGTGAACCCTCCTTCCCCAGCATATCCAAGGAGAACAGAACACAAACAGAGGCCCCCTGCTGGGGCAGAGCCTAGGGGAAGGAGGGCCCGGTGCTCGTTTCCTGTTAGGTGCTAGAAGTTGCCTTTAGTTCTGGTTCTCAGCGGCTTCTGCTGCAGGCCGAGGGGCAGATGGGAGTGTCACATGGGGCGGTGAGGCGTCACATGGGGCGGTGAGGCGTCACATGGGCAGGTGAGGCGTCACATGGGCAGGTGAGGCGTCACACGGAGCGGTGAGGCGTCACACGGAGCGGTGAGGCGTCACATGGGGCGGAGTCTCGCATATCCAAATCCCATGGTATCCTTGGAAACCGAGGGAAGCTACAATAAGCAGCATCAAACCCTGCATTCAGAGTGTGTTTGTGTGTAACGTGGGGGTATCTGTGATTTTTTTGTGCTATTATTTTGCAAAACACTCTGCTCCTCTACTTATTGTTGTACTCGATACAGATGTTCATCTACGATGGAGAAATATGCATGGATTATAGCGGTTTTGTGACATCACGTAAGCTGGTAGTTTGAGCCGCTGGGTTGCGTTTCGCTTGTCTGTGGTCGCCATCAGATGAGCTACGTCAGTAAACGTTGCTGTTATTTCAGAAAAGTAGTTAATTATGTTGTGGACAACTTGATATCAAAGGTACAAATGTGAGGACAGATGGGTGACGGGAAAACGGGTATCACTGTTAAAACCGAATGCTTATTTTTGGTGAACGCGGTACTGCATATCGATTGGGTGGCCGCGCTGTCTGCTTTTTACGGTGTTATTGCCGATCTGCCGGTACAAGCTGGTAGGCTTTGCCAGCTACGGTATTGCGTCATCGCACATCGATGCAGAAGATCTCAGAGATGCAGAGGAATCCATCCATTCTGTGTGAAACAGTTTGCAGGCTTTGATTCTGGAAGAGCACTCTCCCCACTGAAATGCAGACTGGCACGGATTAATATTATTGGCAAAAAATACTCCTCGCTCTCTCTCTCCTATTCTCCACCTCCCTCCTTCTCTCCTTCTTCCCCTAGTTATCATTTATTTGTTCCAAGGAGGTCAAGGATTGAGCAATGGTGAGAGACTTGTTTGCTGCAGAGATATCTTGACCCCATGCCAGCCGCGGGCCGCGGAGCGGGCTGGCATAGGACCGGCCATGCGCCCGGCGTTCCTGGGTTCCCTCTTCATCCAAATTGAATTTGCATAGCAGGGACAGCTTCCAGTACCGATGAGACCGGACAGAAATGTGTGGGTGTAACATGAAGCTGTGCGGACAGTCGGAATTAAAAAAAAAATACAACAGCATTTGGGTGTTCATGGTAATAAAGAGTGTTGAGTGATTTTCAGAAGCAGTTAATTCCAAGATTCAGACGAGCCTGTTAGCGGTTAGCTTTGTCTTAAAGCCGCCTGTTAAGTGTCAGGCACTAATCACAGCATTTCACAATAAAAGCAGTTCCTTTGTATAGTCATACAAAATATGTTCCACGTACTGTAAGTAAAGCAGCTGGGGCACCAGAAAGAGATGCTTTGTTTAAATGTTGCACTAATTGTTTATTTTTTTTATTTTACTTACCAAGTAGAGATTCATCTCATAACTGCAGAAGGAAACCTGCATGACACAGGGAGAACCTGCATGACATGGGGAGAACATGCAATCTCCACGCACAGCAGAGGTGGGAGTCAAACGGGCAACCCCAGAGGTGTCAGGTAACAGGGCAAAACCGAGGTGCCTGCATCACGGACGCGACGGCCAGTCTGTTTCCTGGAATCCCGCCAAAAACCAGCATCTTAACCACCGAAACATCCACTGACTAACATGTGATGCTGGAATTAGTGTATTTGTTATAAAAATGCTTAATGCTTATTTGTTGCATCTGCATAACCTGGCTGCCCCAATGAACACTGGGCAAAAGATCCCGCATCAGCGTTACGTGTATACTGAGACACATTGGACAGTCACACATAAGAACGTGACCGACAAAACAGTGACCATTGCTATACTACATCACTGCGGGAAACCAACAAGATCCAATGGAGGAAGGGAAGCAGAAACTCCTCGAGAGTGATGCCTGTGAATGCGTGTTATGCCAGAGCTGCTATTTACCACCACTCAAACAACAAATTTGGTCGGGGCCCCCTGATGGCCACAAACAGTCATTACGCTAAATATTAAACACATTCAATATTTAGAGGACGTTCAAGCAGCATGTTATGCTAACAGTTAGCTAGCTAGCATATTCTGATGCTACTTGATAGCTATTCAGTTTCTGAAACATCTGAGGAGGGCCCAAAGTGACGTTTTGAGTGGGGC
This sequence comes from Paramormyrops kingsleyae, assembly GCF_048594095.1. NCBI lineage: Eukaryota > Metazoa > Chordata > Actinopteri > Osteoglossiformes > Mormyridae > Paramormyrops > Paramormyrops kingsleyae. The sequence goes on along the minus strand of NC_132798.1, from coordinate 18,889,055 downwards.
CCCTGAAACGACAAGCCGGCCCCTTTGTGGTACTGACCTTCCTATTAGCCATCAGCACTTCCTTCCGTGCTAACTGGCTAATTGTTATTGACTACAGCTCTTATGGATGTAAATGCCTTGTTGACCACACCTGAGAAGTAATGTGTCCTACACCCGAGGAAAACACTCATGGCCAAATCGATCGATCCCCTAGCTTCAGCTCTTCTCGATTATTCCCGCAGGGTTAGGTTTCGAGCCCAGCACAAAAAGCAGACATGGTCGTGTTTTGGACATTCTGGCACGGACAGGATCTTCCGATGGGAGTGCAATATATTTAGGACCCAACAGCCACATGTAGATTTATGAATGAACTATAAAAAACTGCTTTTTTATAGTACCGTTTCATGTGCTATCCATAAATCTGTAAATCACAAAGGTCGTTCCGTAAATTTGGACAGACATAAAGACTTCAGCGGCTGAATTCATTAAGATGAGATAAAATTGCCCTGCTATTAAACTGTCTCCCTCCCTAGAAAAAAAAAGTAATTCAGAGACCGTCACCATGGGCACAACTTACAGGTAGCATAACCGCTAACGCTAACAAACATTATGAGAAGCAGATGCTCATCTCTCATTGGACACGGATCACAGCACAGGGCTGCTTAGCTGGTAATCATCCTGAGCAGCGTTCAGTCACACACCATGTACGCCATGGAAGTATCTTTCACCCCACAGAACTGTGTCCTGAGCAGCGTTCAGTCACACACCATGTACGCCATGGAAGTATCTTTCACCCCACAGAACTGCATCCTGAGCAGCGTTCAGTCACACACCATGTACGCCATGAAGTACCTTTCACCCCACAGAACTGTGTCCTGAGCAGCGTTCAGTCACACACCATGTACGCCATGAAGTACCTTTCACCCCACAGAACTGTGTCCTGAGCAGCGTTCAGTCACACACCATGTACGCCATGGAAGTACCTTTCACCCCACAGAACTGCGTCCTGAGCAGCGTTCAGTCACACACCATGTACGCCATGAAGTACCTTTCACCCCACAGAACTGCATCCTGAGCAGCGTTCAGTCACACACCATGTACGCCATGAAGTACCTTTCACCCCACAGAACTGCATCCTGAGCAGCGTTCAGTCACACACCATGTACGCCATGGAAGTACCTTTCACCCCACAGAACTGTGTCCTGAGCAGCGTTCAGTCACACACCATGTACGCCATGGAAGTACCTTTCACCCCACAGAACTGTGTCCTGAGCAGCGTTCAGTCACACACCATGTACGCCATGAAGTACCTTTCACCCCACAGAACTGCATCCTGAGCAGCGTTCAGTCACACACCATGTACGCCATGGAAGTACCTTTCACCCCACAGAACTGTGTCCTGAGCAGCGTTCAGTCACACACCATGTACGCCATGAAGTACCTTTCACCCCACAGAACTGTCCTGAGCAGCGTTCAGTCACACACCATGTACGCCATGGAAGTACCTTTCACCCCACAGAACTGCGTCCTGAGCAGCGTTCAGTCACACACCATGTACGCCATGAAGTACCTTTCACCCCACAGAACTGCATCCTGAGCAGCGTTCAGTCACACACCATGTACGCCATGAAGTACCTTTCACCCCACAGAACTGCATCCTGAGCAGCGTTCAGTCACACACCATGTACGCCATGGAAGTACCTTTCACCCCACAGAACTGTGTCCTGAGCAGCGTTCAGTCACACACCATGTACGCCATGGAAGTACCTTTCACCCCACAGAACTGTGTCCTGAGCAGCGTTCAGTCACACACCATGTACGCCATGAAGTACCTTTCACCCCACAGAACTGCGTCCTGAGCAGCGTTCAGTCACACACCATGTACGCCATGGAAGTACCTTTCACCCCACAGAACTGTGTCCTGAGCAGCGTTCAGTCACACACCATGTACGCCATGAAGTACCTTTCACCCCACAGAACTGCGTCCTGAGCAGCGTTCAGTCACACACCATGTATGCCATGGAAGTACCTTTCACCCCACAGAACTGTGTCCTGAGCTGCCCAGGAGATAACACTTCAGGGTGAATGAACTCAGTGATGTGGGACAAGATGCAGCAGGACTGGAGCCAAAGCCTGATGGGTTTAGATGGATCGGAGTCATAAAACTAAAGGTGTATGGAGATGTTATTCAGGCAAGAACAAAACAGCGAAGGTCCTGCCACAGGCTGCTACTGACTAGAGGCTTTTTCAGGCAGATTGGTTTGCTTATTGGACGCAATAACACCACAAGTCAAGATTGAGCAGCCAGGCTGAATATAGCAAACCAATACAGCAAATGCTAGATGTAGTGGATCTAATCTGAGCTCCGCTGAGCGCAGAACACCTGAGAACTTGGGCTGAACTCTAGAGCTTGATGCAGATCTAGAAAAATGCAGATTTCTTTTTAATATGTATAATGATCAGCTTTTTCTGCTGAATAAGTATAGATGGTTCTCTATTGTTTGTAACTTTGTTACCGATTCACATAATTTACCATTTCGGAGAACATGAATGCAACAGCAGTAGCACAATTACTAGTATTTTTTTCTTATGCAGTGAAAAGGATATAAAATTGTGTTTTCCAATATTCACAGGTTTATACATCTGCATCACACCTGCCTGTAATGAGCCTTCTCTGCTAATGTAAAAATGTGCAAATAAAAACTTTTAAGGTGCGAAAAAAATCTGCGTTTATTGTTTACTATCATTTCCATGCGTCTGCTCTCCCATTTCCTCTCAGTCCGAAGACGAGCAGTTCAGGTTAAATGGTGATGTCTTCTTTTGTGTCCTTCGTTTTTCATCATGGCACCACACCGAACCGCATAACGACGGTTTGCTTTTCTGTCACGAAGCACGTCAAGCGCAAAGGCAGCAGGCGGCCAGCACTGACGTAGTACCACCCAATTGGTTCAAGGCTGCGTCACTCAGGAGGGCTTTATAGAGGAACTATTTGTCCTCTTCGGAACATATTGTAAAATGTAAATAAACGTCCTAAGCATAAACGACGCATAATTTATTTATGTTTTGCAGGTTATTTGTCCAATATGGCCAAGAGCCATTAGTCTAAAATGAAATGTTATTTGTTTCTGCAGTCTATAGAATTAAATATGCTGCTCCCTCTATATAGCTAGGTGTATAATTTGCAAAATAGAAAAATCAACTTTCGGACTGAGGTGAGCCCAAGGCGCTGGCTAGTTAAGCTATGTTTAATTTAGCCGATAGCTCTAAATCTCCCGGCTGCTTGTGTTGCTTCTTCAATTAAAGTTGTTTAATGCAGCATTTGGTTGTTTATGAGGCTGCATTTGGAAGCTATGCTGTGAGATTGGTTTGTGCTACAGCGACTAATCATTTTAACTAGGTTAGCCCTGTGTCCATCGCTTTCGTCGCCCTTTTGTTACTTCTTCCTTTACCATGGGTCCTGATGATAATGGCCAAACAAATAAATCCAACTTGATTGGAACTGCTGTGTTCTTTTGCAGCAAAAAAAAAAACGTAGAATGGCCGTTAGCATGTGAGAGTACCTACCCGAATGCGTTGTAAGGCACTGGGGTCCTGCCCAAGGGGTACCACGCCATGGCCCAGCGTACTCCAGTACTAGTTAGATAAGCAGTTATTGAAAACGTATGGATCAATGGATGGGTGTCTGTTATGTTGCGCAGTGACACCTGGTGGTTGTTAAAAGATATATTATTTGGAAAGAACGTCAGTTTCACCTTCGTAAACAGGACCGATTTCCCTCTTGTGGGAACACAGGCGCTAGCGGGCTGCTAAATTTAGCTTCGATCGCACAGAAAGAAAGCGGAGCTTAGTGAGCTGACTTAACATTGAAATGTACACATATCTTTCCAGGTGAATTATTTATTGCTTTTATAAACACCCCAGTTGTATTTCAGCAGTAAAATTGGTTAATTACATGAGTACTATCAAGGTTCCTGGGCTGAAAATCTATGCTGAATTTTTTTGTTTTTAATTTTTAAACAAGGACAAATGTACTTGGAGAAGAACGTGCAGGAATATGTGGAAATCCTTCAAAACGCCAAGTGGTGAGGACGCCATCACTGTACAGGTGAGACCTGAAGCCAGGTGTTCCTGTGGCCTAGTTACATCACGGTCCGAGTCTGCACGTCTGTCCCTCTGCGCCATAGATGGAGGAGAGGCCCGTGTTGCCCTCACCAAGTGTCAGCATATGAAAGCAGAGCTCCTTCTGCGTGACCTCTCCGACCAACAGCGACCCCTTGTGGAGGACCGGTGAGATGGCGGGATGAGCGGGGGCAGATGGAAGTATGAGCGGGGTGGGCAGGCTGGGATGACGGTAGAAAGTCAGAGAAGCTGCTGGAAAAAGGGAAGCCGTGATAGCCTGGAAGGAGGAGGCGAGGAGAAGCCAGGGAAAAAATAAAAGGAGGCAGCAGTGAGGAGTAGGGATTCTGCGAGCCCACAGCACGGCAGCCGGATCAATAACTAATTTCAGTACTGGGCTGCACTCAGACTGTTTTCCAATAAGCTCAGGACATAACGAGTCAGCCTGGACAGCCCCGCCGCCCATTCTCCTCCCTCCTCCCTCCTCTCTCCATCCATCAGCCCCCCCGCCATGTTTTCTCCTTCTTTTTCAGGACTCGGGTAACCAATGATCAGGTTGCTATATATGCAGACGACGGCTCTTAA